>NC_090649.1:102383298-102742048 GCF_040937935.1 Hyperolius riggenbachi
ACTGTTTCCTCTTTTTACACATGAACACTGTAGTGTGCAGGGGCTATATATGATAATGATTATCATATATTGCCTCTGCACACTATCTGCAATACCCCAAGACACCCCTCCCCCCAAGCAGGAAATAACATCCAATTGTAATAACATGCATGTGAAATGAAATGCACGCTCCAGTGTCCCTGCTCATGATTATTGTATTTCGCATGGCCTTATTTCATATGGGTGTGTTTGGCCAATTTTACTAATCTGTTTGGCCTATAGTGCACAGGTGCGACCCCCCACCCAAACTCGCTCAGTCATGTCTCCCTCCCATCGGTTGCGTGTGCATGCATGGCTGTGACCCACACGTGGGTGCAAGGCTGTGACCAACTCACGTGCGCATGGCCTGACCGCTGCCTGAAGTCTGCTCGCGTGCCACGCATATGTACCAGGCAGAAGGGACACACAGACACAAGGACGCAGAAGGATGATGGGACAGGGAAATGATTATATAGGATGTGTGTGTGTGCTCCATTCCCCTCTCTGTTGGAGTCTCTTCCTCTCACTGTTGGGTCTTCTAGCAGGGGTCTGGAAGAGTGGTTTGTGCTGCACATTATCGCAGCTGTTCTTAGTACTGCTCTCTTCTGGATTCATTTTTTTTTTTTTGGGAGACAATGACGGAGGTAAGAAATGAATGGATCTTTGCAGCAAACAGTTACAAGCAACAGAATAGATCCGCCGCTTCACCAACGCAAAAGGCTTTATTAATAATCCATCAATACTGGACAGTGAGAGACGGCTTACGCATTTCCTGGCTAAGAGTCCTTAGTCATAGACTTAGAACACAGCAGCTGTACAGTGGAGTAATGTAAGACAGCAAATCTTCCCATAGCAGAAATCATAGAATGGATCATATAACCCCAAGTCTAAACTCTGTGCAGGGGAATATTCTTGTTTTTGCTTTTTATTTTGATATTTGCCATTGCTAAAGTGTTTGCAACCACTGTATACAGATTGTCAAACATCCACATGGAATAGTGTTATGTAGATCACAGTGCATATTCTGTTTTTCATTGTGTACAATAATGGGATGTGTTATCTTGAATATTCTGTAATTCCATAGCTTTGAGCGAGTGCTACTGCACCCCATGCTCAATTTCCTTATCTTTTCATCACTTCTTATACCAGCTGTATTCCTTCTCCACAATCTGTGACCATTTCCTTTCCACTAGTGCAGAGGTCCTCAAACTGGGTCCCTGGCAGCCTGGTGCACTGCGAGCATTCCCCAGGGCGGCCCTCCGAGTCACATGACTCAATTCAATTCCTCCTGACAATTGCGTTTCTTGCCTGATCTGAGAGCACCTGCGGCAATCAGCTTCTCCTCTCCCTCTCTCTTCCCCCTAATGCCGGCTTTTCCTGATCACGTCATTACACGTGACCGGCACTAGGGGGAAGAGAGAGGGAGAGGAGAGGTCTCTGATCAGCGTCGGCTCAGGTGAGATACAAAATTGTATTACGCTGCTTTTAACTTTGCATGTGGAGGAGCAGAGGAGGACCTGGGACAAACGGGGACATAGGGAGAAGAGCTGGTACAAGGTCCTCCAGCACCCAAGGCTGAGACACCTAAGTGCGCCCCTTCATCCCTCCCACCCCAGCCGTCACACACTGATTGCTAGTAGACTAAGAGGGCCCCCAACACCCTAATCTCTAGTTATCTGGCTTGCAGTCACTGCCATGTATCCCCTTTTCCTATTTATCTCTGCTTCAAACATGATAGGGGAATAATAGCTGAGCGAGTTGTGCGCCCCCACCTACACTGCCTCCCAAGGCAGGAGCCTCTTTTGCCTCTGCCTCAGCCCAGCCCTGAAAGGGGGACACGAACGGAGGACACTGGGGACAAAGGAAGACTCAGGGGACAAAGGAGGACTCAGGGGACAAAGGAGGACTCAGGGGACAAAGGAGGACCCAGGGACAAAGGAGGAAGCAGTGGACAAAGGGGGATGTAGGAGGACATGAGCTAAAGGACACAAAGGGGGATGAAGGTGGACATGGGATAGCACCACACATAGTGTTAGAGAAAGCCACAGCAGTGGTGTACAGTTACATAATAGCTGTGGCATATACCTCTGGGTGAATAGTTCAAGCAGGTATCAAAAACCAGGAAATGTTATCAATAAACTGCATAATTCAATCAAATCTATTCAATACATAAAAAGTAATGTCTATGACTCAATCTGGCTTCTTTTACACTGCAAATCGCTATACCAATTTCCAATTTGCGGTTCGGATTTGCGATTTTCACTGGATGCCAGCAAAACAAGATAAAACAAATCATGCAGGACTTTTTTTCAAAAATCGGAATCGATTGTAAAATCGCAAATCTGAATGGCATGCAGTGTAAAAGAGCCCTGAATATAGAATACAAAAAGGGTGAAAACCCCCATCACAGTTTGAATTGCAGCAATGACAAGTGTGAAAACGTAAATAATTCACTGCTAGCCCATGTAATTCATTGGTATTCCGTATAATTACTGAGCTTATCGTATCACCTGAAGACATCCTAGGTCTGAAATAGAAAAAGATTGTGTGACAGTCTGCAGCAGACAGAGCATTGATAGTCTGTGCATGAAGGATAAGAGCATTCACTGCCTGCTAATCTATTCCCAGATGGAGGTGGATACAGACGAGAAACGCCATCGCACGCGCTCCAAAGGTGTTCGAGGTACGTTCCGTGCTTCACTAAATCACTCAGGGCCTCCACTCAGCCAATGACCTTCATCCCGCAGCCTCTCTCTCTGCAATTCATTCTGACCCTTCCTTTTTGCATAACCTTTTGGGTAATTTTCTATAGCAGAGGGGTACTTATGATAGATGATAAATTTTTATATATTTTCCGTTCTCTCTACAGTTCCTGTGGAACCCGCCATACAAGAGCTGTTCAGGTTAGTGCTTCGCAGTGTAAAATACATCCCATTAGCCATCGAGAAATTTCAGGCCTTTTAATGGGCATAATGCACTTTCAAGTTCATCGGAGCCTCGCTCATGCCCTGATGCATTGATTAAATTAATTCTCCCGAGGCCTGCTAATAAAATAGATTTGGCATCGCCTTCTTTTCTTCTTTTTTTTTTTCTTTTTAATGCCAGTTATTTGATTTGTGTCTTTCTGTCCTTTTTTCGCCCTCCATCTCCATAATCCACCTGTGGGTGTTCCGCTAACAATCCCCTGAATTTAAGGCGGATTGAAGTATATGTAAATCACCTCTTTGCATTTCATTCACATATAGAAAGCCGTGTTAGTCATTTGTTCAGATACAGGCCCTGGAATCGCCTGTCTGCTTCTTCATTAAAGTAAAGAGGGCCTACAGGCTTTGTATAGTTTACTAGACCTTAGGCCCATTACAATAATGGGCTTGGCTGCTAATTCCCTCACAAACCCCTCCCCCCCGTTGCCCGGCCGCTACGCAAACACTTCCACACAACACAACGGCCGCCCATGCATGCCACAACACGCGCGCACACGCCCGCCCCTGCACCCGTCCTCCTGTGCTGTCTAAAGTCCTCCCACGTGCCGCGCATGCTCACTGTCCTAAACACATGGATGCAGGGACACAGGCAGATTATTATATGTGATTTCAGCGGCACTGCTTTCTACTTTCTACATTTAGGCTCCTTTCACACTGGGACGTTTTCATTGCGGTGCATTACCCTTTTTTTTTAGCAGGGTAGCTCAAGGGCAATGAAATTCTATAGGGCCTTTCACACCAGATGCGATGAGCCGGTAATGGAGCATCTGACGCAAGAGCATTCTTGCGTTGTCTGGCAACATGCGTGGCGACGTGTGGTGGACCGGAACTTATGTAAATCTATGGCAATGCAGGGTTTTTCTTTAAATTATTTTCACGTCTGCGTTGCGGCGCACATGCATGGAAGTGTATTTTTAAAATACACTTCTGTGCACATTGTATTTCCGCCACAGGAAGGGAGCACTACAGCGCTTCACTTCCTGTTTGGCTTTTAGCCAGAAGGGGGATTAACGTGGAAATCCCCGAAGGCTGTTTTTAGCATTGCGGTGCTACCGCCAGTTTCCAGTGTGAAATTGGCCTCAGGCTACATTCATAGTGGTCATTGCATTGTGTTCACTGTGATAGCAGGAGCCAGTGGCATAACTAAGGTGCTTGGGGCCCAAGTGCGAGTTTTACATGGGGCTGCAAGCACTTTATTGATATGGAGCCCCAAAACCTATCAAAGACAGCTGTATCCAAGTGGTGTAATCAGAGAAAGGAAACCATTATTCAATGCACATATAGAATTGTTCATTACCAGCATAGCTCCAATGATAAGCTAACAAGATGTATGAAGAAGGGCCCCTAGTGTGTCCCTCTGGTCCAGGGGCCCCAGTGCAGTCACAGCCTCTGCATCCCCTATTGCTACGCCACTGGCAGGCAGTGGTGGGACGAAATTTCGCATATGCGGAATTTCGCATCGAAATTCGCATTTACGCATTGTAATCGTAATGCAAAATTTCAGTGAAAATCGTAATTAATTTCATATGTAATAGTAATATTTCATAATTTAGCATAATTTTCATGGAATTTTTGTGAAATTTTATGCCGACTTTAGCGGTTAATAGCAAAGCCCCCATACATGCTATTGCTACCACAGTTGCTACATATGTAAAGGAGAATATGGGTTACAAGTCAAAAAAATAATTTTTTCAACAAGACCTTGTAGTTTTTGAGAAAATCGTTTTAAAATATGCAAAGAAAAATGGTTTTTAAACTGTCATTTTTTTTAGTTAAAAAAACACTTTTTCTTTGCAATTTTAAAATCCATTTTCTCAAAAACTACAAGGTCTTTTTGGAACATTTGTTTTTTGACTTGTACCCAATATTCTCTTTAACATATGTAGCAGTGTTGGTGTCACTACCATGTATGGGGGCTTTGCTATTCACTGCCAAAGTCGCCACAAAATTATGCAAAAATTACACAAAATTTTAGGCAAAATTACGAATCACTACGAAATCGATTGAATTTACAAATCATAATTACGTATAAGCGTAAATTAGCTGATTACGATCATTACTGCTGGCAGGTATGCAACACAATGGGTTGGGACAAAGGTTCCAATCCATCGCGCCATGCTCGTGTAGCATCAGGTACAGTGGTGAAGCATACAGTCAATGAAACGTGTGCCTCACCTCCACTGTGAACCAGCACGTTTAGCAGCAAAACACTGCATGAAGTGCATTATGATGCCGCACACCCTTTTACTGCAACGCATCCGCTGCACTGTGAACGTGGCATAGGTGGGGCATTGCAGTGCGTTAAAGTGAACCTTAAGTCACTAAAAAAAATGAGTTTTACTCACCTGGGGCTTCCCTCAGCCCCCTGCAGCTGATCGGTGCCCTCGCCGTGTCTCTCTGATCCTCCCGTCCCCGCCGGCGACCACTTCCGGTTTTGCTGTCAGGACCCGACAGACATGGGAATGCTAGTGATTCTTCATGCTCCCAGCCAAAATATCGCCCCCTATGCTGCTATTGCAACCGAAACCGAAAGTGGTCGCCGGCGGGGCACGGGAGGATCAGAGAGACACGGCGAGGGCACCGATCAGCTGTAGGGGGCTGAGGGAAGCCCCAGGTGAGTAAAACTCATTTTTTAGTGACTTAAAGAGAAACTCCAACCTAGAATTGAACTTTATCCCAATCAGTAGCTGATACCCCCTTTTACAGGAGAAATATAATGATTTTCACAAACAGACCATCAGGGGGCGCTGTATGACTGATTTTGTGCTGAAACCCCTCCCACAAGAAGCTCTGAGTAGCGCGGTACTCTGGGCAAACTGCCACAATGTAACAATGTTCACAGACAGGAATTAGCTGTTTATAGCTGTCTCTAACAGCCAAAACAGCTGGGAGCAGCTACATAACCTGCCCACAGTAAAAATGTCACCATGTAATACATGTCAGAATGTGAATCTGGGAGAGGAAAGATTTTACAATGAGCAAACACTGACTAAATCATGTATCCATAATTATGGTAAAAAATGAAGCACTTTTTTTACTACATTATTTTCACTGGAGTTCTTCTTTAAGTGCCTCTTTCAGCCACATTACAAAGCGGCCGTTACATCGCACCACAATGCACCACTGTGAACGTTGCATTAAATAACACATGTAAGTGGTTTGCAAGCCAAACATTAAAAACAAAATGACAATGACATATGTTCTATTCCTAATAAAATTGTGTGTATATCAAAATATATACACGTTTATAGGAAATACAATAAGAGCAAAGCAGACATAAGGCCCTCGAACTGTAATGAAATCACTAGTATAACTCGTCAATCACCTACACATTGAGTAGAACAAGACAAAATACTCAGTACCATTTAAAATAGGAACTAGATAAATATATAAATTTTAAATACAAATACAAAGAAAGACATTCAATGTATGGTTGCAATTCATCCTTGCGGTTTAAAGTGTTTTATGCTGAAAGAACCATTTTAGGTAGTAAATATTGCATAGAAGTTGCAAGATTGTACAGTAAAGATTGTATCATTAATGGGTTGGACACCTTTAAGGTGCCCATACATCAGATGATGCCCATACATCAGATGATATATGGGCAGATCGACCAAAAGACAGATCTCTCTCTGATCAAATCTGTTTGGAGAGAGATCTGTTTTCTACCCATACACAATAGGCCAATTCCCAATCAATTGATTTCATGTTGAAATCGATCCGGAATCGGCCTTGTGACACCGCCTCGCCGTCCTGAAGCTTTCCCCCCTTATGTTCCACGTTCCCCCCGGTGCCCAGTGCACTGCACATTACCTGTCCATATCAGCTGCTTGTCCGCTGCTTCCCCCTGGCTCCTCCCTCCATACACGTGCCCACGTGATTGCCGGAGTAATGCGGCTGCGTGTGTGATGTCACAGGCTCGCCCATGTGTACGCTGGCAACCACGTGAGGCACAAGTATGGTTGGAGGACAGCGCCTGGAGCCAGCCTGGAGGCAGCAGCAGATACAGAGAGATAATATATAGCGCACTAGGCACCAGAGGGAACATGGAACATTAGGGGGACAGTGTCAGGGGCTTTGTTGCTTTGGTAGCTCGTCCCGATATTGCTCACCTTTACTGCTGCGCACCCTACCGACAACATTGGCCAACATCTTGCAGCATGTTCGACCGATTAATATGACCAATTTCGGCCAGAAAGGCAAACAACTGGGGCTAAAGTAGCACTAACCCTCCCTTCTCCTCCATGTGGAGTGGCTCACAGCAAAAGCAACCTACTGTACATCCAGGCGCCATTTTCTACACTTCCTCAGTGTATAGCAAGCGCCCGAGGAGGGGATGTGTGATGTGCTATGACTCCCAGTGTCTCCCCACACTCTAACACTCCAGAGAGTCTTCCACATTTGAGTCAGCACCATCAGAAGTGTATATAAAGCTCTTTTATTGGTTTAAAAGCAGCATGCTCATCATCTATTGAGCAGTGCTTTATATACACTTGGTGCTGACTCAACTGTGGAAAATCTTCTACACTTCCTGCAGCTGCCAGTGGCTTTCCTGTGTCCTCTGTGTATGGCTCCCGTGATGTGTATGTGAGTCAGGTGACAAGCCAGGTGCTATGTATGTACACAGGAAAGTCACTGGTAGCTGCAGAAAGTGTGTCTGCTGCTCTGCACATAATGAAAGTTCCGCCCCCGTTCTTCCAGACATGCCGGTTAGTTGAGACTTTTGGATACCTGAGTTCCATGTAAAGGGGGTTTTACTGTACCTCTCCATGTCTACCATTCAAGTACAAGCATCACTTTCATCTACATCACCATTCTGCATCTTATTACAGTTATACAGTGGACTTGAAAGTTTATAAACATTTAAAAATGTTCTATATTTTTATATGAATGTGACCTAAAACATCATCTGATTTTCACACTACTTCAGTACCAAAAGAAGACAAGAAAAAAACTGGCTGAATAAATGAAAAAAAAAAGTATTATATTTGGTCATGTTTGTTAGAAAAATGATCCATAAAGAAAGGCAGTGACTCTGGAACGCCTTACAAAATCAGAATTGTTACCCTTCATTTAAAGGCGCACATGGAGGTTGATGCACGTAAATGTGGTAATATTGCTGTGCGCCAGGGCCGGGCCGAGGCATAGGCTGGAGAGGCTCCAGCCTCAGGGCGCAGTGTAGGAGGGGGCGCACAATTCATTCAGCTGTCATTCCTAATTGTGTATGAAGCAGAAAGAAATAAGAAAAGGGGATACATGGCAGTGACTACAAGCCATATAACTAGATATTAAGGTGTTGGGGAGGTTGTGGGCCCTGTGGCGCCTCTTAGTCTAATAGCAATCAGTGTGTGATGGCTGGGGTGGGAGGGATGGAGGGGCGCACTTTGGTGTCTCAGCCTTGGGTGCTGGAGGACCTTGTCCCGGCTCTGCTGTGCGCAGACAATTACTATCATTACTGACACCAAGAGCGCGAGTTATGCTATTAGCAAGACCAATGGTACTCGGGTAACATGCGCATTGCTATGGTAATGGCGCTACTAACACACATTACCATAGCAACGCTTGCAGTACTCAAGTTCCGTGGGTTCCGTATAGCAACTTGCGGTAACCTGCTAGCAGTAATACAGGGATTTTATTGAATCCTCTTCAGTCTGTTTTTTTAATATGAGTTAGTGAATAGTGTTGGTGTTCAAATCGGGGTTGTGTGCATATTCGACCCAAAAATGGCTGTTTCGAATTCAGACCTTGACGACGACCCAAAAAACATGTGATTCCATTCGACAAATTTGGCAGACTTTGAGGAATGCACAAAAGGTGGATCAGCGCATCACCAGGCCACCTCCGAATGGCCTCGAATCAGAGGTGCGCTGAGCCCCCCCAGAAACTGCAACCTTTGAGGAATTGAGGAATACTGCCGACTTTGCTACCACTTAATGGTGAAGCCCCCATACATGTTAAAATCACCAAATTTGTATGATTAAGAAGAGCAGTGGGAACAAGGAAAAAAAAAACTTTCTAAAAGAGTGTAGTTGTAGTTCTGTAAAAATCGATTTTAAGGGGCCCATACACCTAACAATTTTCCCGCCAATGTACAGCAGATTCGATCATTGTGATCGAATCTGCTGTGAAATAGTCGTGCAAACGCTGACAGAATGATCTATTTCCGTCCGAAATCAATTGTTCCCATCGATTCGTCCGTGTGGAAGATTTTGCTCGGTCGCCGGCTGGTCAGGAGTGTGTCGACAGCGGCGTCCGAATGCCCGACGACCAACGCAATACAGCGGCAATGCATAACCTGTTCCAGCCGGCGCAACTCCCCCGGTCTCCGCTGTCTTCTTTTACGCTCTGGGCTCCAGGGCTGCAGCTTCACTGAACTTTCTGTCCCGGCAGGAAGTTTAAACAGTAGAGCGCCCTCTACTGTTTAAACTTCCCCGGACAGGAAGTGAAGCCAGCCGGTCCGGAACCCAGGGCGGAGAAGAAGACATTGGAGACTGGGGGAGTCACGCCGGCCAGAACAGGTAATGTATAGCTGGCGGGCAGGCGGCGGCGGCAGCTCCACAGATTGTGATCGGTTTCATGCTGAAATCGATTCACAATCTGTTTGCAGAAAACGCAGCCATACAATCCCTCTCTGATCAGATTAGATCAGAGAGGGATCTATCTATTGATCGATCTGATGGCAAATCGACCAGTGTATGGCCACCTTTAGAATTCCAAGAAAAAAAATGTTTTTAAATGTGGTTAAATGACAGATAACCTACCCATTGTTAGTGAAAATGTACACATATCCCTAAAAACAGCAGAGAATTCCTACTGGGGGCGAGTTACAATGCTTTTGCCAGAGATCACTGTTCAGCCACTGTATAAGGATCTCTAGCAAATAAGCTTATTGTTTGCACTAATAAAAATTTATTTTGTAAAAAAAAAAAATGCAGGGTTTCCCCTTCCAAGCCTCTTTAACTCCTTGTCACCCACACAGGGTGGTATAGACATAATGGGGAGTTAGGACCATGTGGGGCTCCGCACCCTGAGTTAAGCCAGCCCACATGGTTCATGATATGGGGGAGGGGCCTTGGAAGACAAGGCCACCAAAGGCATCTCTGTACTCCTATCCACGGACTACATCTCCTGGCATATATTGTGGCATGTGCTTGTGCACGCCTTCGCCGGGAATATGAAAATATGGCTCTTAGTGGAGAAGATGGCGGCTCCCATATGGACATAAGTCCACAAGAGCAGTCGCCTGTATTTAAGTAACAGCCCAAACGGCACACTATTATGAACCTCCCTTATGGGGAGGTTCATTTAAAAAAAAAATATTGACAGATGCTCGGTTTGCTTTAATTAAGTCTCAAGAGGATATTGGTGTGGGATCATTAAAGTAAGTGTTTATTGTTAAGGTAAGTATTGTTATTGTTGGCTGAATTTTTCCTTCATTTTTATCTCCTGGTGGAAATGTGTAAGGGGTACTTCAGTACCCCTACACTCATTTCCACTGGGGTTGGGCATCTGGGGGTCATGCCACCATGAATCCCCCCCAGGGTTTTGACCCTGCCCTACTTCTGGGCACCGGAGGTGAGAAAGAGGCATACATTTGAAAAAGTTGCGAGCTAATTTAGGCACAACGTTAAATACCGATATTACTAGCAATATCGGTAAATAACAATTTAGGTGCAACGTTAAATAAAAAAAACTGTAAATAACGATTTAATTGGGGTATTACATTATCAGTAAATTTACCGATAATGTTGAACCTAACTGTAACCTAACCTCTCCCTACTCTCACACAGAAACCTCCCCTGGTGGTGCCTAAACTCCATGGGTGGTGCTTGCCTAACCCTAAAACCGCCCTGGTGGTGCTTAATCCTAATCCCCCCCCCCTCCCCCGGTGGTACCTAACCTTAAGATCCCCCTGGTGGTGCCTAACCCTAAAACCCCTTTGGTGGTACCTAACACTAATTCCCCTTGTGGTGCCCAACCCTAAAACCCCCCTAGTGGTGCCTAACCTTAACACCCCACAATATGATACATTTTAATAAATTGCAGCCACCTGCAATAGTGTTACGGCTTTTTATCTTACGATAAATAACAATTGCACTTAAATATATTGATAAATAACAATTGTGCCCATTTTTGTCCGCAACTTTTTCAACTGCTCCTGGGGAAGAGCCCCCTTGTCCAAGGTATGGACATGTAAATTTTCACTACCCAGATTACGTTATGTCCCCCACACCCTTCATGTACAGGATGTATTTTGAGATGCCTCTACCTTCTCCCCTTTCCTTCCCCCTCACTCCTACTCACTCCGTGACAGATACAACCATGTACACTTTGTGTATGAGGGGATTTTTTTGTTTATTTTTGTTTTGCCTTCCTTGTTTTGAAGGCTGTATATGTGTTCTTGCCTGTTACACCGGTCTACTGGTGTTGTTGTTATATGCTTAAAAATCAATAAAGTTTCATCTTAAAAAAAATAAAAATCACTACCAATGAGTAGATTCATTATCTGTCATATTACTGCATGAAAAAAAAAAAATGTTTTGCCTATCGTAATTTAAAAACGATTTTTCTCAAAGACTACAAAGTCTATTTGAAAGAGTTTTACCCCTTAACATACCAAGCAGATTTGGTAATTCTAGCATACTTTGGGGCTTTGTTATTAGCCGCTAAAGTTGGCAGTAATGACTTCAATGCAATATAAAATTGTTCAGATTCGCCAACCTGAAGAATTTGGATCTATTCAAAAAAAAGGCTGGTAAATTGAAAAGCTATTCAACCAAAAAAACTAAAGAGGTTTAGACAAATTTAGATGAATTCTACATTGGAAATAATAGTACAGAATGGAATTCCCCATGCATTCTTGAAACAGTTGAGCTGAAAGAAAACATACCTGTAGTCTATATAGAGACCCCTTGTGAGCAGCAGCTGGGTCTTTATCCCACAGTTGGTTGCATTTCTTAGTGAATTGAAATTCAGTTTATACTTGGCTAGATTAAAGGGAACCTGAGGTGAGAAGGATATGGAGGCTGCCATATGTATTTCCTTTTAAACAATGCCAGTTTCCTGGCAGTTCTTCTAATCCTGGGTCTCTAATGATTTAAGCCATAAACCCTGAATAACCATGCAACAGACCAGGTACTGGATTAGCCACATGCTTTTTCCAGGGTTTTGACTCAGACATACTTATGCCAGAAGATCAACAGGACAGCCAGGCAATGAACATTGTTTACTAGGAAATAAACATAGCAGCCTTCATACCCCTCTCACCTCAGGTTCCCTTAAAAAGGAATAGGTTCACCATTCACCGGTAGGTGGCTCTGCAAGTGAAGCCTGAGAATTTAACCACCAACATTACATGAAAGATCTTTCATACCAGGGAAACTAAGAAACTGTTGAGAGCTGGGATACAAAAAAAACCTAAAACTCCAGCAAAACTCGACATTTATTTAATTTGATGCCTGCAACAGCAATCACTCAGCTTTGTAAACAATGACAACTGTATCCTCAGCATAACTTTATGTCTGCTCTTTATACTCATTTGTTACTAAATAGTCAAAAAGTTTGCTAGGTAACCAGCAAAAAAAGTTCTTCTCCACCTGTCTACATTTAGTGCAAAAAGACACATCCATTTAAATTGCCTGTCTGCATCCACCAGGGAAGGACACTTCCCTTTCAATTACCTGCCAGGAGGAAACATCTATAGCAGCCATACTCTTTACCTGTTTGCAACTAAGAGATAGGTGAAGATTTGCTCATAGTAACCTTGTCTTAAGCAGCTGACAATTTATCTTAAACTCACTTTTCTGTATCTAACCCTGAATTAAAAACCTTCTGTGTGCTGTTATTGCTAAGCTAGGGAATTAAGGATCCTTTCACACTGTGTCGCAATGGATAATATCTTCGCATCACAACGTAATACAATAACATTCCAAATGGACTATCACATTGATTGCATTATAGGACTGTCCTTCGGGGTAACACACAGCATGCAATGTGTTAACAGGACAATGTGCACTTTTACAGTGGCAGTATGGTCGCACCGCAATGCCAAAGCAACGCTACTTATAGAGTGACTTTGGAGCTCAAATTTCTTAGTAAAACTGATATTTGAATGGGCGCCTACAATGAGGTTTTTTCTGTTGTTGTTTCATGTTTGTGGTGGCAGAGGGGGAAATAAGTTTGTTTTAAGGGTAAGCATGTGTGTGTGGGAGTGTTTTTAAGGTTAGGCGTGGGGGAGGGGCAGTTAAGGTTAGGTATGATGGGTTGGGGTTAGGCATGGGTGGTTGAGGTTAAGCATGATGGGTTTAGGGTTAGGCATCGGTAGAGGGAGGGATCTATATGAGAATAGGGAAAGGTTTAGTTGAAGTAAAATATTAGTATTATTCACCAATATTTTACTATAGTAATTATAACTAAAAAAAAGTAGAAAATCTGTAAATGTTGCCTATACTGTACTATCGGCTATTCCCGGGCACCCACATTTCATAGTGACTTATTTTGGAGTAAGAACGCAAGGCTACCACACAATTCGACTTTTTGGCTCTGTTGCATTGCAATCTTAGCGCAATGCAACATCCACAGTGTGAAAGGACTGTAAAGTTGGGCGAGGTCTTCTGTCTAATTAGCCTCTAATAGTTGAAGTCTAGCTTAGTGTTTTATTGTAGACTTTCACCAACTACATCATTGTCCCTTGTTCCTTCCCTACAGCTGTCCTACTCCTGGCTGCGATGGGAGTGGCCATGTTAGTGGTAAATATGCAAGACATAGAAGGTAACTATAGATACATTTTTATCTCAATGTTTCTGTTTGAAAAAGCATCACCGGTATATTTGCTTATTTTGTATGCACGTAATATGATAAGTTACCCGATCGGCTGGTTCATTTGAGGCCCTTCATCAAACCATTGTCTGTAGAGTGCCGCTGACTGACTGCATTTTAAACTGCATTCAGCTTTGCACTTTTTTGATGTTACTGGTGAAGCAACATGAGTAATTGAAACATCTCTGGGATGCTGAGGAAGGGGATGACTCACAGCTACCCCAGAACAGTGGGTGAACACAAACCTTTTATCATTTGTTTCCTTTTTCTCCCTTTGAGCTCATGAAAGCGGTAACACAGGCCTGTAGGTGTTACACAATACTTTCAGAACTGCTGGCATTCCTGTACTCAGCGACATCCCCACAAGGGTTAAGCCACTGAAAACAAATGTCAAGCTTTTCAATAGATGCCAGCAAGCCTAAAAGTCTGAATGCTTTGTATGCAGTAATCAGCCAAAGCCTTAAAAACTCCTGCCTAACATTGTGTAGGACCCCCTTATGCTGCCAAAACCGTACTGGCCCATCAAAGTACGGACCTCAGGAGACCTGTGGCTGTAAGATTGTCCTGTGGTAGCTGTCACTGGCAGATCACTTTCAAGTTCTGTTAAAGGGAACCTGAGATGAGAGGGATATGAGAGGGATATGGAGGGATATGGAGTCTGCCATGTTTGTTTCCTTGTAAGTAATGCTCATTGCCTGGCTGCCCTGCTGATCCTGCCTAGATAGTGGTTAGATAGGGTACTGGTTCAGGGCTCTGCCTTTGACATGGGAACCTAGGGTTTGAATCCTGGCTAGGGTCAGTACCTATTCAATAAGAAGTCCTTGGGCAAGAAAAGCGCTATGCAAATGTTAGGATTACTATCCTCTGCCTCTAATACTTTAAGCCATAGGCCCTGAACAAGTATGGAGATCCAGGGCCAGATTTATACTTTTTGTGCCCCTAGGCCAAGTATGTTGTGGCTCCCCATTCACGTGCAGCAGCACCCCTCCCATTCCATGTTCAGCCCCCTCTTCTATGTGTATCAGCCATGTACAGCAGCCCCTTTCTTTCATGAACTGCTCCCTTGAGCATCAGTTTCCCTCTTTCATGTTCAGGTTCTGGTGCCCCTTGGCCTTCAGCCGCCCAAGGCCCGGGCCTTTGCGGCCTTTCCAGAAATCCAGCCCTGCGCAGATCAGGTGTCTGTCTATGACAAATCTGACAGGATTAGCTGCATGCTAGTTTCAGGTGTGTGATTAGACCCTACTGACCAGAAAGATCAGCAGGACTGCTGGGCCGCTGGGCTTAATTAAAAGGAAATAAATATGGCAGCTTCCATTGGTCTTGCACCTTGGTTTCCTTTTAAGGTGGCCACACACACATTATTTTTTTTTTATTATTTGATTTGATTCAACCAATCTGAACCAATTTTTCTGTTGATTGGGAGTTTTGAAAATAATGTTTGATATTGCTGCAATTTCTGGAAAACAGATTGTAAACGTTGAAAAAGTTGGTTGGTTAGAAAACCTCTTACCTACATTTCCTACCTTTCAATCAATAATCAACTTTTGATCACTTTTCATTTTCATAGAACTACATTTTTCACTGGGACATTATATTCCATCTCTGTACGTCTATCATTATCTCATGGGATGAGCATTTTGGTGTTCAGCATTACAATTACCACTGCACATTGCTACTTACAACTGTACTTACCACACTTTGTTTTGCTACAAACACAAATGATTTTTGTTTATTGATTAAATAAATAAACAGAGTACAATACAGTTAGGCCTCGTTCTCATTACATGCGCTGCCGTCCGTATTTCGGCAACACGTGTAGGAGGCAGACATGCACGAACATCAGAAGTGCATAGACTGCACTGTGTGATGTTCACACTGCATGCGTTTCATACCAGTGCGTTGCACAAACGCATGCTGCACGCATTTTTGCCAAAACGCACAGCTGACCCATTCACAATAGTGAATGGAATCAGCCACACAATGCATGGAAATGCAGATGGAGTAATTAGTGTTGCGGTCCGATTGCATGGCCATCTGCATCTGATAATGAGAACAAGGCCTTACATGTTATGATAATGCTACAAAAAAAAAAAACACAGTTCCAAATTTTAGAGTTTATTTTCACACGACATACCATAACATACTCTTTCCATCTTTTCATCATATACATAAAAACACCTACTCTTTCATAATTCTATTATTTTTGTTGTTTATACAAACAACGGTTGGTATGTACTTAATAGCTATATACAATGTGTTCTTGTTGAATGCAATTTGACAACCTATCACACGCCATACAATTCTTGGTAAAGTTGGTCTGAATTTTCCAACATGTCCAACCTTAAAGGAAATCTTAATTGAAATTAAAAAATACAGTTTAACTTTCCTAGGGCTTCTTGCAGCCCCCTGCAATCATCCTGCGCCTGCACTGTCCTGCCGCAACCCTCCAGTGAGCAGCAGTGACCCCTAAAAGCTGCCTGGCCACACGCATACTGATCACACTCCTGTGCACAGCACAGTTCTGCACATGTGCAGTACAGAAAAATCACCATTGAGCATGCGCAGATTGCTCCCAGCCGTGGAAGCGCGATCAGGATGCGCACAGCTTGAATAGCAATAGCATGTTACTGCCCACGACCGGCCAGCTTTGAGGGGGTTGCTGCTGCTGACTGGAGGGTTGCTCAAGGATGTGTGGGCAGAGGTTGACTGCAGGTGGGTTCAAGGAACCCTAGGTTAGTTAAACCTTTTTTTTATCTTATTTTTTTATGCTTAAGTTTTCCTTTAAAGAATTCAGAAAAAACAGGATATTAAGGACTTCATAATTTTCTCACTTGGACTTCAAGTTAGATAGCTAAAGAAAATGAGTACTTGAAGTGGCACATGACATGATAAGATAAACATGTCGTTTCCGTTGATTGTAAATGCTATGTTCTCAATTAAAGTACTCAAGTAAAATCAACTACTTATTGGGGAGAAAAAACATGGTTAATTTCTTAATTAAAAAAGATATACATTTTTCTATCAATAAGTAAAATATCTTTAGAAACATTGGGTGGTTTAGTAAGCAAAAGTGCCCCTGTGCATTGAATGGCTGAAAATAAATATAGGATTATGACACAATCAGGAGGAAATGGTACATCATGTTTCTGTAAAATGTATATTTCTGTGTGTAAACTAAAAATAGATTTGTCTGCTGACAAACTTGTCTGTAATTAATTATGTGGTAAATGAGTGAACTGCAAAATTAAAGGTCGCAAAATTAAATTGTTTTGAAATGTTTTGCTACAATGTGGCTGTCTTTGTAAATACGTTTGTAAAAAAAAAGTTTCAGCAAAATTACAGGAGTCGGTACCTTACAAAACACCCACTTTTGAATAGCCCTGGTTGTTAGCTTTCCATAATGATGACACTTGTGGCCTTTTTCTGCTGTCCAGAGTCTTCTGGGGCTATACAAATATAGTATGGCACTAAAATTGTGGGAAAAAAAACAGCCCACTTTGGAGTTAATGGGCTACTACGTGGCCAACTAGCTATCAAATGAGTTATATAAAGTACTATTTTTAACAGTGATATGCTGTAGTATAGATTTTAGGGTGTTTTAGGGTTGAGGCCTATGTCTTGTAAATTGTTTTTAGTGACAAGCTGAATCAAAAGCAATAACATTTTTACTTTCTTGTATTCTGTACCAAAATAAACACTTAGAAAAAGAAAACAAAGTGACAGAATTTAAAATAGAATACTTAAATTGTTACCTTAGGGATTTTTTAAAAAATATGTATGCCAGCTATGTATGCCAGTCAGATATTTTACTGTTATTTTTGTTATTTTTGCAAATAACGGATTTTAATTATTGCAAGAGTACTGTGAAAAACAAAAAGTATAACACAGAAAAAATGCTCCTTTATTTCCAAAAAATGCTCCTTTATTTCCTTAATTTCCATAAAGTATTATTGTCTTACATTGCACTAGGGACATAATTTAAATGTTGAGATAACCAAGACAAATTGACAAATAAAAGGTGTTGGTTTTATCTACGGTAGCATTGTTTATTTTAAAACTACAGTAGATGTAAATGGAAAAATATGTACTGTACGTATGTTGTTGTTTTTTCATTGTTTTTGTTTTTTCTTCTTAGAGAGAATACAATAAAATAATTACTAAAAATAAATAAACACATACATTTGTTACAAAATGCCTAATTTGTGGCAAAAAATGAGATATAGATCATTTAGGTGTGTTAAGTAGTGATAAAGTTATTTGGCAAATGAATGGGAGAAGCCCTAATATGTAAAAAATGCTTGTGTCCATAAGCTGACAAACCTTGGGCTGAAGTGGTTAAACAATACACATAGCCTGGCAGTTCTGCTGATTCACTGCCTATAATATGTTTAGCCATAGATCCTGAACAAGCATATGCAGATCAGATTTTTCTGACAAAAAAATCTGACAAGATTAGCTGCATGCTTGTTTCAGGTGTGATTCAGACCCTACTGATGCCAGAATGATCAGCAGGACTGCCAGGGAACCTCACTTCAAGTTCCCTTTAAAGCTAATGAGTTATTTTTGCTGGCAGCAAAATGAACCCTGTTTATGTCACACTGATCTGCAGCAGATCTCGTCTGATTCTCTAACAATCTGATAACCTGGTTGTATGATTGATCAAATAGGAAGTGAATATCAGGTCTATGTACTAGTAACTAGGCCTTTCTGTTATTTGTAAAATCAAATCATCCAATCTGGAGTTCAGTTCATTGGTTGTTTCCTGTAACGCTGACCAGAATTATTGTAATACATGTATGATGACTGATGTTGTTTAGCCAACTGAGAAAGAAGTAATACTGCATTATGTCTATCATTATCTACTGAAAATGACTTTGATCCAGGTTCAGACTTGTGGAAGAAATTCATTATCACTGGTATTACAGACCTTAATTGGACCTGAACTCTTGCACAGGACAGATGGAAACACATAGAAATTCACCCTGTATATATTTAGAGAGTTTAGCCTGTTAAATTCCCCCTCACCTGTGACTAATCACAACTGTAATTTGATCTCTTAGCTGTGTCAGTTGGCTGCTGTGACAGAGCAGTTAATTTGTAAATACAGGATGTTAACCTTATGTATGCTTCCATGAAAGCAGGAAGTAGACACATTGCAGATTTATTGCAGGATTTGTATCAGCTGTAACAAATATTTTTTTTCTTTAAAGGTTAATATGCTGTTGCTTATTTTTAGAACAGAGAGGAAGTTCTGAGTTCAGGTCTGTTTTAAGGTGGATGATTTAGGTCCTAAACCATTTTATATCTTGAGGCAGGTTTTTTTTTTTTTTTATCAGAAATATAGATAATTAGTAAAGCAATTACAGTGCAAAGTAGCTGAAACACCAGAAGTATAATTTAAAGCTCTGTGACCAAATCATTGGTAAATGTCTTGTGAAGTTCTATATTTTGGTTGAACTGCAGATATTTTATGAGGGCATATTTAATGTTGACCAAAGGGAACTGAAGCAAAATGCATCGGCCATGACAGCAGTTTTTAGAACGGGTGCCCCTACTGTTAGCGACCTTGCTTCAGCCAGTGCCCTCATTATATATTAGCTATTATTAGAGCAGAACATCTTAAAGGGACTCTGTAACAAAATTATCAGCCTTATTTCTTGTATCCTTTAGGTTCCTATACCTGTTCTAATGTGCTCTGGCTTACTGCAGCCTTTTCTAGTTGCACTGTCTCTGTACTATATCTAATCTTCTTTGTCAAGCTTTGTCGACCCAGAAAGGAATGCACTGCCTCTGCTGTGATAGGGAGAAGTTATGCATGATCCCTCCCCGCCCCCTGCAGGCTCTGTGTGTGTGCATTGTTTATCCCTCACAGACAGGTCTCTGCTCTCAATTTCAGCTTGTTTGAGGGGGGAGGAAGCTGCCCATGCTGAGAAACTGCAACAAACACAATTGCTAACTTCCAGTCAGAGCAATATCCTGCCTCTATCTGGCCAGCAGACGCTAGTCAGCCAATCAGGTGCACTGTCATACACCCTTTGCCTGCTGTACCATACCTAGCAGGAATTACATAGATTAGCATTCAGGTGGGAGGCTTCGGTTGGACGCAATCGTGAATTGCGTCGTTTACAGGGACGCCCCGTGTAGGCACATCTTCCACACGGTCCCCTCCCTAACCACTCACCTGTCAACCGCATCCTAGAAGCTGCAAAAAAATAAATTTAAAATCACAAACACTGGTCCACATGACAGCCCAGGGGCCCCAGGTCTCTCTCACTCACTGGGGCCCCCAAACCACCATGCGACACCTAGAGGGAAGTGCGGGCAAGCCCTGGACCTTTCAGGGAACTCACCCCACCACCTCTAAACTGAATGCCAACTGCAACAAACACAATTGCTAACTTCCAGTCAGAGCAATATCCTGCCTCTATCTGGCCAGCAGACGCTAGTCAGCCAATCAGGTGCACTGTCATACACCCTTTGCCTGCTGTACCATACCTAGCAGGAATTACATAGGTCCAGGGCTTGCCCGCACTTCCCTCTAGGTGTCGCATGGTGGTTTGGGGTCCCCAGTGATTGAAAGAGACCTGGGGCCCCTGGGCTGTCATGTGGACCAGTGTTTGTGATTTCATGCTGAGAAACTGTGAGAATCCCTGACAGGAGTTCAGAAAATTCAGTATGTAATAAAAATGTGTAGTATACTGTAACATATATATATATATATATATATATATATATATATATATATATATACACATCACTTCCTGGTTAGTAGACATATTTTTGTTTCTAAACACTGCCTAAAACTGGCGATTAAAAGCCAGGATCACAGCGGGGAGTGGCAAAAACGGCTAAAAGGGATCCAGGAGATCACAGTGACTTGATTGGTGTAACGATTGGTGTCAACACGCAGAGAGAATCTGATTTTTCGTGATCTGCAGATTCGCCAGTAATGCAGATATACACCAGATTATGAATGATCTTCAGAATCACTAATAATCCAGGTATGTCTAACCTCTGGACACCGGAGATATGAGTGAACAGTGTAACAGTAACACTTTGAGAGAGAACCGAACTCAAACTGGAGGTATGAAGAAGAAGGGATTTCACCTCAGACTGTGGGTGAATCCCTAGGCCAAAGGTTCCCTAGGAGAGGGGCCTAGGCTTGGTTGCAGGAAGCCCTGCTGCTAATATAAACAGGCTTGCCCTAACTAGGTGTGAGGGCCTATTCTCTATGCCCTGGAACCGGGCTAAGGTATAACATAGAAATGACACAGTATCCTAGTCTTGGGTGTGAGGTCCATAGTCACAACACCCTGGCACTGGTCTAAAGCATAACATAGAACTGACACAGTATCCTAGTCTTAGGTGTGAGGTCCGTAGTCACAACACCCTGGAACTGGTCTAAAGCATAACATAGAACTGACACAGTATCCTAGTCTTGGGTGTGAGGTCCGTAGTCACAACACCCTGAGACTGGTCTAAAGCATAACATAGCATAAGCATGAGAAAGTATTCTAGCTCAGTGTGGATTCCCAGGTCCTTCCTGGTTCAAACACACTGTTGGATCTGACTGAGGTCTGTGTGCTAACACATAAGCATTTGCAACGGCAGACGATGTGAGACTGAGGAACGAGTGGTTATATAGTGCAGCGCTGGCCAGCGCCGCCCAGTCCATTCCAGCCAATCCGCATACAAACTTGGATCAGCTGACCAAGGGAGTCAGCTGACCCCCCTCTGCTTCCCATAAAGCTTCTGTCTCGCCGCGCGCGCACGTGTATTCCTCAGCCTATGTGCACAGGAAGGCTGCACCAGGTCAGACACATGTCGCCGCGCATAAACCGCCGGACAGGACGCGGAAACGCAATCCGCAATCCTTTACAATTGTTTTTTTTTCATTGTACAAATCGGACAGTACAGATTCTCTTTAAACAAGTGACACAAATGATTTTTGGTACCGGCATAAAAGGAGCTTATACGAAGACATCTGCTTGGGTCAGAATAATTTGATGACAGAATAACGTGTGTAAAGTTCTTATGCATGATGAGTAAGGCACAATATGCGGTGTGTAATGTATTATAATATGCTTTTGTAACGATTGGTGTAGCAATCTGTGATCTGCAGTATCACCAATAAATCAGACACTATACCTGATTATATGGTGATCTGCAGAATCACCAATAATGCACGTATAGCTAACAAGGTAATTGCAAGTGTATTGTGCTTGGTGCAACAGTAATACTGATTAGTTTTGGCAGAACCTCACCAGAGGACCTGGTGGGTACTATCAGTAATGAACCTAACCAGTGACAAGGGCTCACTGGTGAGTGGAGTAGTCAGACAGATCAGTTCGGCAACAGACAGGAGGATACAGTACAAAATCGGCAGGCAAAAGGATAGAGATAATTCAGGCAGAGTCAGCAACAGGATCAGATGGGCTAAAGTACAGAATCGTTTAGCGTAAGAAAAGTCAGAAGAGAGCCAGAGTCATGCACATGTAATCAAGCAATAATAACAATAGTAATAATAATTCCTAGTCTTGTGTGAAATCCCTGGTTTCCTCCTAGATCAAAGCACACCGGAACTATCTAAGGTCTGAGTGCTCACACGAAGCATTCGCAACAGCAGACAGTTTGTAAGTGATTCTCGGAGGCTTAAGAAGCGGAGGAGACCCCTGGGCCACGCCCACGCCCATCAGCCAATCAGAACTGCCGAGAGTCTCCTCTGGCGTCAGCCGACTGGCAGGTCAGCTGACGCGCCTCCTCCCCGCATAAAGGTCCTGTCTGTGCGCGCGCGACAAAGCCACCCTATGAGCCACTAACAATCCCCTCCTCGGCGTGCTAGATGCCGGAGGGACAGGAGAAACGCCCGACAGGGAAACCGAAGCAGCTGCGGGGGCATCCTGACTTCCCGCAGCTGCATCTCCAGAGAATGTTACAGCTTTACTCATCATGCAGTAAGACTTAACACACGTTATTCTGCTACAAGTCAAACTGATATTTGTTTTAAAGAGGAACTGCAACCTGGGCCAGGATTGAACTTCATCCCAGTCAGTAGCTGATACCCCCTTTCCCACAAGAGATCTTTACCTTTCCTCACATAGATCATCTGTATGGCTGATATTGTGGTGAGACCCCCCCGCAGTGTGATGTCATGACCGTGGTCCTGACAGTTTGCTGTCTGTGAACCTTGTTGCATTGTGGAAAATAATGGCTTTTTCCAACTGCCAAGCATCCAGTATCTCCCTGGCAGAACTAAAGATGTCACCACCAGTGATACATTTCAAAATGTAAAAATGAGGATGAGGAAAGATTTTACAATGGGAAAACCCTGACTAAATGATCTATAAATGAATATAGTAAACAGTAAGCAATTTTATTCATTATGTTATTTTCACTACAGTTCCTCTTTAAAATTTGTTTTAAACAAAGGTCTGGATTAAAGCTGGTTTAAAAAACAACAGCAACAACAACAACAACAAAAAATGAGTAATAAGAATAAAACACAGTTCACTTCACCACTTGCTTTCCACAACAAAAAAATAACAAAAAGCAGAGAAAACCCTATGTTATGGACCAGAGCAGTTTTAAAGTTTTAGCTATGTGTATTTAATCAGCAATAACTGTATCCCTACTTAGGCCACCTTAATAATATATAGTGTATATATATATATATCGACAGACTAGACTTCCTTTGGGTGGCATTTCTTTCCAATAACAAATTTGTTTTCTATGCATTTTAATGGGAAAAAATAGAAACAAGTCATTATTTCTCATTTTACCAATTCCAGTTTAACCACTATACTCTGGGCTACAGTATATCTACATCCTCTCTGACTACAGGCAATCCATGAGTATTGGAAACAACATAGTTTGCCTCAATAAGAGGGATATATCAACACTTCACTGGCTTATGATGGCATAGGAAAGGGTGGCAGGTGCCACCGGTCAAATAAGAATGGGGATTGGAGAATGCATGGATAAAGAGGGTAGTGTATGAGCCAGGAAAGGCAACAGGAGAGCAGAGAGGAGGCAGGTGCAAGGTGGCCAAAACTGTTTGTCCAAACACCACTCTCTATATTCTAAATATCTCTTATATTTTGTCGCCTTAAAGCGGTATAAAACCCTGACATAATATTCAATAAAAACATGTTTTCCTACTTTTTATATGACATACGGTTATCATATTTGCATTTGTACATAGGTATTATTATTCATTTAGAAATTATACGCTCCCAAAAGTACAGTTTTTTGCTTTGTGAGCTGACTTTGCATTTTATTCATAACTGGTTTTATTCATGTTTTATTGAAGGCAGAAATGCTTTTAGTGTCTCTCTGTGTCCAGCAGCTTCTCCACAGTCAGAGAATGTGTCACACTCCTCACTTGATACATTTAAGTAAACACAAGATAACATTATCTACAACTGCGAATGCGTCCACATTTCTCTGCACTGAACTTTACAGCCATGTGTGTAACCCTTTGAATGCTGTTTTACTTAACCACTTAAGGACCACAGTCTTTTCGCCCCTTAAGGACCAGAGCCTTTTTCTCCATTTAGACCATTGCAGCTTTCACGGTTTATTGCTCGCTCATACAACCTACCACCTAAATGAATTTTGGCTCCTTTTCTTGTCACTAATAAAGCTTTCTTTTGGTGCTATTTGATTGCTCCTGTGATTTTTACTTTTTATTATCATCAGCAAAAAAGACATGAATTTTGGCAAAAAAATGATTTTTTTAACTTTCTGTGCTGACATTTTTCAAATAAAGTAAAATTTCTGTATACATGCAGCGCGAAAAATGTGGACAAACATGTTTTTGATGGAAAAAAAAAAACATTCAGCGTATATTTATTGGTTTGGGTAAAAGTTATAGCGTTTACAAACTATGGAGCCAAAAGTGAATTTTCCCATTTTCAAGCATCTCTGCCTTTTCTGAGCACCTGTTATGTTTCATGAGGTGCTAAAATTCCAGGATAGTATAAACACCCCCCAAATGACCCCATTTTGGAAAGAAGACATCCCAAAGTATTCACTGAGAGGCATGGTGAGTTCATAGAAGATTTTATTTTTTGTCACAAGTTAGCGGAAAATGACACTTTGTGAAAAAAAAAATATCCATTTCTGATAACTTGTGATAAAAAAAAAAAGAAATCAGCCACGGACTCACCATAGCCCTCTCTGAATACCTTGAAGTGTCTACTTTCCAAAATGGGGTCATTTGTGGGGTGTATTTACTGTCCTGGCATTTTGGGGGGTTCAAAATTGTAAGCACCCCTGTAAAGCCTAAAGGTGCTCATTGGACGTTGGGCCCCTTAGCGCACCTAGGCTGCAAAAATGGGTCACACATGTGATATTGCCGTACTCAGGAGAGGTAGTATAATGTGTTTTGGGGTGTATTTTTACACATACCCATGCTGGGTGGGAGAAATATCTCTGTAAATGACAATCTTTTGATTTTCTTTACACACAATTGTCCATTTACAGAGAGATTTCTCCAACCCAGCATGGGTATGTGTACAAATACACCCCAAAACACATTATACTACTTCTCCTGAGTACGGTGATACCACATATGTGGCACTTTTTTGCACCCTAACTGCGCTAAGGGCCCCAAAGTCCAATGAGTACCTTTAGGATTTCAAGGGTCATTTTTAGACATTTGTTTTCAAGACTACTCCTCACGGTTTAGGGCCCCTAAAATGCCCGGACAGTATAGGAACCCCACAAATGACCCCATTTTAGAAAGAAGACACCCCAAGGTATTCTGTTAGGAGTACGGTGAGTTCATAGAAGATTTTATTTTTTGTCACAAGTTAGCGGAAAATGACACTTTGTGAAAAAAACCAATAAAAATCAATACAGTGATAAAAAGAAGCTAGATTATATGTATGATGTATACTACATATGCCATTGGTAACAGAACTAGCTTTGTGTAAGCAGAAATATATGAGGATATTCCTGTAAGATCCTTCACACATGTTTTTTTCTATAGTTATGGGTTTTTTATTCTTTATATATGTATGATGTGACATAAGCTTAATAAAAACCCTTTTGAAAGTTAAAAATCAATTTCCGCCAACTTGTGACAAAAAATAAAATCTTCTATGAACTCACCATACTCCTAACGGAATACCTTGGGGTGTCTTCTTTCTAAAATGGGGTCATTTGTGGGGTTCCTATACTGTACGGGCATTTTAGGGGCCCTAAACCATGAGGAGTAGTCTTGAAAACAAATGTCTCAAAATGACCCTTGAAATCCTAAAGGTATTCATTGGACTTTGGGCCCCTTAGCGCAGTTAGGGTGCAAAAAAGTGCCACACATGTGGTATCGCCGCACTCGGGAGAAGTAGTTTAATGTGTTTTGGGGTGTATTTTTACACATACCCATGCTGGGTAGTAGAAATATCTCTGTAAATGACAATCTTTAGATTTTTTTACACACAATTGTCCATTTACAGAGATATTTCTCCCACCCAGCATGGGTATGTGTAAAAATACACCCCAAAACACATTGTACTACTTCTCCTGAGCACGGCAATACCACATGTGTGGCACTTTTTTGTACCCTAACTGCGCTAAGGAGCCCAAAGTCCAATGAGTACCTTTAGGATTTCAAGGGTCATTTTGAGACATTTGTTTTCAAGACTACTCCTCACGGTTTAGGGCCCCTAAAATGCCCGGACAGTATAGGAACCCCACAAATGACCCCATTTTAGAAAGAAGACACCCCAAGGTATTCCGTTAGGAGTACGATGAGTTCATAGAAGATTTTATTTTTTGTCACAAGTTGGCGGAAAATGACACTTTGTGAAAAATCCAATAAAAATCAATTTCCGCCAACTTGTGACAAAAAATAAAATCTTCTATGAACTCACCGTACTCCTAACGGAATACCTTGGGGTGTCTTCTTTCTAAAATGGGGTCATTTGTGGGGTTCCTATACTGTCCGGGCATTTTAGGGGCCCTAAACCGTGAGGAGTAGTCTTGAAAACAAATGTCTCAAAATGACCCTTGAAATCCTAAAGGTATTCATTGGACTTTGGGCCCCTTAGCGCAGTTAGGGTGCAAAAAAGTGCCACACATGTGGTATCGCCGCACTCGGGAAGAGTAGTTTAATGTGTTTTGGGGTGTATTTTTACACATACCCATGCTGGGTGGGAGAAATATCTCTGTAAATGACAATCTTTAGATTTTTTTACACACAATTGTCCATTTACAGAGATATTTCTCCCACCCAGCATGGGTATGTGTAAAAATACACCCCAAAACACATTGTACTACTTCTCCTGAGTACGGCAATACCACATGTGTGGCACTTTTTTGCACCCTAACTGCGCTAAGGGGCCCAAAGTCCAATGAGTACCTTTAGGATTTCACAGGTCATTTTGAGAAATTTCGTTTCAAGACTACTCCTCACGGTTTAGGGCCCCTAAAATGCCCGGACAGTATAGGAACCCCACAAATGACCCCATTTTAGAAAGAAGACACCCCAAGGTATTCCGTTAGGAGTACGGTGAGTTCATAGAAGATTTTATTTTTTGTCACAAGTTAGCGGAAAATGACACTTTGTGAAAAAAACCAATAAAAATCAATTTCCGCCAACTTGTGACAAAAAATAAAATCTTCTATTAACTCACCATACTCCTAACGGAATACCTTGGGGTGTCTTCTTTCTAAAATGGGGTCATTTGTGGGGTTCCTATACTGTACGGGCATTTTAGGGGCCCTAAACCGTGAGGAGTAGTCTTGAAAACAAATGTCTCAAAATGACCCTTGAAATCCTAAAGGTATTCATTGGACTTTGGGCCCCTTAGCGCAGTTAGGGTGCAAAAAAGTGCCACACATGTGGTATTGCCGCACTCGGGAGAAGTAGTTTAATGTGTTTTGGGGTGTATTTTTACACATACCCATGCTGGGTGGGAGAAATATCTCTGTAAATGACAATCTTTAGATTTTTTTACACACAATTGTCCATTTACAGAGATATTTCTCCCACCAAGCATGGGTATGTGTAAAAATACACCCCAAAACACATTAAACTACTTCTCCTGAGTACGGCGATACCACATGTGTGGCACTTTTTTGCACCCTAACTACGCTAAGGGGCCCAAAGTCCAATGAGTACCTTTAGGATTTCACAGGTCATTTTGAGACATTTCGTTTCAAGACTACTCCTCACGGTTTAGGGCCCCTAAAATGCCCGGACAGTATAGGAACCCCACAAATGACCCCATTTTAGAAAGATGACACCCCCAAGGTATTCCGTTAGGAGTACGGTGAGTTCATAGAAGATATTATTTTTTGTCACAAGTTAGCGGAAAATGACACTTTGTGAAAAAAAACAATAAAAATCAATTTCCGCTAACTTGTGACACAAAATAAAATCTTCTATGAACTCACCGTGCTACTAACGGAATACCTTGGGGTGTCTTCTTTCTAAAATGGGGTCATTTGTGGGGTTCCTATACTGTCCAGGCATTTTAGGGGCCCTAAACCGTGAGGAATAGTCTTGAAACCAAATGTCGCAAAATGACCTGTGAAATCTTAAAGGTACTCATTGGACTTTGGGCCCCTTAGTGCAGTTAGGGTGCAAAAAAGTGCCACACATGTGGTATCGCCGTACTCAGGAGAAGTATTTTAATATGTTTTGGGGTGTATTTTTACACATACTCATGCTGGGTGGGAGAAATATCTCTGTAAATGGACAATTGTGTGTAAAAAAATCAAAAGATTGTCATTTACAGAGATATTTCTCTCACCCAGCATGGGTATGTTTAAAAATACACCCCAAAACACATTAAACTACTTCTCCCGAGTGCGGCGATACCACATGTGTGGCACTTTTTTGCACCCTAACTGCGCTAAGGGGCCCAAAGTCCAATGAGCACCTTCAGGCTTTACAGAGGTACTTACAATTTATCACCCCCCCCACACTTGCCAGGACAGTTAACAAACCCCACAAATGACCCAATTTTGGAAAGAATACACGCTAAGGTATTCCATGAGGGCCATGGTGAGTTCATAGAAAATTTTATTTTTTGTCACAAGTTAGCGGAAAATGACATTTTGTGAAAAAAACAAACAAACCACAATTTCTGCTAACGTGTGACAAAAAATAAAATATTCTATGAACTCACCATGCACCTAACGGAATACTTTGGGGTGTCCTCTTTCCAAAATGGCATCATTCGTGGGGTCTGTCCTGGCATTTTAGGGTCTCTGCAATCATTACATGTATGGCCAGTATTAGGGGTTTCTGCTATACTCCTTATATTGGGCATAAGGGTAATGCACTCTGGGCTGAAAGGAAAAATGAACATCAAACAATCAATCAATCAATGTGGATGAAAAAATATCTGCCAAAATTTTTTGAAAAAATAAAGAGGGGAAGGCGTCTGCCAGGACATAGGAGCTGCCGCCCCAAAAATCCAAACCCACCAGCTCGTATGCCCTGGCAAACCTGATTTATCAATTCACACAGATCGATGTGGATGAACAAATCATTGCCAGAGTTATTTTTTGATACAAAGTGCTTGCCAAAGCATATGAAACCCCAACACCACTCCTCGGCCCATATGCCTCTTAAAAAACGTATCTTTTTGACTGCGGAGGAGAAATCTCGTCCTGCAGCGCTGCATGCACCGACTTGTGTGTAAGCTGACAGACGCGCAATGTTCTGTCAGGATGCACCATCAGTGCTGCAGCTGATTGGTCGGTCTGGATAGAAAAAAGAGAGAAGAAAAAAGACAAAACAATACAAAAAGGAAGGGAAGGCGTCTGTCAGGACATAGGAGCTGCCGCCCCAAAAATCCAAACCCACCAGCTCGTATGCCCTGGCAAACCTGATTTATCCATTCACACCGATCGATGTGGATGAACAAATCATTGCCAGAGTTATTTTTTGATACAAAGTGCTTGCCAAAGCATATGAATCCCCAACACCACTCCTTGGCCCATATGCCTCGGCAAACGTATCTTTTTGACTGCGGAGGAGAAATCTCGTCCTGCAGTGCTGCATGCACCGACTTGTGTGTAAGCTGACAGAAGCGCAATGTTCTGTCAGGATGCACCATCAGTGCTGCAGCTGGTTAGTCGTTCGCTCGGTCCACCTGGAAGGTTATTGGATGGAAAAAGAGAAAAAAAATACAAAAAAAACCGAAAAACAAGCAAGCAGCAAAGCAATTGCTTCATTAACATTAATACACTTTGAACTTTTTTAATAAAAACCTTAACATTGCAAACCAAACATTAACTACTTTGCTTACCTGTTTTTTTTTTTTTTTTTTTTTTTTTTAACTTACCTCCCGAGGACAAACCTCTCCTCCCCCATGGAACAATGTGCGAAGTGCAAATCGCACAGAGTTGTGGCGAAGTACATTACGCAATTTGTCCCAAGTGAAAGGAGAGGTTTCTGGCAGCCCTGTGTATTAGGGTCTCTGGAAACCCGATGTTTGGTTTCACACTGCATATTGACATATCCGGTGGGTCGAGCCCGCCGCACCGTATCGTCCAAAACAGACCTTCAGGCAATACCACAAGAGTAGCATTCGGCCTAGTAATGAACTGCGTCGCCATAGACTAACATGACTTCCGGGCCGATCGATATTGCCACAGAAGCCACGCAGTAACGTAGGCATGCACTAGCGTTAAGTCAAGCACTTCCGGCGTAGGGGGGGACCGCAAAGTGTGACTTTTGCTAGGCATTTTGCCCTAACGCATCGCAGCAGTGTGAAATAGCACTGAGAGACCCTTGTGTGCCTACCGCTGTGTGTGGAGTTCCCTACACTCTAATAGTGTACCTGCTCGTGGTACCTCTCAAAACACTCCCCTAGGCATAGGCCAGGCTGGTCAGGACAGGTGGGACAATAAACAGTGGTGTCACGCCTTATTCCAGCCCTGCTGCAGACACGACAATAATTTCTTCGGATTCGGTGACCTGGGGTACTCGGAATTGGATAGGCGTAATGCCTTCCATGCAGCCGGCTGGTTGCATCTTGGGGTTGGGCCACGGCACCTCCTGGATACAGGAGTTCCATCACGATCTGTTTATGAAATTGAATAAACGATTCAGTTCTCCCAGCCTTACTGTAGAGAACAAAGCTGTTGTAAATTGCCAATTGAATGAGGTAAAAAGACACTTTTTTATACCAGCGTCTTGTTTTTCGGGCAACTAAATAGGGTGCTAACTTCTGGTCATTGAAGTCCACCCCTCCCATGTTAGTATTATACTCATGGACGACAAGGGGTTTTTCAGAGTTCAATAAATTTTTATTGAAGAGAAAAGAAATAAGCAGGTGATGTTACCACAAAAGTAGCATAGATCGTACATCCAGTAATTATACAATGTCCTATAGCAATAAACAGAGAACAGGATAAGTAAGCTCTTTAGTAAAACTAATACAACATAGCAAATTCCTACATATATGGTTAGAAAAATCTGAACTTTGAGCAAAATAATGGGACCAATACCTATAAAGGCGTCACAAAGGTCCCCCTTACAGGGTCTATCCATATAACCCTCGCCTACTGGTATCCTGCCTTCAGGTGACAAGGGGTTTTTCAATGACCTCAGTTCGCCGTTGAATTTCAACTGTCGTGTCTGCGTGAATGGTGGACAGGAAGTAAACCTCCCTCTTGTCCTTCCATTTCACCGCGAGCAGGTCGTCAGCACACAAGGCGGCCCTCTGCCCCCGTTCAAGTCTGGTGGTAATGAGCCGTTGGGGGAAGCCCCGGCAACTAGGCCGCACGGTGCCACAGCATCAGATTTTTTCTATTTTTAAGTGCTGAAAGAGGGCCACACTTGTGTAATAATTGTCCACAAAAAGATGGTACCCTTTCTGGAACAAGGGTGACACCAAGTCCCACACAACCTTTCCACTGCTCCCCAGGTAGTCAGGGCATCCGACCAGCTCCAATTTTGAGTCTTTTCCCTCATAGACCCTAAAATAAGATGTATAGCCTGTGGCCCTTTCACAGAGCTTATACAGTTTCACCCCATATCGGGCGCGCTTCCTTGGGATGTACTGTTTGATGCGAAGGCGCCCGGTAAAGCGTATGAGGGACTCGTCTACGCAGATGTCCTGGTCAGGGGTATAAGCATCTGCAAAATCTGGATGACAGGTGGTCTATGAGGGGTTGAATTTTGTGGAGCCGGTCAAAAGCAGAGTGGTCACTTCGATGACAGGTTTCGTTGTTATTGAAGTGCAGGAAGCGCAGGATGTTCTCAAATCGTGTCCTGGACATGGCAGCAGAGTACAGGGGAACATGATATGCTGGGTCCGTAGACCAATAAGACCGCAGCACATTCTGCTTTACTAGTCCCGTGTGAAGGAGAAGGCCCCAAAAAATTTTCATTTCGGAAACTTGGACTGGTTTCCACCGAAAAGGCTGGGCAAGGAACTTTTCCGGATTGGCGGTTATATATTGTGTGGCCTTACGGTTGGTCTCTGCCACAATTAAGTCTAAGAGATCCTGGGTGAAGAACAGATAGAAAAAGTCTAGGGCCGATCCTAGATTATCTGTCTCCACCTGGACTCCAGACTGGGCGGTGAAAGGGGGAAGTACGGGTGCGGCGGAATCAGGGGATTGCCAATTTGGGTTTGCCAGCACCTCTGGTGAACTAGGGGTAGTACGGGCCCGTCTTCTTGGTGGCTGCGACTGGGATCTTACTGCACGTGCCACCGAACCAGTTTCAACTTCCATGCTGGTGCTCGCCACTTCACCAGGGTCTACCGAAGTACTGGTGCTAGGTCCAGGAGATGTTGTGCTGCTGGTGCCTGCCCCACCATGAAATCTCAGACCAGCACGAACACTACTCTTCTGCCCTTGAGGCCGATCCTGCGCCACCTGCGGTCCACCATGGGGTGTGGTACGCCAGGCTTTAGCCGGGACCTCAACCTCGTCATCACTATCGGTCAGTGAGCCACTGCTCAATTCAGGTTCAAACTCTGACCCGGAAGATTCGTTGAATGAGGCGTCCCAATCGTCCTCATCCGACTGGGCCATGTACCTGAGAACCTCATCATCGGAATACCCCTTTCTTGCCATGGTGGGCTGCTAAATTTAGTGGGTATTCCTCTGAGACTACCTAGAAAAAAGGAGCACCTACCTAGCAAAAGGGAGTATTTGAGAGGTAGAAAGCTGAGTTTTGATAAAAAAATCAAAACTGATGTTTACAGTGCCACAGCTATTGTACAGTGTTTTTTGCAGTGATCAGAAAAAAAAAATTCTGTCACTGCGGTGGGGCGGGCTGAACGCAAATGCAGGCGAACGATCAGGCCTGATCAGGCAAACACTGCGTTTTTTTGTGGATCCTAGTGACCCTAATAGATCTGACTGCGATCAGTAATGATCACTTACAGATACGATATAGTACTAATGTTGATTAGCGACAGTGATGATGCTAATTAGTGACTGTGGTGCAGTGGGCTGAGCACTAACTGACACTTACAAAGGGGCCTAGCTAACTGGCCTAACTGCTAACACTAGTGATACTAAAAAAGTGACAGTTTTCACTGTTTTTAGATCACTTGGATAGTGACAGGGGGGTGGTGGCGAGTGGGGAATCGGAGGCAATCAGAAACAATCACAGGACAATCAAAGGCAATCACAGGGCAATCGCAGGCCAATCACAGGGCACTCAATTCCCGGGACAATCAAAGTCAATCACAGGGCAATCAAACCAATCACGACACAATCAAAGCCAATCACAGGCCAATCAAAGCAAATCACAGGTCAATCACAGGGCAATCAAACCAATCACGGCACAATCAAAGCCGATCACTGGACAATCAAAGCTGATCACAGGACCTTTAAAGCCGATCACGGGACAATCAAAGCCGATCACGGGACAATCAAAGCCGATCACGGGACAATCAAAGCCGATCACAGGCCAATTAAAGGGCAATCACAGGGCAATCACGGGACAATCAAAGCCAATCACGGGACAATCAAATACAATTACAGCACAATAAAATTGAATGTCAGCACAATGAAATTGAATGTCAGCACAATCAAATACAATTGCAGCACAATCAAATACAATGCACTGGGAAGGTGATTGGGGGGGGGGGGGGGGGGGGGCTGAGGGCAATCTAAGGGTGTGGGGGGTTGATTAGGTGCCCGTGCAGACTGGGTCCTGATCTGGTGGGTGGCAGACACAGGGGGTGACGATAGGAGATCAGTGAGGGATTACAGGGGAGAATAGATGTAAACAATGCACTGGGGAGGTTATCAGGAGGGGGGGTCTGAGGGCAATCTGAGGGTCTGGGTGGGTGATCAGGTGCCCCCAAGGGACAGTTTAGGGTCTGCGCTGATGGGTGGTGGTGACAAGGGGTGATAGACAGGTGATAGATGGGTGATAGACAGGTGATCAGTGGGTAAGGCAGCTATATAGCTGTATACAGCATACAGGGGGGTGGTCTGGGAGGGGGGTCTGGGGGGGATCTGAGGGTAGGGGGGGGTGATCAGGGGACCCTAGGGGGCAGTTAGGGACCTAGCCTAGGGGATAGCGTCCCTAGATAGTGACAGGGAGTGATTGATGGGTTTTTAGGTGGGTGGTGGGGTGCAGATGCTGGTGTGCTGGGGTGGTCAGGGGGGGGGTTCTGAGGGCTGGGGTGGGCGATCGGGGGGTCTGTGTGGGTGAAAATGTGTTTTTTTTACTTATCCTAATGGCTGCCGTCCTCTCTGATGGTCGCACGACGAGTGACCATCAGCGGAGGAGGCAGCCAGTATAATACACTTTGTTACAATAACAAAGTGTATTATACTCCTCTGATTGGCCGGATCGTCGCATTTGAAACCCGCCGGCGCTGCTAATTGGCCGGCGGGTTTCCGAGCAGGGTGGGCGGAGCCTATTGCCGGCGGCGATCGCGTCATTGATGACGCGATCGCCGCACAGCCACCGCTGATGCCGCCCCCGCCGATGGGCGTATTGCGGTCGTTTGGGCCCGGTCTTTGCCGTCGCCCATCGGCTGGGGGCGGTCCTCAAGTAGTTAAAAAAAATGCTGGTTATATATAATATGCTGTAAATAGTTTTTTAGAGCAAAGAAGAAATGTTGGGTTTCATTCCGCTTTAAAGAGAGACTTAAAGCGGATCCGAGATGAAAAACTAACTATAACAAGTAACTTGTCTATATATCTTATCTAAAGTTTAGATGGTTTACAGAGCAAATATAGCTGCAAACAGCTTTAATAGAAAATGATTATTTCTTCCTGTGATACAATGACAGCAGCCATGTTGTTTGTAAACATTACACAGAGGCAGGCTTATCTGTATCTTGATCACTAAGCCTTTGAAAAAAATCTAATCCCCCTCCCTCCTCCCTCCTCCCCTCTGCCTCTGAAATCAATGGCTAGTAACACCTCCTCCTCCTCCTGCCCAGACTGAGCTCCCATGAGCCCTTGCTACTGCCAAGGCTCTCTGAAAACCTGTGGGCATGGTTTATTTAGTTTATAGGGAAATAGAGTATTAAAACAAAAACAAAAAAGTATTTCGCTTGGGGAATGCCCTATAAACAATAGGAAAGGAACACAATTATGCAATGAGTAAAAGTTCACCTCAGATCCACTTTAAGCCTCGAAAATTACCTGTTTTTATTAGCTAGGCCTTTTCAGCATTAATGGCATAGATGAAATGCTGCATTCGTGTGGCTAAACGCGGCCTTAACCTCCCTGGCGTTCAATTCCCCCAGGATCTTTTTTCCTATAACTTGCTAAAATGGATCAGGCAAGGGTCTAGTATACAGTGCAGGAAAGTATTGAGATTTATGCACGTTCATACTGTTCACAGCATGTTTTGTATGGATGTGCAAATCCATCAATAGCACTAGGGAGGTTAATCACACCGAAATCCCCGGGGCAAATTGTGGGACTCCTTCCTGTTAGAGGCAGAGCTTTGTGCAGTACTAGCTCTGCCTCTATTCACGTCAATCCCTGCGGATCGCTGTCTCCTCCCGCCCCTCTCAATCTTCTTTCACTGAGAGGGGCGGGAGGAGGTGGAGATTCACGAGGATTGACGCGACTGGAGGCAGAGCTACAGCACAAAGCTCTGCCTCCCCGGGCAACAAAATCTTTGAAAGTCGTGTAATTTTTTTGGGGCGATAAAGGCTGCGTTTAGCTGCAGGAAAGCGCCCTTCCATCTATGCCATTAATGCTGAAAAGTACTGGCTAATAAAAACAGGTAATTTTCGAGGCTTCAGAGTCTTTTTAATCATGGGATTCAGGTGGCTTCATGGTAGGTCCATCCCAGTTTGTTCATGTACAGTTTTATTTAATACAGTAGCACTTCTCTTATCTGCAATCTTGTGTACGTATTTTCTGTTTTTACAAATGTTTTAGTGGTTATGACAGGGCAAATTATCATCCTGTAAATAAAATATAATGTTTTTATTCAACATCGAATGGTGGTACAAAAAAAGATATATTTTGCAGTAAAATATTATGCTCTCATTCAGCCTTGACTGCTAAATAAAGCAATACAATTTACAGAGTGAACCTTGCAGTAAATGATAATATTTTTTAATTATCTGAATGAAAATCAAAACTATGTACTGGCAGAAAAAAGTGGATTTGCGGGTTTATTCATCATCAGTCCAGACAACGGAGGAGGTGAAAATAAATCCTAAGTAATGCAAATCAGATACAGAGTAGGAGGAATTATAGGCTGTGGCCAGGATCAGTCGGCTACTGATACAGTTTAGGAAGAAAAGATATTGACCTGCTCTTAGTGCCTGCAGTTATGCACTGAGTATTACGTTTGTCCAAAATACCACTGATTTGCATGGAGTACAAAAGACCCGCACAGACGTTCTCAGAAGGTCTGCTTGGTTTTGATCAGGTACAGGACCAGTGGTGTAACTATAAGGGAAGCAGCCCTTTGCGACTGTAATAGGGCTCAAGGCCACGGGGTCCCCCAACTTCCTACTCCTTACATCACAAGGTCCCACCTCCAAATCAGGTGATGTTGTGGCCACACCTGTTATGGGTGAGGGAGTCAGGGTGGCCACACTAAAACTCATTGCAGATGAGTCTCCAGGCTTTGTGGGGTTTACCATGGTGTGCATGTGTGGGTGGGGGGGGAACAATAGTCTGTTTACCTACCTAATATGTATGAGTTCTTGCTAAGCCATTGAATCACACCTGGACTGAGAGGAATATGAAGGCTGCCCTATTTATTTCCTTTTAAACAGTGCTAGTTGCCTAGCTGTCCTGTGCCTCCAATACATTTAACATCAAACCCTGAACAAGCATGTATGTTTTTGGGATGTCGGAGGGGAAACAGAGTGTCCAGAGGAAACCCAGGCAGACACAGGGTGAACATACAAACTCTGTGCAGATAGTGCCCTGGCTGGGATTTGAACCAGGGACCCAGTGCTAATGCTAATAACTATAGCCTCTGCCTTTGGTTGGAGGAGGGTAAGGGGACCCAACTCTCTCTCCCCCCCTAAAGGAATAGCAGAGTGGCTCCAGCTGATCAGCGTGCAGCGGTGCCCCTCCATAGGCTCCTGATGTCATGTGACATACCTCCAGTATACACAGTACATAAAACTGGCCAATGGCTAAATAGCCGGGTGACCAGACAGAACTGAGTAGTATCATATGAAATAACTTGGTGGTTGGTGACTGTGGCACTGCAGATTCGTAACAACTTGCAGAAAACCAAGAACAGCATGAGACAGGTTTACTATCACGGTGCAGTTTGATTTAAAACATTCCTATGCTGAATTCAAACAAACCCCATGCTGGGCTAAGTCTAATTGATTCTTCTCTTGTTTTTCCAAATCTGCTGCAATGGTAACAAAAAATAGTCAAGTACAAGGGGGATGAGACAGGTACAAAGAAAACTGGTGCCACCCGCATTCATGTAGATGCCCTAGAGAAACAAACCAAATCACTTGTTGCTTTAATGGCTGAAACCTGATTGGTTGCTGTGAGCAGCTGTATGACCCCTACTCCATATTTCTTTGAACTGGTATTAATTAGAGAAGCTAATAATTCCTGGTTTTATGCAGATATAATGCAAATTGTATGCAGCATGCTGTTGGACCATTTAAATTAACTTCCTGTTCCAAGATACATCAGTTCAAGCTGTACAGATGCGTTGCTAGCCTGCCTGTTGCTATGGAAGGGGATGAAGGGACAACAGTGCAGCGGTAAGAAGAAGAACAATGGCTTCAGTGTTAATAAATAAGGGCTTAAAGCGGGATTATAAACCATTTTTTTATTATTTATTGTATTTTTAAAACACCAACATATTACGCAGTGCTGTACAATAGAGAAATGGGTTAACATACAGGTAGAACATACGGAAACTCACAACAAAACAAGATCATGCAAATGATTTGATAACAATACAGTGTCATAGGTCAAGATAGAGACTGTTCGAGTCTACAAGAAGGGTGGTTGTGAGTAAGATTGCATAATCAAGCTTGATACATTAGGGTGGAGGGCCCTGCCAGAGGCTTACAATCTAAAGGGTGGGGTGGAGACAATAGGTGCGTCTTTTGAGAGGGGGTCTAACAGAACATATTATGATGCTGGTGTAGGGGGGTATGCGAGCGTGAAGAGGTGCGTCTTGAGAGCTTGTTTGAAGGTATTAAAGGTGGGGGCGAGTCTGACGGCTGGTGGGAGAGAGTTCCAGAGAGTAGGGGCAGCCCTGGTGAAGTCCTGCAATCGTGCATGTGACTGAGTTATGCGAGGTGCGACTAGGCGCAGGTCATTGGAGGATCGGAAGGGGCGGGCTGGTATGTGCCTGTGGACCAGATCAGAGATGTAGGTCGGGCAGGTCTTGTGCACTGATTTGTAGGCCAAGCACAGGATTTTGAAATTGATCCTAAAGCTGATGGGGAGCCAGTGTAGTGCTTTACAGAGCGGAGTTGTAGAGGCGCTGCGGTGAGAAGAATGTATCAGTCTGGCTGCCGCATTCATTACCAATTTAAGTGGGTCAGTACGGTTAGAGGGGAGGCCAGATAAAAGAGAATTGCAGTAGTCTAGGCGGGAGATGACAAGGGCATGGATAAGGAGTTTAGTGGTGTCAGGGGACAGGTAGGAGCGGATCTTGGAGATGTTGCGGAGGTGGAAGTTGCAGGATCTGGCAATACCTTGGATGTGGGCTGTAAAGGAAAGTTCAGAGTCCAGAGTAACGCCTAGACAGCGGGCTTGGGAGGTAGGGTGGATAGTAGTATTTTCTATAGTGACGTGCAGATCTGGGAGGGGTGCAGCTGTGCGGGGTGGGAATATTAGAAGCTCAGTCTTGTCCAAATTAAGCTTCAGGTACCTGGCAGCCATCCAGGAGGAAATGAATGTAAGGCAGGCAGAGACTTTGTCCATGGTAGAGGAGGAGAGATCTGGGGTGTGGAGATATATCTGGGTGTCGTCGGCATACAGGTGATAATTGAAACCCATGGAGGAGATGATTTTGCCAATTGGGGCAGTATAGAGTGAGAACAGTAGTGGTCCTAGGACGGAACCTTGAGGAACACCAACTGAGAGGGGTGTAGGAGTGGATGAGGAGCCATTGAAAAATACTGTGAAGGAGCGGTTGGAGAGGTAGGAGGAGATCCAGGCTAAGGCTAGGTCCTGAATGCCCATTAGCTGCAGGGAGTGGAGGAGGAGGGAGTGGTCGACAGTGTCAAATGCCGAGGAGAGGTCCAGGAGGAGCAGGATGGAGTATTTACCTTCGGCTTTGGCAAGGGCAAGGTCGTTTACCACTTTGGTGAGGGCTGTTTCTGTAGAATGGGCTGTGCGAAAACCAGACTGCAGGGGATCGAGAAGGGAGTTGGAGTTAAGGAAGTTGGTCAGGCGTTGGTGGGCCAGGCGTTCAAGAATTTTTGAGGCAAAAGGGAGGAGAGAGATTGGGCGGTAGTTTAATTGCAGAGCAAGTGAAGATTTCTTTAACAGGGGAAGCACAGTTTCTGTGTTTATTATGTAGTCTACATTTTGACCCTGCATTGTAAGCATTCCTATATAATCATAAATGTGTCTGCTGTAATACACCTTATCTCAGTCTGGTACATTGCTAGGGAGAGGGAAGCTTGTTATCTCCCCTCCCACATTCCCACTGATTGGCTGAGGGCAGTTCAGTGTGACAGGAGGCTGAAAAGATAAATACACCTCACCGCTTTGCAGAAGCTGCTGAAATACAATCTATGCTGTGATAACATGTGTTTACAAAGCAAGCTAGATATGAAAGTGCAGTTCCTACAGAGCTCAGTGGGGAGGAGGGCTTGCAAAGAATACACCATTTCACACAGGAGAAAAAAAGAGTAAGAGAGGAAATGACATCAGGATTGGCTTCAGTCAGGGCCCAGGGGCAGTAAAGATGGAAAATGCCTGGAACAGTTTTCTCTTTATTTACTATATAAATTCACTGAAATAAAAATGTGGAGAGTACAATACTGTACGTACGGTATGTTACGTAAGTAGAACAAGTATTTATCTTCTTGTATATGTGTTTTTTCCTGGGATAGTATGGCTGCCCCGGCTGCTTTAAACTCTTCAGAGCTGGTGTTACAGCAGCAGCAGATAAAAACCATCACAAATACATTGGTAAATGAGTGACAGTTGGAGATGCACTAGATTAAGTTTTTTGAATTTATCACAAACTTGCTTGATAAATGTCCTCCAGCGTGGTCAGCAAAGCTCGTGCATTTTAGTGTCTGATGACTAATCCATGCAGCTTTCTGGAAATTGTACTGTTGGAGTCTGCGAGGTGAAGGGAAGGCAGCCTTCCTCAGACAGGCTGTCAGAGTCTCAATTCTGCCTGTGATTATTCTGTTTTTTTGTGTGTGTGGTTTTTTTTTTTTCCGCTTGCAGTCAGACTGTGACAGCTGTGTCAGAATGCCAGTACTGTTTAATTATTCAGTATATGGCACTTGCCTGCTCTCCCTTTCTCAGCAATCACTACACAGATAAATGCCTGCTTCCTCCTTTTGTGGTGTTTTAGCATTCATATAAAGCAAAATAATGGGTTTTGTGTCTTCCTGTGGCCAGAGACAAGTGGGGGTGACCCGAGAGGATCTGTAACAGGTTGGTGTTCCTCCCTGTGAGTAGCCCACAAACATCAGAGATCTGTCTAGAACATAACTAACAAACATGAGGGTGGTAAAAGGGACACATTAACCAATTCGCCACCAAGGTACTGTATATCTAAGCCCCTTTTAACTTAATTTCCACACCCGGGGCATTGATATACACACCACCGCCGCTGACAGCGCTCCCGATCGCTCGTGCGCACGCTCCCGCGCTCGTGCACGCCGCCGGCTGCTCGCCTGGAGATCAATGAACGGGAAAACTGTTTACGTTCATTAATCTAACTCCCCGCAGCAATGATCACCATGCTTCCGTGAGAAGCTGCTTGATCATTGTGAAAAAAAAGTTTCCCAGCCTCATTACACTTCCTGTAAGCGTACTTCCTACGCTTACAGGACGCAGTCACAAAAAAATACTGTGTCCATCTTGTGGCCAAATAGTAAAACTACATCCAAAATGCATTTTTCATATATAAATACATAGTTTTACATTATTAATTAACTCATTACCTCCCACACTCCCCAATTATTATTTTTTTTGTAATAAAAAAAAATTACAATGAAAAAAAATACATAAATAGTTACCTTAGGGACTGAACTATTTAAATATTTATGTCAAAGGGGTATAACACTGTTACTTTATAAACTATGGGCTTGTAATTGGCGCCAAACATTGTGATAGGGACATCATTTAAATGGTGTAATAACCGGGACAAATGGGCAAATATATTTCATGGATTTTAATTACAGTAGCATGCATTATTTAAAAACTATAATGGCTGAAACCTGAAAAATAATGATTTTTTTCCCAATTGTTTTCCTATTTTCCCATTAAAACACATTTAGAATAAAATAATTCTTGGGACATTATGTCCCACCTAAATAAAGCCTAATTGGTGGTGAAAAAAACAAGATATAGTTCATTTCATTGCGATAAGTAATGATAAAGTTATAGACAAATGAATAGAAGGAGTGCTGAAAGGTGAAAATTGCTCGGATGCTGAAGGGGTAAAACCCCTCAGTTGTGAAGTGGTTAAAGTGCAAAACTATTTAAGCACAAGACATCCTCAACACACCTTAAAGAGTAACTGTCAGATATAAAATCAAAAATCAATTCTCAATTTTTAATGGTAAAATAATAATAAGGATGTACACTTGTGTCACCAGGCGCTGATAGGTTCCTAACTAATTAAGCAGCGTTGTAAGACAAGGGGTCCCTTAAACCCCTGAAATTGTATTGTATTAGTAAACTCAGTCTAACACGCGCTAAAGATAAAAAAACAATTTTAATTCAATATTGTTTCCATTCACTCGACCCAAGATTCACACTCCACCCAATTTCATTAAGCTATTTACAACCTAATAGAAGGGCCCTTCTCTTTATGCTCCTTTCTAATTGTGCACATAAAAAAGATAAAAATGTCAATAAAAATCTCAATAAAAATTGTGTATAAGTTCACAAAAAAATGAATACTCTCAATTGGATAAATTTCATATAGATAAGGTGGCATACAGCTGTATCCATAAAATGCAATCCTCACACATATACAAGACCAACTCACGGTACTGCAGAGTCTCTCTTCACAGTGTGTTCTCACATTAAATACTGTTATCAGTCTCCACAGAGGTACTGGTAGTCTTATTTAGCACCCCTGGGTCCAGCGTACTTCCACGTTACTGGCAGCTCCCAGTCTCTCCGTACCTGCAAGCGGGGTTACCGCACGAGGGTCCGGCCTCCTTGTAACAATTCCTCCGTGTGATTGCTAGCATCCGGGTGCGGCCTGCGTCACTTCCCGTTGTTAGACACCAGGGTCCGCTCGCCACACTTCCGCTTAGTTAGCTGCAGTCAGCACTGTTTCTTTGGGTGACGTCACCACTCAGGTCTCCTGGATCTTTGTGTACAGACGGCCGCTGAGCGCTCTTACGGCTAGTCTCTTGTCCAGGACCCGTACACTTGTTACAATTCTGTGTTACAACCTCTACGCGTTTCTGCCAATCAGCGTTGGCCTTCTTCAGGAGGGTTTTCTTCACAATCTGAGGCTGCCATTCCTTGTACTGCTTTTATATATCAGATTAGTTGCCACCCCTCAAATTGACAGGGTCAAGGGTCAGAGTCTCAATAACGTTTTTAAGCCACCAGATTATTATATATCCTTGTACTCCAATAGCATTCTTGAACTACAGAGCAAACATTAATCATATTTATTTCATATTCCTCCGTACGGGCGGTTATCATTTGTCCTGCTTATCTCATACCTATGTAAATCTCCAAATTCTCGGTCTCCACCCACACATAAACAATCAGATTTTACTCTCTTTATCCTAATATACCAAATACCTCAAACATTTCCATAGTCCAATTAATCCTACATTGCTCTATACACAAAAGGCTATCAGTCATATCAATTACTTAAAAAATGCAAAAAGTTCCATTTCACTATTGAGTCCCTTAGGGACCAGTGTGTTCAGCTGAAAAATCCACTTGGATTCATACCTTGACATTTTATCTAAATAATTCCCTCCCCTTTCATTCCGTCCCACTACTTCGAGACCAAAAAATATTGTCCCCCTTACAGAACTCCCATGTTGCTCTTTATAGTGTTTGGATAGCGGGTGACCTTCATATTTGTTCTTAATATTATTGAAATGTTCTCCCACCCTCCTCTGAAGGGACCTCTTTGTCCTCCCAACATATCTTTTCTGACATGGACATTGTACACAATAAATGACACCACATGTAGTGCACGTCATTGAATCCCTTATTCTATATTTTACAGAGTCAGTCGCCTCAATCTCAACTATCCTCCCTGGATTACTGGTCCTCTTACAATTAAGACATATCCCACATCTAGTGAAACCCCCTTTACCTTTCCTAATACTATCCCTCCCCCCCTCCTTCCTCTCATTAGCTGCCGTGGCTATGGAAAGTCCCAAATTGGGTGCCCTCCTAAATACCATTTTTGGAATATCAGGCAATTTCTCACGTGTATTGCAAGACAATACTGAAATCATTATGTTCCCAACTTTGTTCTCGCAAACATAATGATTTCAGTATTGTCTTGCAATACACGTCCCAGTCAAATAAGATATCGAACATTATCCGGAGGCACTGGGATGTGTTAAAGGAAGACAAGTTTTTAGGTGAGAAATTGCCTGATATTCCAAAAATGGTATTTAGGAGGGCACCCAATTTGGGACTTTCCATAGCCACGGCAGCTAATGAGAGGAAGGAGGGGGGGAGGGATAGTATTAGGAAAGGTAAAGGGGGTTTCACTAGATGTGGGATATGTCTTAATTGTAAGAGGACCAGTAATCCAGGGAGGATAGTTGAGATTGAGGCGACTGACTCTGTAAAATATAGAATAAGGGATTCAATGACGTGCACTACATGTGGTGTCATTTATTGTGTACAATGTCCATGTCAGAAAAGATATGTTGGGAGGACAAAGAGGTCCCTTCAGAGGAGGGTGGGAGAACATTTCAATAATATTAAGAACAAATATGAAGGTCACCCGCTATCCAAACACTATAAAGAGCAACATGGGAGTTCTGTAAGGGGGACAATATTTTTTGGTCTCGAAGTAGTGGGACGGAATGAAAGGGGAGGGAATTATTTAGATAAAATGTCAAGGTATGAATCCAAGTGGATTTTTCAGCTGAACACACTGGTCCCTAAGGGACTCAATAGTGAAATGGAACTTTTTGCATTTTTTAAGTAATTGATATGACTGATAGCCTTTTGTGTATAGAGCAATGTAGGATTAATTGGACTATGGAAATGTTTGAGGTATTTGGTATATTAGGATAAAGAGAGTAAAATCTGATTGTTTATGTGTGGGTGGAGACCGAGAATTTGGAGATTTACATAGGTATGAGATAAGCAGGACAAATGATAACCGCCCGTACGGAGGAATATGAAATAAATATGATTAATGTTTGCTCTGTAGTTCAAGAATGCTATTGGAGTACAAGGATATATAATAATCTGGTGGCTTAAAAACGTTATTGAGACTCTGACCCTTGACCCTGTCAATTTGAGGGGTGGCAACTAATCTGATATATAAAAGCAGTACAAGGAATGGCAGCCTCAGATTGTGAAGAAAACCCTCCTGAAGAAGGCCAACGCTGATTGGCAGAAACGCGTAGAGGTTGTAACACAGAATTGTAACAAGTGTACGGGTCCTGGACAAGAGACTAGCCGTAAGAGCGCTCAGCGGCCGTCTGTACACAAAGATCCAGGAGACCTGAGTGGTGACGTCACCCAAAGAAACAGTGCTGACTGCAGCTAACTAAGCGGAAGTGTGGCGAGCGGACCCTGGTGTCTAACAACGGGAAGTGACGCAGGCCGCACCCGGATGCTAGCAATCACACGGAGGAATTGTTACAAGGAGGCCGGACCCTCGTGCGGTAACCCCGCTTGCAGGTACGGAGAGACTGGGAGCTGCCAGTAACGTGGAAGTACGCTGGACCCAGGGGTGCTAAATAAGACTACCAGTACCTCTGTGGAGACTGATAACAGTATTTAATGTGAGAACACACTGTGAAGAGAGACTCTGCAGTACCGTGAGTTGGTCTTGTATATGTGTGAGGATTGCATTTTATGGATACAGCTGTATGCCACCTTATCTATATGAAATTTATCCAATTGAGAGTATTCATTTTTTTGTGAACTTATACACAATTTTTATTGAGATTTTTATTGACATTTTTATCTTTTTTATGTGCACAATTAGAAAGGAGCATAAAGAGAAGGGCCCTTCTATTAGGTTGTAAATAGCTTAATGAAATTGGGTGGAGTGTGAATCTTGGGTCGAGTGAATGGAAACAATATTGAATTAAAATTGTTTTTTTATCTTTAGCGCGTGTTAGACTGAGTTTACTAATAATAAGGATGCTAACCAGGCAATCCAAAAATGTCTCTTAATTTTCTTCTCAATAGTATCATTTACCAGGTCCCCTGGCTCTTATTTGGTACATCTTCTGCAAAAGAGAAGTTGTGGTGCATGCTGGTTGTTTTTTCCTCACCATTTCTCTTCATACATAACTAATGCAGCCTGCTTGGCTGAAGTTTCTTCACTCCGGGTTTCCCCTCCCAGACCTCTGTTCCTCTCAGATTGGCCAATATCTCTTATGCTGGGAAGCTGAGAAAGTGACTCAGCAGAAATCTGATCCATATAGATAAACCAGGTCTGCAAAGTCACACAATGATTTGTGAGGATGCACACAGCTGCAGAGCTTTGTTGGTGTGTCTGAAGACTGGGGGGCGGGCAAATGCATAAATAATCAGGCAGAGGAGAGGAAACAGAATAAGCTAGGAAATGACATCAGGATTTGCTTCAGACAGACACAGGGCTTTTAAAATGGAAACTCACAGAAACAGAATTCTCTTTATTTACTATGTAAAACTCACTGAAATTAAAATGTGGCTGCAATACATATAATATATACGTAGTGCAAGTATTTATCTACTAATATATGCATTTTTTTTCTGAGATAGTATGGCTGACAGCTCTTCTTTAAAGACGAGCTTTAACACAGGATAGAACTTCATCCCAATCAGTAGCAGATACTCGCTTTTCCATGAGAAATCTTTACCTTCCTCAAATAGATGATCAGGGAAATCTGTATGGCCAACATTTTAGCCTATCATATTGTTGGGGGGGGGGGGTGTTTAGAGATAATGACAGTTGGTGCTGTCTGTTTTTTTTTCTTGTCTGCCAGCAGTAAAGATGATTCACTGCAAGCTGAAACAACATGAACAAATTACATGACATATATCAATCACTACTTGATCTAGCTTCTATTTTTCAACTTCTCACTTTGCGATGTTGTGATTTCAGTAAAGTTCCTCTTAAACTGGTTCTGTTTCACTGTTTTTACCGGTGTCGAACTGGGAGCTTGAAAAGCTGAGGAAATCCACTTGCTGGCCAAGCAGCAGTAATCAGGTGTTGCTGCTCACAGTGAAGGCTTGCTGCAGGTTTCTATTGGGAGTGATAACACAGGGTTAATGCTGCTTGGCCAGCAGGTGGATTTCCTCAGTTTTTCCAGCTTCCAGTCCTACAGTTCCTGGCATTTTTTACACTTTAGCTGTGTCGTTTACATACAGCAGTACATTTTTAATTACTTATAACATCTTAATGATATATATACTGGCATATATTTTTTTTCAGTAAAATCTAGGCTTTTTCTGGGTAATATTTTTTACCAAAAACTATTTTATTTTATGGGAAAAAAATGGACGTAAATGCAGAAAATACAAATGTTTTCATTTTTCACCCTCTTCATTTTTACATGACACGTCCCACAGTTATAAAACACATAAAAATGAATTATTTGGCCCTTCCCAGTTAAAATGACACCACATATGCCATATTTTATTACAAGCTGAGCATGTGGTGGACCGTTATCCTCAGCCTGCACGTATGTAGCAATTGGATGCATTCGCTAGATGCGTCACTAGGCAATGGCAGAGCGATACATCTGTAGAACTTTGGGGCCCCAAACTTTACACTGGCTGTTAAGTCTTCATTAGCAAAATGCAGCCAGATTTCCACACACTTACTGTATACATGCCTAGAAGCCTAGTCAGCTCCAAAAAGTTCCAGAAAAATACATGTGACATGTGACGGTACAAAACATGTGACAGTTTAGCTTTTCAGGTCTTACGTCAAATCAAAAGAGGCAACATGGAGGAAAAATTAAGAATTTGGACCCAAAAGAGGGGCAGTCCTACCAAAAGAGGGAAAGACGGGAAATATGCTATCCATCTAGCTGTACGGTCTTCAAGAAAATGGCTGCTCACTTAGGAAATACTTTTCCAGTACTACAGAATTTTTACACTTGGGAGCCTCCATCCTTACAAATAATCAGAGAAGCTTAGATAAGGTTCATCTAAGCAATTAATTATTGAACAAAAAGATCTGGTACAAATAATAATAGCATTTCAAGCATGTTCAAGGCGTTTTGAAGGTGTTTGGAGCTGTGTCAGATATGGTGCAGCTGGGTGGGTGGTTTCAGTTGGAGCGCAGCAGGGAAAGAGTCTTCGGCAATTTCCAGCGTGTAGATGGCAAAAACAAGTTGTTTGTAGAGATAAGAAGAAAGGTTTAGGTGCAGCTGTCATTAGGAATCAGCATGGCACTCTGCTAATTGCCCAATTTGTTCATGTGCTTCAGACTGTAGAAGGGAAAAATGTGACAGAATTAAAATTATGAGTAGACCGGAGATCCAGAGGCACAAACCTAAGGTGTGAGTATGTACTTTACCTTTTTATGACATATTCATCAAGGTGACATATTCCTTTTAGTTACAAATGTAAAGTAATATATTTATTTTGGTTATATGAATTAAAAATCTTACTTAAGAGACATCGGATCATGGTAGCTCAAAAGAACTGTCCTTAACCAACTCCACGTACGGTTTATACATATGGTTAAAGTCTATTCGAGGCGGATACAATCAGCATAAATGGGATACAGAGGCATGCTCCCATCTAAAGGACGTGCCTCTGTGTCCCTTCCATGCAGCTCTAAGTGTTCCCTGCACCCCACAGCCCCCCCATTGCAGTGACAAGGAGCTTGTCAGCAATAGAGGGTAAGTGACATCCTTAGCAGGAGAAGCACTCCTGCATAACGTCCCTCCCCCGCCCATCAGGCCATCCTACTAACTCTCCCGCCTTTCTCCTGCCCCCTTTTCCTCCTCTGTGTGCTCTCTGCGCTCGGAGGAGAGCAGAGAGCTGTCTGTGCAGCATTGTGACCCCAGCGGCTCAATCTTCCCAGGGAGGAACACTGCTTCTAGTAAATATGTTTATTTTGCTATACTGTACCGCCTTAGGTTCTCTTTAACAATATGGTACCACTTTTGTTTCAAACCATGATTCCGCAGCTAAAATTCCTATAAAAAAATAAAATAAAATAGTCACCTGACCAAAAACTATCCAGCTGACACAGCATATATAAAATGCATGCTCTCATCATTTCTCAACTAGGTTGTTGAAACAATCTCCTCTGTGGTCTACAAAGGCATGTCAGATCATCTCAGACCCTGTATGGCACCGCATAGCAACTGACTTGGGTGCCACCATAGACGGTAATGTTAATTATGGCTATAGTGGCGCAGGCTGGATTTCTGATGAAATCACTGAAATTCGGGTGCCGGCAGTAGCCGGAGCCCGAATTACATGTCCAAAGGGATAAATTAGGTAATCAGTAGGGTAATATATTTGTTATATTCCCCTACATTTCCTAGTGCAGGGAGAGCCATCTCTTTGGCTTCTCCCTGCACTCAGCTAACCACCACCAGATCAATATGTACAGTATGTCTACCAAGGAACAAGTTTGCACCTTAGCAGTGCATCTTACTGAACTCTGCTGTTCAGCTTTGTAATACACCCTCTCTTATTCAGATGCTGCTCCTCTGTCACCTCCGCCAAGGGTTGCCCATCAAATACAATTGAAAAATTGCCCCATCTCCCGTTCCCACCCGGTTTCGGCATCCCACCGTCGTCAGGGTTTCTGACCCCTGATCATTATTGATTTTAAAGTGTTCGTTGATACATGATACGCTGTTTACGCTCTGAGGATCCCTGTAGCAAAGGGCCCACAATGTGAGTACCTGTATACCTTTTTATTGCAGTGTTGCTAAAAATAAAATGCTTTGTGTTTTTGGATCATCTGACTACCGGTTCCTTTTATCTTGCCTTGATTCCTTTTATCTTGCCTTGGTAACGGTCACTTGTATATGTGGAGCACTACTGGGTGACTGCAGGCAAGCATCTGATTTCAAGCACTGAGGATCTGTGATACAAAGCATCGAGTTAGTTTATGAATTTTTTGCTGTATCCCATCACGTGTCTTATTTCTGAAAGCAGTGCTATATTCTTTTGCCATTGTCTTCCATGTGCTCAGGCACCAGTCTGTGTTGGCGAGGCAACAGCATGTCAGCCAGCATGAGCTAACTAGAGGCTGTCTGGAAGGGCTTCATTAGCATGCCTGGTGCCATATAGAGTGGAAGGTTGTGTGCTACAGAGAATGAATTAGAAATGATTGCCATTGGAGAAAAATGCCTTTCCTTTCAATAAATGTTAAGTCAAAAAATTATCTATGTAGACTAAAATAAATGGGGTGCAGATTTAACTTCTAGAGAAAAAAATACTTTATGTCAGTCTTTGCAATCAGCAATCTTCTATTTGTTTACACTTTCTAATGCATATAAAAAAATAATTTAGATTAGCTGCCATGGGAAAAATGTACATGTGTTTGTAATACACTATTAAGCTACATACAGACTGGGGTAGCTGACACCTGAAATTATCTTTTGTGATGGCATTGGGTGGAAATTCACAGGCGATCAGTGCTGAGCAATCCTCTGTCCAAGAATGAAGGGACAATAGAAGTCCAACAGTATAATATCCATCCGCTAAGGAGTTCAGCGATTGGTGCATCACTGAAGCGGAGGTAGCCAGTCTCAGCTGAGGAGTTTAGTGATTGGTGAATCACAGAAGCAGAGGCTGAAAATCCCAGCTGAGGAGATTAGTAATTGGTGCATCATTGAAGCAGAAGCCGCCAATATCAGTTGACGAGTTTAGTGATTGATGTATCACTGAAGCGGAAGCCGCCAATATCAGCTGAGGAGTTTACTTGTCCAACTGAGTTGCTACCAGTGGCGTACCTAGGGCATTTGACACCCGGTGCTAGGTATTGAAAGACACCCCCCCACCCACGGTACACCACCTGCGGCGTGGCTATGACCGGATGGGGCGGAGCTAATTTAAAAGTGCACCCAAGTTTTAGTCAACCTTTCTCCAGAAAATTCACATCATTGCGCAGCTTTTCTCCAGAAAACACACAAAATGTCAGAAGATTTCAACATAAAATACACGTAATGCGGGAACATTTCACCAGACATTACACGTTATGTGAGCAGATTTCACAAGAAAATACATTCAATCATGTTGGCAGATTTGACCAGAAAAAAATCATTCAATCTTGCGGCACATTTGACCAGAACATACACAACGTCAGCACCAGATTTCACCACAAAATACACAATATCGGTAGTTAAACTGACCACAAAATACACAATGACGGTAGTTAAACTGACCACAAAATACACAATGACGGTAGTTAAACTGACCACCAGTGGTGCTCAGCAGAGCTCGAATATTCGAGTAGCTCGAATATTCAAGCTCTTTTTCAGCTATTCGAGCTCGAATACCGAGCTTGAATAGCTATAGCTATTCAAATGGGCTATTCGAGTGAACTCGAATAGCCCACTCGCTATTCAAGCTATTCGAGCACCAGCGCTATTCGAGCTCGAATACCGAGCTCGAATAGCGTCATAGCCCAGATTGATGTCCTTAGAGCCAATCAGAGGGCTCCCAGGCCCTCTGACGGCAGCCAATCACAGAGGGGGACCCTGGCCAGCCCCTACCCTATAAATAGCGGCCGCCATGTTCCGTTTTTCCGTCCTTGCCTGACTTTGTACAGAGAGAGATCTGCTCCTTTGTGCTTTGGCTTAGCAAGAGCTCTATAGTGGTCAATTACCTAGCGTTTTTGCTCACATACACCTCCTATACACACCTATATTGTTGTTATTTAGATAGACATTGTATTTTAGTTACTAGCTTGTGTGTTACATAGAGACAGGCAGCTGCTGCAGGCAAGCTTACACAGCTTTAGGCCTCAGGGCCTTGCCTGTGTGGGCAGCTGTCCTCCTGTCCTCTGTTACTTTATTTCTCATCTTATCTATACCAGTGTTTCTGCTGTCCTTTACTACTGAGTGATTGTATTTTGTAGTTATTATACTGTAACTGTACTAGGACACTCACTGTCACTGTTTAGCTCCTGCGTGTGTGCGTGCACAGTACACACTCTATTTCCTTCTGATTACTACTGATTATTGTAATTTCTAGTTGTACTTACTACTGTTACTACTTACTACTAGGGACACTCAGTCACTGTTCATAGGCTAGCTCCTGCGTGTGTGTGTGTGCGTGCACTGTCTGTAGAGTACACACACTCTATTTCCTTCTGATTACTACTGGTGATTATTGTAATTTCTAGTTGTACTTACTACTGTTACTACTTACTACTAGGGACACTCAGTCACTGTTCATAGGCTAGCTCCTGCGTGTGTGTGTGCGTGCACTGTCTGTACAGTACACACACTCTATTTCCTTCTGATTACTACTGATTATTGTATTTTCTAGTTAGTGTACTAGGGGACACACTCACTGTTCACTGTTCACACTTACTGATTACCGATTATTTTATTTTGTATTAGTACTTTACTAGTAATCACTTAGCGATCTAATCACTTAGTGATTAATGTCACCTCACCCACCAACCCACTCCATTAAAGTACCCCACTTTTTCACCCGCCCTTTTAAAAAACTTTTTTGTTTACGCCCAAAACATCTAAGATGTCTGGAAGAGGCAGCCAGCGCGGTTTGGGCAAGGGGAAGGGCAGCAAGGGAATCAAGAGGAGAGGGAGCAGTATTGTGGCAAGCCGCGGCCGCGCCACCATGCACAGTTCCGCAGCAGCTGCGTCAGTGGCTAACATTCCGCCTATAGCCACTGGCCGTGGACACCTTGGGCGCCGCCCAGCAGGAGCAACTCACGCTGCAGAGACACAGCAGCAGCAGCAGCGTGTAGTATCTGCTTCTATTTTCCTCCAGCCGGGTCGGAAACGTCCCATTGAGGAAAAGGATGCAGCCACTGTGGTGCAACTGATGACGGAGGATGAGCAGCCCGCCATCAGCTCTGCATCCGAGGCCTCCACCCTCACCACCACCACCACCCCTGTTCGCAGCAGCCGCCCAGCAGGGCCTGGGGAGGAGGCCAGTTCACCGTCACAAGTTGGCGACCTGTCACTCAGCAGTATTTTTACCCCAGGCACCATCAGGGTATTGTCTGCTGTTGTTGGCGATTTGGAGGAGGAGATGCTGATGGGCACTTTGGGGGATGAGGGATTGGACAGCAAGACTGTGGCGACAGTCAAGCAGCCCATCCATGCATCAGGAGAGGAGTTTGGGGGGGTCATCATCCCAGCAGGACATGTTTCAGGAGGGGGAGGATGATGATGATGATGTGGTGACAGACAAAGACTGGGTGCCGCCACCACCAGCACCTGGGGATGTCATCATCAGCAGCTCTGAGGAGGAGGAGGAGGATGCGCTTGTGGGCCTTGCAAGGAGGCGCATCATTGCAAGCATTGGCAGCAGTAGGCAGGTCCCACAGCCTGCTGGTGTCTCAGGCTCAGCAGCAGCAGCAGCATCTGCCAGTACCACCACCAGCCGCCCCCAAGCCCCCCTCCCAACCACCACAGGGAGACAGGCAGCAGCGGCTCCAGGCCGTAGGGGGTTGTTCTTGTCACCAATCTGGCGATTTTTCACAATGCCCACAGTTTTCAGCAAGTACGCCACTTGCAACCACTGTCAGCGGAAGTTGAGCAGAGGTGCAGACCCCTTAAAGTTCAGCACCAGCTCGCTCATCAACCACCTTGCTGCTAAACATTTCCACCAGCATGAGGAGTTCCAGAGGCTGAAGGCATCTGGTGCTGGCAGTGGCACCACACCCATCACTGCACAGCCTTCAGCAGCAGCAGCAGCAACAGCAACAGCAGCCACCTGCCCTCCTGCTCCTCCAGCAGCACCAGCAGGAGTGCGGAAACGCACTGCTCCTCCCCCCTCTGCAACTCCTGCCGCCGACACTGAGGCCTGTTCTGGCAGCCTCTGCTGTGTCCGCTGATTCCCGTGCTAGCAAAAGGCCACGCCAGAGCCTTTTGAGCGAGTCCTTCCAGGGGGTGGTTAGGGCTCTGCCTCCCAGCAGCCGTCGCGTGCGTCAGCTGAACGGCTTGCTGGCACGGGCCTTGTGCTCCCAACTCCTGCCGTACACGCTCGTGCAGGAGGGGAGCGACATGCGTGCGCTGCTTGCTTGTGCAGCCCCAGACTGGCAGCTCCCCAGCAGACACTACTTTGCCCGCAAGGCCATTCCTGCACTGCACCGCTTTGTGATGGCCAATGTGGAGCGAGGGCTGGAGCACACGGTTGGTGAAAGGGTCCACGTCACCATGGACTCCTGGAGCAGCCGCTTCAGGACAGGCCGCTACCTGTCCTTCACTGTCCACTGGGTCAGCTTGGTGGAAGGGGGTGAGGATGGGAGAGCAGCAGCGGGCACAGCAGCAGCAGCAGCAACACAGTGGGTGGTGCCACCCCGCAGGGTCAGGGGAACTGCAGCAGGTTCCTCCGATTCTCTGCCATCCTCCGGCACACCTGGCCAAACCCCCCGCCTCAGCAGCAGTGTGAAGGCCCGCCACTGCCAAGCGCTGCTGCAGTTGGTCAGCCTTGGGAAGACCAAACTGACGGCAACCCATGTGTTGGCCAAACTCCAGGAGCAGGAGAGGATTTGGCTGACCCCCAGAGGCCTCAGAGTCGGAGAGGTGGTGGCCGACAATGGGGCCAATCTGGTTGCCGCAATAGACAGGGGAAACCTGACCCACATCCCCTGTCTTGCCCATGTGCTGAACCTGGTGGTGCAGAAGTTCTTGCGCACCTACCAGGAGATGGGCGAACTGCTGGAAACGGCAAGGAATGTTGTGCATCACTTCCGGCGCTCGGCTGCAGCCTGTGCGAGCCTGGAAGACGTGCAAAAGGAGCTGGAGCTGCCACGCCATCGGCTGATCATTGACGTTCCAACTGGCTGGAACTCCACCCTGGCGATGTTGGAGCGTCTGGTTGAACAGAAGCACGCTGTCAACCAGTACCTTGCCCTGGCCACTGTGTCCGCCGCTCAGAAAAGGGACAACACCAGCAACATCCCATCCATCGTCCCCGATGACGACTGGAGGCACATGCAGCAGGTGTGCTTAGTGCTGGCTCCCTTTCTGCAGGCCACTAACATGGTGAGCAGGGACCATGCTATGGTCTGCGAGTGGGTGCCCCTGGTTTGTCTGCTGAACAGGGCCCTCGAAGCTTTGCTGGAACAGGGAGCGGCAGCCTTGGACCAGCAGGAGCGGCATGCAGCTGCACAGTCCACCTCTGAGGGGGAGGAGGAGGAGGACTTGGTGGAGGTCCCTGACCTTGCTGCTGATGAGGGGGATCAGCACAGCGCAGCTGAGTTGGTGCGGGGGTGGAGAGAGGATGAGGCTGAGGAGGCAGAGGAGGAGGATGAGGACAGCACTGCCGTCGATGTGCCAGCACACGTGGCCCGCCTCTTCCCAATGGCAGTGCACATGCTGACGTGCCTGCGCAAGGACCCCAGGGTGATCCAGATGAAGCAGAGGGAGGACATCTAGATCAGCATGATGTTGGACCCACGCCTCAAGGGGAAGTTGAGCCAGTTCCTGCCGCCTGCAGGAGGAGAGCCAGCGCAACAAATAAGGAGCTTGCAGCAGGCCCTTGTTGAGCGCTTGGAGGAAGCCTTCCCCCAGCCTTCCACCCCCACTGTCCAGCCAGCACAGAGGCAGCAGCAGGTGCCTGCATCCAGCAGCAAGCGCCCCACAGACCTGCTGTCTCTCAGCCACGAGCTCTACAGGACTGTAGAGGCTCCGGCAGCAGTGACTAGAGAGGAGGTGCATGCAGCAGCATCCTCCTCCGGTCACAGCCAGCGCCTGACCCGCATGGTGGCTGACTACATGGGGTCCTACAGCGGGCTTGACAGCGATGCCCCTGTTGATCCCATGGAGTATTGGGTCAAGCGCCTGGAGATCTGGAGCGAGCTGGCGCAGTACGCCCTGGAAGTGCTGTCCTGTCCCCCTTCCAGCGTGCTCCCGAGCGCTGCTTCAGTGCAGCTGGTGGCGTGGTCACCGAGAAACGCTCACGTCTGTCTCACAAGTCTGTGGACAGACTGACGTTTCTCAAGATGAACCAGGCGTGGGTGGAAGGCGAGTTCCTGGCCCCTGTTGTCGGCGAGAGGGGGACATGAACTGGCTGCCGGAAGAACCATCGTTAATGTGCCTTACCACCCTTTACCACCTCCTGGCTCCTGCTCACTAAGCCAGCCTGGTTCACTTTGACTATTACGTCGCCTGCAGCCACACATTTTACATCTACAGTGGGCTGCTGTGTACTGCCCTTCTGCTGTCTGTCTGTGTTTCCCACTGCCAAGGGTACACAGATTTACCTTCTGCTGCCACTCTGCCACCAGCTATTACGTCAAACAATAGCTGCCCCTGCTGCCTGTATTTACCTTTAAATTGTCTCCAGTGCGGGCGTCGGTGGCCATCTTCCCGTAGCCCTGCTCGGGTAAACTGAGGGCGGCTATCAGCCGCCCTGTCAGTGCCCGTTGCCGGCGCCCGTGGAGGGGAAGCGCCGAAGGAGGGGACCCAGGTGAGGGAGATGTGGGAGGGCATTTCCCCCTCCCCGCTGACGCTGCCACCCCTCCTTCAGCGCTGCTTCCCCTCCTGTGTCATCAAAGCTTCTGGGAAGGCCTTGATGACCCCCCCCCTGGAGCTGACACCCGGAGCGGAGCGCTCCTGGCCGCCCCATGGTAGGGACGCCACTGGTTGCTACAATTTAGAAGGGAAATAGTAATCAGTGTGGGCCTAGAGTGTGTACAGGGGTAGGGTGAGCCATTTTTCAGCTTCACCCTGCGTCGATATGGCTGAGAATAAATAGACACCCATCTGGTTGCCTCCTTAATAATTGATTTACCAAATAGCCAACCCCACTCAGATAAAGGGGAAAAAGCAACAGACACATTACCTCGTCAGCTGGATAGTGTTCTGGTAAGGCTTACTGGTAAGGCTGTTTCCTTTGATGTAGGACTTGAGCCTTTAACCAGGGTTCATCAAATCCAAGCTCAAGCCAGTATATAAAAAGGAATCTTTGAGCAAAGCTCCCTAATGATGCTGGTTGCCTGTGGAGTGCGCCCTAAGTGGCTGCAGCCCTAAAGTGCCTAGAGTTCACCTGGAGAAAAAAGCGATACAAATGTCTTAGCATTATGAGACATTATTCAATAAATTACTTAAGTTCTTCAGCATTTTATTTTCTTCTTAATGTTCCTAGAAACGGGGATGGTTCTTTTCCAGGACCCCCACCTTGAACAGTCGTTTTTTGCTCCTTTTTTGGCTTTAAAGCCTTCCATATTGCTAGAGGTTTTCTAAAGTTGCTTGAAGACTCTTGTCAGCTTGCTTGCAGCGCTGTCGCCATGCATTGTTCTCCATCTTGATTGAAGAGATGCTGTGATACATAGAAGGTAAACCTTTATATGAAAGAGGAAAATAAAGAAAAGCAATACATTGGCTCCAGTTCTGATGTTTGCAAAGTATGCAGAATGTAATGGCGTTTTATGGCATACATTGCAGCTCCAAAACAAGGTATGCTTACATTGTTTACTGGGCTAATTGGGAGAGGGAGCAGATTTCTGAAATGAGCTGATGATCCTAAGTAATGCGGGTTAAAGGAAAGTGGCCATAACACAGAATGGATAAGGCTTTGCAGCAGCAATTAGTATAGAGCGTTGCACCCCTTTAATTATTTGTCTGTCTCCTGGGACGTCATACTTCCATTAATAGAAGACAAGGAAAGTTGCTAATAGACTAATTAATGTCGGTGTAGTCCTTGATTATAGGTGGGTAACCTTATATTAATAACCCAGGTTAGGTTTTGTTTGAGAACATGTGCCTCAGTAGGCTCATCAACATCTATATGATTCTATAATAAATAGAGAGTAAACTTTATTAATATAATGAAGGCATCTGGGATACTCTGCTTTCTCTTAAAATCCTTGGGAATTGAATGCCACTTACCTGACTCCTGACTACGGAACAGGAACCAACACAAACAAAGGTAGTAAAAAAAATAAAAATACAATTTTATTTTAAAGTTTGTATACCAAAGCATAGTAAATATGCAATCTACCTGAGTTTTCTCCTAGGAGATATGTTTAATCTTCTCTGTGAAATAACTTTTCAGAACTTTGCAATTGAAAAAGAACTAAAAAGTAGGTAGCAAGTAGTAGTAAGTAGTGAGTAAAAATTAATCTGAGAATTTGCTTGCTTGGTGGTGGTTTAAAAGACATTTTATTGACAAGTTGTGCAAATATCACCTAGGAGATAAATTAAGGAGAAAATGTTAATTGCATATGGGTCAAGGTATCCACATCACAGCATGCATAGAGTCATGGGCCTATATGCAAGTCACTTTTTCTCCTGAGTTTTCTCCTTGGTTCTATTTTCATACTTGTCAATAAAATACCGTTTAAACAACTGACAAGCAAACAAAATCTCAAAATAATTTTGATGGTACTTTTTCAACTACTTTTTGGTACTTTTTCTATTGCAAAGTGCCAAAAAGTTATTTTAAAACAAATATGAACGTTTTCCTAGAAGAAAACTCAAGAAAAAAAGTTAATTGCATATGGGCCATAGTCTTGAGCACTTACTACTAATAGTAAACCCCTTGACAGGCTGATATACTTGGTTCAAATACACAGAGGAAAACTGAACGTTTTCACTTGTGTTCTTACTTACATCATACATTCTTATATAACATAGGGGATACAATCTACTACCACAAACAAATTGTAGCAGAACAGCATTCAAAGAGTTAAACACAACACTTTATTTTTCAGTGGGAAGCCCCTTTCTTCAGTGGGTAGCTTCTGGCCTCATCTGAGGAGGTGATAACATTAGCTGTTGTTTACATTCCTATGTCAGATACTTTTAGTAAACATTAGCAAAGGACAGAAACTGAGCTCTCTCCGCTTCTAGTATGTGTGAAACTGAGAAATGATCACTAGATAGATTTTAATATATAAATGCAATAAAAGCTATGCAATAAAATAGAATGGCAGCTTTCAGACAAAATTACTTGTGCATGTGAGGAAACGCGGAAAAGCCGCCGTCTCTCGAGGTGAGGCGGCTGTTTCCGCGTCCAGCAGCGCGTCTCAACGCGGAAAAACCGCCGCAAGCCGTCCAGGCAGAGCGGCGGAATCCGCATTGGTAACGGCGGAATCCGCATTGGTAACGGCGGAATCCGCATCAGAGGCGGCCTCGCATTAGATACATTGCATGACAGTACTGGTGTGGCTGGGACTGATAGTCCACCAAGATTCAGACTTACACGCGCGCGAGCACAGAGGCAGAGTTTAAATAGCAGTTAGAAGGGTGTCGGCTGACCAGCTGGGTCAGCTGACAAATTCCACTGCTCTCATTGGACCAGCAATTAGGGAGGTCCTGGAAAGGTCCTAGAGTATTTATACTGCTGGTTGTTCATTTGCTCTTTGTCTGGCGTGCGATCACATACGTGGGAGCACCCAGATCCGTAGTCAGATCCGCAAGTGTGCCGGGACCAGCTGGAGCTGTAATCCTACACTTAGCTAGATTCTGTTGATAGCTAAAGTACTAGTTTGATTGTGATTATCTGTTATGACTTTTGTCTGCCTTGACTATCCTCCTGAACTCTGATCTTGCACCTCGATATTTCTGATACTCTGTTGCCGAACCCCGGCTCGTTCCTTGACTCTGCTTCTGCCTCCTGATTTTGTACCCCGATATATCTGATACCCCGTTGCTGAACCCTGCCTGTACTTTGACTCCGCCTTTGCCTTCTGATCTTGTACTTTATCTGTAAAATTGAGAGATAAACGCCACTACCACTTGGTAAGACTATATAAGTTCCATATAGTTGGTGCTGCTCCTTCTGTATATCTTCAAAGTTTTGCCTCTCAGAAGGTAGCGCTATCTCAACTAATGCAATACATTCAATGCAAATATGAGTCCTATTCCAGATAACTCCTATGGCAAGTGCCCAGAAATCCACTGTGTTATATCGCCTCTTCACAGCTTGTTCCGCCACCACACCATAAGGAAACAGACTCACCAGATTCTATGACCTCAAACAGGTCGATTTACGCCTTGGGACACTTAGGGCCGTCCCCCACCTCCTCTGGCGATGCCTGCTTGTCACGGATAGCTCCTCTTTATTGCACCTTCATACATGCATTGCGCCCTCAAATGGATAAAAAACTCCACATAGTGTAAAACTGTAAGATTTATTATACCATAAAAAAGCAATTGCACTTACAATATGCTGACTTGTTAGTAGGGCACAGAGTTTTGGTCGCGGGCTCTCCCCCGTTTAAGCTGGGCTCCGGCTGCCGTAATATTCCCTCTCGGTGGCCCCCAAAGTGCCGCGCGCGCTGCAGTCACCTCCGTCACCACGAGTACCGGCTCGGCGTCCCACGCTCAATGGTATCTTTCACTTCCGGACCCAAGCCCCGCCCGACATGTTTCGTCATAAAAGACTCATCAGGAGCTGGGGATTGGTCCGTTGGTGAGAGTCTAAATACCTTCCTCGTCCCCTCCCCGTGCGCATCACTTCCTCCCCCACTATGCGCTTCACCCAGTGCGTTCCAAACATACGTGCGCTTCCGGTGTTCCACCTCCCAGACGTGCATCCCTTTACCACATAGTTGCGTTCCATATATCCGGATATGTGCACGCCTCCTGCGTTCCACCCGCCCGAAAAGTGAAGGAATTATATCACTATTCTATACCATACCCCCACTTAGAAAGTATCATGTCTCCTCAGTATCATCATAGGAGACGGACACCACCCTGTAATCATAAAAAATATTTCAAATTCTCCCTTCTGTATTTAACATGTTCTCGCAGCCCACTTAAAGGGGAACCTTCCGTTTACATAATATTGCACATTCCCTACATTGCTTTAGACATATCATAGTTTAAACCAATTCATATAAAAGTTCATGTAAAAATTACCTCCTCCCTATCATCCCTCCCCACACCCCACATCTAATAGACCAGTAAATTCCCATTACAACCTGGCCCCCACTCAAACACTAAATGAATATATGGCCTTGATTCAATCACCCAAAAAGCACATTATATCTTCATCTATATTCAATCCCTTAGGTCTTAGGGTATCCAGATTGAAAATCCACCTTGTTTCAGCCTGTGAGATAGCTCTGATTTTATTACAACCTCTCCAGTTGGGTACTAGTTTGTATATACCACAAAATGACATCAGTTTTGTATCACACATATGCCTTTCACCAAAGTGAGCCGAGAGACTGTGTGTGGGGAAACCTTTTCCTACATTCCTTGTATGTTCTGCCATTCGTTCTTTTAGTGTTCTTGTAGTCCGCCCAACGTACTGCCACCCACAGGGGCACCATGCCAGGTAGACCACATATCTGTCGTTACATGTAATAAACTGCATTATTTTAAATTTCTTTCCATTGCTTTGGGAGATAATTTCAGTGGTTTTTTCTGGCCTACTTTCCCTGCAGGCTTTACAGGTCCTGCAAGGATAGAAGCCCGGTTTTTGCCATTCTCGGAGGACTAATGAGGTTTTGGGGGGTTCTACACAGCTAGGGGCAATAATATTTCTGAGGTTTGGGGCCTTTCTAAAAATGAATTTAGGTCTTTCTGGAATAATGGATGCAAGTACATGGTCAGTTCCCAATATTTTCCAGTGTGTTTGGATGATTCTCTGTATATCTCTGTACTGGTTACTATATCCAGTAATGAAAGCACATTGATACTGTTGTACTTCCTCTTTCTCAGTTATTTTATCTTTTATCAGTTCTACCCTATCTAGGTCTCTAGTGTTATTTATAACCTCCTCTAGGTGTTCCTCCGGATATCCTTTCTCCATGAACCTATGTTTCAAAGTGCTTACTTGTTTGTCATACTGCTCCAAATCAGTGCAGTTCCGCCTAATGCGCAAAAACTGTCCCTTGGGTATATTTCTCTTCCATTGAGGGTGGTGGCAACTGTTAGTGGGTATGTATCCATTTCGATCCGTGGGTTTAAAATACGTGATTGTTTGCAAATTTCCCCCTTTGTTTATAAGTTCCAGATCCAAAAACTGTATTCTTTCTTTATTGAAGGTAGCAGTGAGTGTGATCCCCAGGTTGTTAGTATTTAATTCTGACAAAAACGTAATTAGTGCTAGTTCCCCCCCTCCCCATATAAAAAACAAATCATCTATAAATCTGCGCCAGATTTTCACATCCGTATGTGCCTGTACTATCCCTTCCTCCCATTTTCCCATAAATAAATTGGCTACACTTGGGGCATGACTAGCCCCCATCGCGCACCCCTTGTGCTGTGTATAGTATGCATTATTGTGCCAAAAGTAGTTCGATTTGAGTGCAAAATCCAACAACCTGAGGATATATTCCCCCTGCTCCCTTCTCAATTCACCATCTTGTGCCATGTAATATTCAACAGCCTCCAACCCTAATTCATGTTTAATATTCGTGTAGAGGGATAAGACATCAGCCGTCACCATAATGTCCCCCTGTTCCAGCTCCACACCATCAAGTATTTGTAATAAATGTTTTGTGTCTCTTAGCACGTATGGTAAGTTTCTCACCAATGGTTGTAAAAATTGGTCTATATATTGACCCAATCTATGTGTCACTGAACCAATTCCACTGATTATGGGGCGGCCGGGTGGTTCTGCCATATTCTTATGGATCTTATGGACTTGGTATATTATAGGGACTCGGGGTGTATCAGGTATCAAGAACCTGAACTCTGTGTCACTTGTGTGTCACTTGACCTCGAGAACCGACCTTACCGTTAGAGGCGGTTCCTCGCTCTGTTAGCGATCCTTCCTCCTGAGGGTCACTTTCAGATATACCTTCCTACTGTCAGTCTGACTCCTCCCGTCTTGGAGAGCTCAGGTCTGCGGAAGGAATCTGTGCAGTACTCCTTGCTGCATTGAGGCCTTGTCCTCTAAGTGTTACTGTTACACCAAACACTACACTCTACTCAGGTGAACAGAGGTTAGTTTGTATATCGGATTATCGGTGAGACTGCAGATCACTTATAATCTGGTATATATCTGTATTTCCGGTGATACTGCAGATCACAGGTAATCAGATACTCTCTGCGCCCACCGATCGTTACAGAACGCCAGACCCAAATACAAAATGGACGCAAACACTGATTGTCTGGGTGTACTTGCCGCTTCGGTGGACAACATCAATCAAGTACTGGGCACCCACATAACTCTTATTGATGCCCTATCAGGGTCTGTACAAACCCTCCAGACATCAGTGGATCATGTGCGATCCTCTCCTAGCTCTGACATACGTATGCCTGTCCCTGAAAGCTTTTCCGGCCACAGATCTGACTTCCGGAATTTTAGGAGTAGAGTATTGTCCTATTTTGAGTTGAGACCCCAATCTTCAGGTACTGAGACCCAGAGGGTCACGTTTATTAAAACTTTGTTGTCCGGCGACTCCCAGTCATGGGCATATAGCCTGCCCACCGGAGACAAAGCGCTTACCTCTGTAGAGGAATTCTTTAAGGCTATGGCAGTAATTTACGACGATCCAGACCTTGCCTCGACTTCTGAGCGGAAGCTCAAGCTATTGCGTCAAGGCGAAGGTCCGGTCGAAGATTACGCGGCCGAGTTTAGGAGGTGGTCAGTTACGGCCAGGTGGGACACTCATGCCCTGTTAGATTGTTTCTTGTCAGGGCTGTCCGATGAGGTCTCTGACATGATGTTAAGTCAGCCCGAACCCAGAACAGTCAAAGAGGCCATCTCAGCGGCCATCCGGATCGACCGCAGGCTGGGCTACCAAAGGCAGACCAGGGGTAGTTCCCGTGTCAGAAGGGTGTCTTACACCACAGCCCCAGTGATTCCACCTCCTACTGTTTCGTCTTCTCCGGTCTTGCTTCCATCCGAGCCGATACAGATTGGTCGGTCAAAATTGACCCTGGTGGAGCGAAGACGGAGAATGACCGAACAGCTGTGTCTGTATTGCGCTGAAGGGGGGCATATAGTACGAAACTGCCCTAATAAGCCGGGAAAATGCTACAGCCTGGGAGTGGTAGAGGGTAACACCCTGGGCATCCGACTTTTACCCTTAGAAGAAAAACGGTTGCTTCTTCCCTGCACCATTACGTGGGAAGATAAAACCGAGGTCACGGAAGCCTTTATCGATTCAGGCTCCGCGGCAAATTTTATGGATTTTGAGTTTGCTAAGAAATTGGGTATTCCACTCACACCTGTACAACCACCCATCCAGGTTACGGCAGTGGATGACTCTCCTCTGCAAGGGAGTCACCCACTGTCTCAGACACCAGAGGTGGGAGTCACCATAGGGCTTCTGCACTGGGAAAAATTACAATTCTTTGTGTTGCATATGTCTACTTCCACCATTATACTCGGCATGCCGTGGTTGCACCTTCATTCTCCACACATCGATTGGGCCACCGGCCAACTAGTTTCTTGGTCAGCACGCTGCTTTCAGCAATGTTTAGGGAAGGTGACACTGGGCCAAACTAGGGTTCATGTACAAGGGGTACCTGAGCAATATTTAGAATATTCTGATGTGTTCTGTCCCAAGGCAGCAGACAAATTACCCCCACATCGCTCTTTTGATTGCCCCATTGATATCCGTTCTGGTTGTATGCCTCCTCGGGGTCATCTGTACAATTTATCTGGGCCAGAAAAGTTGGCCATGCAAGAATATATCCGTGAGAATTTGGCCAAGGGTTTCATTCGTCCGTCCCGATCGCCTGCTGGAGCAGGTTTCTTTTTCGTTAAAAAGAAAGACGGGGGCCTGCGGCCCTGTATCGATTACCGGGGACTGAATAAAATCATGGTAAAGAACCGATATCCGTTACCCCTGATAGACGATTTATTTACGCAGGTCACAGACGCCAAGATCTTCTCAAAACTGGATTTACGGGGCGCGTACAACCTGGTACGCATAAGAAAGGGTGATGAGTGGAAAACGGCCTTTAACACGCCAGACGGGCATTACGAGTACCTAGTGATGCCCTTTGGGTTATGTAATGCCCCGGCCGTTTTCCAGGAACTCATCAACGAGGTCTTCAGAGAGGTGTTGGGGAGATTCGTGCTGGTCTATCTAGACGATATAATTGTTTTCTCCAACAACCTCTCTGAGCACAGAACGCATGTGAAATTTGTACTCAGCAAACTAAGACAAAACTCGTTATACGCTAAACTTGAGAAATGTATTTTCGAAGTAACATCTGTTGCCTTTTTGGGTTACATTATTTCCACCACGGGCCTGTGTATGGATCCCGCCAAAGTCTCTGCTGTGTTAGAGTGGCCCCAACCCGTGGGGTTAAAATCTTTACAGCGGTTCTTAGGCTTTGCGAACTATTACAGAAGGTTCATAAAGGGGTATTCCACGGTCATTTCACCCCTCACCAGTCTTACAAAAAAAGGGGCAGATACTAACCACTGGACTCCAGAAGCTCTACGAGCATTCTCCACTCTGAAAGACTTGTTTTGCTCAGCACCCATTCTGAGGCACGTTGACACTTCTTACCCCTTTATTGTTGAGGTGGACGCCTCAGAGGTCGGGGTAGGGGCTGTGCTGTCTCAGCGATCAGGGTTGCAGGGAAGATTACATCCCTGTGCCTATTTCTCTCGTAGGTTCTCTCCGGCAGAGAGAAACTACGATATAGGCAACAGAGAGCTCCTTGCCATTAAACTTGCCTTTGAGGAGTGGCGTCATTGGCTGGAAGGAGCAGAGCATATGATTACGGTATACACCGATCACAAAAACCTGGAATACATCGAGGGGGCTAAGAGGTTAAGTCCCCGTCAGGCTCGATGGTCGTTATTTTTTTCGAGGTTCCGGTTCCTGATTACATACATCCCGGGCAGCAAGAACGTTAAGGCAGATGCTCTGTCCAGATGCTTTGAGCCAGAGACAGCCCAGCCTCCTGCCCCAGAGTCCATTATCCCACAGAGGCTAGTGTTAGCGGCAGCTGAGACTTGGGAGGACTGGACAGAGACCCTGAGGCCTTTTCAGCAGGATGTGTACGACCTGGCTTGTCCGACCTCGAGAACCGACCTTACCGTTAGAGGCGGTTCCTCGCTCTGTTAGCGATCCTTCCTCCTGAGGGTCACTTTCAGATATACCTTCCTACTGTCAGTCTGACTCCTCCCGTCTTGGAGAGCTCAGGTCTGCGGAAGGATTCTGTGCAGTACTCCTTGCTGCATTGAGGCCTAGTCCTCTAAGTGTTACTGTTACACCAAACACTACACTCTACTCAAGTGAACAGAGGTTAGTTTGTATATCGGATTATCGGTGAGACTGCAGATCACTTATAATCTGGTATATATCTGTATTTCCGGTGATACTGCAGATCACAGGTAATCAGATACTCTCTGCGCCCACCGATCGTTACAGAACGCCAGACCCAAATACAAAATGGACGCAAACACTGATTGTCTGGGTGTACTTGCCGCTTCGGTGGACAACATCAATCAAGTACTGGGCACCCACATAACTCTTATTGATGCCCTATCAGGGTCTGTACAAACCCTCCAGACATCAGTGGATCATGTGCGATCCTCTCCTAGCTCTGACATACGTATGCCTGTCCCTGAAAGCTTTTCCGGCCACAGATCTGACTTCCGGAATTTTAGGAGTAGAGTATTGTCCTATTTTGAGTTGAGACCCCAATCTTCAGGTACTGAGACCCAGAGGGTCACGTTTATTAAAACTTTGTTGTCCGGCGACTCCCAGTCATGGGCATATAGCCTGCCCACCGGAGACAAAGCGCTTACCTCTGTAGAGGAATTCTTTAAGGCTATGGCAGTAATTTACGACGATCCAGACCTTGCCTCGACTTCTGAGCGGAAGCTCAAGCTATTGCGTCAAGGCGAAGGTCCGGTCGAAGATTACGCGGCCGAGTTTAGGAGGTGGTCAGTTACGGCCAGGTGGGACACTCATGCCCTGTTAGATTGTTTCTTGTCAGGGCTGTCCGATGAGGTCTCTGACATGATGTTAAGTCAGCCCGAACCCAGAACAGTCAAAGAGGCCATCTCAGCGGCCATCCGGATCGACCGCAGGCTGGGCTACCAAAGGCAGACCAGGGGTAGTTCCCGTGTCAGAAGGGTGTCTTACACCACAGCCCCAGTGATTCCACCTCCTACTGTTTCGTCTTCTCCGGTCTTGCTTCCATCCGAGCCGATACAGATTGGTCGGTCAAAATTGACCCTGGTGGAGCGAAGACGGAAAATGACCGAACAGCTGTGTCTGTATTGCGCTGAAGGGGGGCATATAGTACGAAACTGCCCTAATAAGCCGGGAAAATGCTACAGCCTGGGAGTGGTAGAGGGTAACACCCTGGGCATCCGACTTTTACCCTTAGAAGAAAAACGGTTGCTTCTTCCCTGCACCATTACGTGGGAAGATAAAACCGAGGTCACGGAAGCCTTTATCGATTCAGGCTCCGCGGCAAATTTTATGGATTTTGAGTTTGCTAAGAAATTGGGTATTCCACTCACACCTGTACAACCACCCATCCAGGTTACGGCAGTGGATGACTCTCCTCTGCAAGGGAGTCACCCACTGTCTCAGACACCAGAGGTGGGAGTCACCATAGGGCTTCTGCACTGGGAAAAATTACAATTCTTTGTGTTGCATATGTCTACTTCCACCATTATACTCGGCATGCCGTGGTTGCACCTTCATTCTCCACACATCGATTGGGCCACCGGCCAACTAGTTTCTTGGTCAGCACGCTGCTTTCAGCAATGTTTAGGGAAGGTGACACTGGGCCAAACCAGGGTTCATGTACAAGGGGTACCTGAGCAATATTTAGAATATTCTGATGTGTTCTGTCCCAAGGCAGCAGACAAATTACCCCCACATCGCTCTTTTGATTGCCCCATTGATATCCGTTCTGGTTGTATGCCTCCTCGGGGTCATCTGTACAATTTATCTGGGCCAGAAAAGTTGGCCATGCAAGAATATATCCGTGAGAATTTGGCCAAGGGTTTCATTCGTCCGTCCCGATCGCCTGCTGGAGCAGGTTTCTTTTTCGTTAAAAAGAAAGACGGGGGCCTGCGGCCCTGTATCGATTACCGGGGACTGAATAAAATCATGGTAAAGAACCGATATCCGTTACCCCTGATAGACGATTTATTTACGCAGGTCACAGACGCCAAGATCTTCTCAAAACTGGATTTACGGGGCGCGTACAACCTGGTACGCATAAGAAAGGGTGATGAGTGGAAAACGGCCTTTAACACGCCAGACGGGCATTACGAGTACCTAGTGATGCCCTTTGGGTTATGTAATGCCCCGGCCGTTTTCCAGGAACTCATCAACGAGGTCTTCAGAGAGGTGTTGGGGAGATTCGTGCTGGTCTATCTAGATGATATAATTGTTTTCTCCAACAACCTCTCTGAGCACAGAACGCATGTGAAATTTGTACTCAGCAAACTAAGACAAAACTCGTTATACGCTAAACTTGAGAAATGTATTTTCGAAGTAACATCTGTTGCCTTTTTGGGTTACATTATTTCCACCACGGGCCTGTGTATGGATCCCGCCAAAGTCTCTGCTGTGTTAGAGTGGCCCCAACCCGTGGGGTTAAAATCTTTACAGCGGTTCTTAGGCTTTGCGAACTATTACAGAAGGTTCATAAAGGGGTATTCCACGGTCATTTCACCCCTCACCAGTCTTACAAAAAAAGGGGCAGATACTAACCACTGGACTCCAGAAGCTCTACGAGCATTCTCCACTCTGAAAGACTTGTTTTGCTCAGCACCCATTCTGAGGCACGTTGACACTTCTTACCCCTTTATTGTTGAGGTGGACGCCTCAGAGGTCGGGGTAGGGGCTGTGCTGTCTCAGCGATCAGGGTTGCAGGGAAGATTACATCCCTGTGCCTATTTCTCTCGTAGGTTCTCTCCGGCAGAGAGAAACTACGATATAGGCAACAGAGAGCTCCTTGCCATTAAACTTGCCTTTGAGGAGTGGCGTCATTGGCTGGAAGGAGCAGAGCATATGATTACGGTATACACCGATCACAAAAACCTGGAATACATCGAGGGGGCTAAGAGGTTAAGTCCCCGTCAGGCTCGATGGTCGTTATTTTTTTCGAGGTTCCGGTTCCTGATTACATACATCCCGGGCAGCAAGAACGTTAAGGCAGATGCTCTGTCCAGATGCTTTGAGCCAGAGACAGCCCAGCCTCCTGCCCCAGAGTCCATTATCCCACAGAGGCTAGTGTTAGCGGCAGCTGAGACTTGGGAGGACTGGACAGAGACCCTGAGGCCTTTTCAGCAGGATGTGTACGACCTGGCTTGTCCGACCTCGAGAACCGACCTTACCGTTAGAGGCGGTTCCTCGCTCTGTTAGCGATCCTTCCTCCTGAGGGTCACTTTCAGATATACCTTCCTACTGTCAGTCTGACTCCTCCCGTCTTGGAGAGCTCAGGTCTGCGGAAGGAATCTGTGCAGTACTCCTTGCTGCATTGAGGCCTAGTCCTCTAAGTGTTACTGTTACACCAAACACTACACTCTACTCAGGTGAACAGAGGTTAGTTTGTATATCGGATTATCGGTGAGACTGCAGATCACTTATAATCTGGTATATATCTGTATTTCCGGTGATACTGCAGATCACCGGTAATCAGATACTCTCTGCGCCCACCGATCGTTACAGTGCACAATAGCAAACATGATAATTGTATGGGTAATATACAGTACAAATACACACTATTATTGAATGTAACGTCAGTTTTATCCCACTTTGGGGCCTCTTTCACAGTGCGACTTTAAAGTCGCGCGTTAGTAAATGTTTTAACGTGGGCCAACGCACAGCAATACTAAGTCTGTGCAACATTCACAGTGCACACCTTGCATTGTGTGTAACGTGTAGCAATATTTAGAAAGTGCTGCATGCTGTGCGTCTAGCAATAAATTTGCTGCGTTATGTGTGTTGCACATGCTCAGTAATGTTTTTTTTTTAAATGTAACGCATGCGCCGTTTTCGTTCCATCAGTATGTGACGAAAACGGTACACCAAGAGGCACATAACGCAGTGCAAAATAACGTCCAATTTCATAACCTACATGCGCTGCGTTAGGGGCACCTTGTGCGACCTTAACGTCGCATCAAACGCAACGTCCCACTGTGAAAGAGGCCTTAAAGAGAACCTGTACTGAGTAAAAATATTTAAAATAAACACATGAGGTAACTTCAAATGAACATTACATAGTTACCTTGCCATCAGTTTCTCTCAGTTTCTCTCAGAAGCTCACCATTTTCTTCTGACAATAATCCCTTCCAGTTCTGACAATATTTTGTCAGATCTGAAATATATCAGTTGCTGTCAGTAAAATATCAGTTGCTGTCAGTTATAGCTGAGAGGAAAACTGATGTACCAGGTAATGTCCATGTTTCGCTATGGCTCTAGTGGGCGATGTTACAGTTTAACTGTGTGCTGACCAGAAAGCTGTTATGGGTAATGGCCATTTTCAAAATGGAGGGCGGAAAATTCCCTTGATCACAGTGAACAAACAGGACGCGGGAGAGGAGAAAGACACTGAGGAGTAGACTACATGGAAGGTAAGTATGACTTGTGTATGCTTATTCTGACTTTTAATTTTCAGTTCAGGTTTTCTTTAAGCCACCAGCAAGGAAGAAAATACTCAAAATATTTTGACAGTATTTTTTCACCTATATTTTAGAACATTTTCAATTGAAGAGTGCAAAAAATGTATTTTAAACAGGATTGTACCTGTAACTGAAGAAATACAACAAAAGGTTGAAATCAAGACTCTCCATAGATTTGGATTGTCTCAAAAGCAATTAATTGTGCTAACCTTCTTACCACAATTCCTTCAGCGCAAAGAAAAAAAATTGTGCTATGGTTAGCAGTCTTGCTAGAGTTTAATACTAGTGATGAGCGTTTCGCATAGATTTAATTTTGCATTGAAATTCGCAATTATGATGTGAAATCGTAATGCAAAATTCCGGGAATAGTTATTTTCGTCTGTAATTGTAATTATTTGTAATTCCGCTTAATTTTTGCATAATTTTGTGCCGAGTATAGCTGTAAATAGCAGAGCCCCCGTACATGCTATTGCCGCCAACATTGCTATGTATGTTAGGGAGAATAGTGGGTGCAAGTCAAAAAAAGGATTTTCCAAAAAGACTTTGTAGTTTTTAAATGATATAAATAAAAATGCAAAGGAAAATGGTTTTTAAACTGTAATTTTTCTGAGTTTAAAAACCAATTTTCCTTTGCATTTAAAAAGCATAATTTTCTCAAAAACTACATGGTCTTTTTGAAAAACAACCCACTATTCTCCTTAACATATGTAGCAATTTTGTTGACAATAGCATGTATGGGAGCTGTGCTATTCCCCGCTAAAGTCGGCATGGAATTACGCAAAAAGTATGCAAAAATGACACAAAATTGCTAATGATTACACAAAATCTATTGAATTTACAAATCTTAATTACATATGGGCATAAGGAAAGGTGGGGGGGAAAGGCTGCGCATCCCTAAACACATGCTGCAATTGAATGGTTAATCGCACAGGCATACACCGCCTCTGCCGGACTGAAAAATGCATGCCCTGCATCCAAGACAAGTGCTAACATTTATTAAACTAGGAGGTACTTTAGCTTCCAATATGGTTTGCATGCAAAGTATATTATACTAGACACTTGCGCCACGGTGAGGCAAGTGTCTAGTATAATATACTTTGCATGCAAACCATATTGGGAGCTAAAGTTCCTCCTAGATTAATAAATGTTAGCACTTGTCTTGGATGCAGGGCATGCATTTTTCAGTCTGGCAGAGGCAGTGTATGCCTGTGCGATTAACCATTCAATTGCAGCATGTGTTTAGGGATGCGCAGCCTTTCCCCCCCACCTTTCCTTAACTTTGTAACTATGTAACTGTCAGGTTAACTGCTCCCAGCCCCTCCTCCTGAGTTTCCTGTTTGCATGATAAGTAGTAGCAGATTTGCATATGATTTGCATCTGAATTGAATGTGAAGTGTGTAGAAAGTCTATATAGGTGCTACACACTGAGCTGGTGGTCATTTCAGATGCAGCCTTAGTGGTATGCGCTGGCGTTCCCCTCGCTACATATGGGCATAATTTACATGAAATTTTATGTAATCATAGTTAGCTGATTGGGATCATCACTATTTAATACCATCTTAAACCTAATTTCAAGACAACCTACCAGTAAGAGGATAGTGGGTTGCCCTGTGTAGCCAATCAGTTGCGTTCTCTCACTTCTGTACTGGAAATGTTATCGCAATATCTTTCCCATTTTACAATAGTCTGGTAGTTTATGGAGGTTTTGTGTTGGTATAAGGAGTAACATAATTTCACAATAGCCTGTAAAGCCTTTTTATCACAACCATTTACATGTTATTGTATGTATGCAGAGCCAGTGCCTTGTGATAGATGATATCCACTAGGGGTGGGACGACGAATCCGGCGAATCCACGAACCCCTCGAATATTAGGAAATATTCGAGATTCGTGGATTCGAATCCCGACGCCATTTTCCACTATACGAATCCGCCGAATCCCGACGCCGCATCGCCGCGCATCCGCCGCTCGCACTCGTCCTCCTCCGACCCCCCCGCGCCTCCTCCGCTCGCCCCCCCTGCCCGCATCCACTCACCTATCCATAGCGGAGCGCAGAGCGGCAGACCTCTCGCCGACTTCCTGGTTCCCCCTAGTGACCGGCTCTTACAATGACGTCATTAGTAAGAGCCGGTCCGGCCACTAGAGGGAACAGGGAAGTAACGAAGAGGTCTGCCGCTCTGCGCTCCACGGGAAAGGTGAGTAGATTATGCAGGGGTGAGCGGAGGAGGCACGGGGGACGGAGGGGACCGTGGGGGGGTTGGCGGGGGAGGGGGGTTCCATCTACCTACCTACCTACCTACCACTATCCCTACCACTATCCCTACCTACCTACAGGCCGCTATACCTACCTACCTACAGGCCCCTATACCTACCTAAAGGCCCCCTATACGCACCTACCTGCCTACCTAAAGGCCCCTATACCTACCTAAAGGCCCCTATACCTACCTAAAGGCCCCTATACCTACCTACCTACCTAAAGGCCCCTATACCTACCTACCTACCTACCTACCTAATGGCCTATATTCCTACCTACCTACAGGCCACTATACCTACCTACAGGCCTCAATACCTACCTACCTACCTACCCACCTACCTACAGGCCCCCTATACATACCTACCTACCTAAAGGCACCTATACCTACCTACCTACCGGACACTATACCTACCTACAGGCAACTATACCTACCTACAGGCCACTATACCTACCTACCTACCTACCTACCTACCTACCGGCCACTATCCTTACCTACCTACAGGCTGCTATACCTACCTACCTACCTACCTACAGGCTGCTATACCTACCTACCTACCTACAGGCCACTATACCTACCTACCTACCGGCCACTATCCTTACCTACCTACAGGCTGCTATACCTACCTACCTACCTACAGGCCGCTATACCCACCTACCTAAAGGCCCCCTATACCTACCTAAAGGCCCCCTATACCTACCTACCTACAGGCCACTATACCTACCTACCTACCTACCGGCCACTATCCTTACCTACCTACAGGCTGCTATACCTACCTACCTACCTACCTACAGGCCACTATACCCACCTACCTAAAGGCCCCCTATACCTACCTAAAGGCCCCCTATACCTACCTACCTACCTACCTAAAGGCCCCTATACCTACCTACCTACCTAAAGGCCCCTATACCTACCTACAGGCCACTATACCTACCTACAGGCCTCAATACCTACCTACCTACCTACCTACAGGCCCCCTATACGTACCTACCTACCTAAAGGCACCTATACCTGCCTACCTACATACTTACCTATACTTAAGGCCCTATACCCTGCTACCTATACTGAAGGTCCCTTTACCTACCTACCTACCTACCTAAAGGCCCCTATACCTACCTACCTACATACCTACCTACCTATACTTAAGGCCCTATACCCTGCTACCTATACTGAAGGTCCCTTTACCTACCTACCTACACTGAAGGCACATGTACCTTACTACCTATACTGAAGGCCCCTATACCTAGCTACCTACCTATACTGAAGGCACATATACCCTGCTACCTATACTGAAGGCACATATACCCTGCTACCTATACTGAAGGCCCCTATACCTAGTTACCTACCAATACTGAAAGCACATGTACTGTGCTATCTATACTGAAGGCCCCTATACCTTGCTACCGATACTGAAGGCACATGTATCCTGCTACCTATACTGAAGGCCCATATACCCTGCTACCTATACTGAAGGCCCATATACCCTGCTACCTATACTGAAGGCCCATATACCCTGCTACCTATACTGAAGGCCCATATACCCTGCTACCTATACTGAAGGCCCATATACCCTGCTACCTATACTGAAGGCCCATATACCCTGCTACCTATACTGAAGGCCCATAAACCCTGCTACCTATACTGAAGGCCCCTATACCTTGCTACCTATACTGAAAGCTACCAATATTGAAGGCACCCATACCTAGCTAGCTAAACTGAAGGCACCTTTACCTCGCTACCTATGCCTGGGTACCTATACTGCGGGCAACTATACCACGGATCGCACAATTTTTATGTGCAGGATTCGTTAGATTCGGGATTCGAAAGGTTCGAGATATTCGAGAACCTTTTTAGATTCGGATCCGGATTCGGATTCGAAGAAATTGTGGATTCGTCCTATCCCTAATATCCACCTTCCAATTTGCATGTATTTACAGAGGTCAGTTTGGGGTTCTTCCATTTCTGGGTAAGCTCATGGACGCTAAGAAACCTTTTGTTTTTTATTCTTATCCAATTGGAAAAAGACCTATTAGGAATAAAGGTATTAACACGCTTAGATTTTTGCCCACTGTGGCAAACCGATCCATTCCCCCCACACACGGCAGACAGTTTTTCACCATGAAATGCTTTTTTAAAAAAGAATAGACTGAGAATCCCCCATGCTGAGATTGACTAGTCCAAACCCTGTTGGTTCTGTCAGATTTTAACCATTTACTTTTTCCGCTATAGTAGTTAGTTAAGGTGTTTAGTAGTAAAAATGTCTCCTCCTTGGTTAACCTCCTTGCCGGTTATCCCGAGCTCAGCTCAAAGTAACCTGTGCAGGAGGATTTCTCAGGCCCCGTTGCATAATTTTTTTTCCCTACACGCGTGTAGTACGCGATCGCCGCCGCTACCCGCGGATTTGCCGCCACCCGCCGCGCCAAGCCGCCCCCCCCCCCCCCCCGCCCTAGACCCCCTGCGCAGCCTGAGGGGTGGATCGGGATTCCCTGTGATGTCCCGACGTCCCTGACGTCGGTGACGTCATCCCGCCCCGTCGCCATGGGGACCGGGGAAGCCCTGCAGGAAATCCCGTTCTGAACGGGATTTCCTGCTTACTCGGTGGGGGGATGCCGCCGCTCAGCGGCTATCATGTAGCGAGCCCTGGGCTCGCTACATGATTTAAAAAATAAATTTTTTTAAAAAGTTCTGCACTGCCTCCTTGCCGGTGGGAATTAGACCGGCAAGGAGGTTAAATTCTGTTTGTTTGGGGTTTTTTTTTTTTGTTTTTTTGGGTCTTTTAACTTTTATGAGGTCAGTTTTGTTTTTCATTTGCCAATGGAGGATCTGTAATTTTGCTTCGTCAGTCTTGTGCCCAATAACCTCCACGTTATATCTAGATGATACCACTGGTTTCTGTATATGACACCACTCGTTTCTGTATATGACATCACTGGTTTCTGTATGGGACACCACTGGTTTCTGTATATGACATCACTGGTTTCTGTATGTGACACCACTGGTTTCTGTATGTAACACCACTGGTTTCTGTATATGACACCACTGGTTTTTGTATAGGACACCACTGGTTTCTGTATAGGACACCACTGGTTTCTGTATGTGACACCACTGGTTTCTGTATATGACACCACTCATTTCTGTATATGACATCACTGGTTTCTGTATGGGACACCACTGGTTTCTGTATGGGACACCACTGGTTTCTGTATGGGACACCACTGGTTTCAGTATGGGACACCACTGGTTTCTGTATGGGACACCACTGCTTTCTGTATATGACACCACTCATTTCTGTATATGGCATCACTGGTTTCTGTATGGGACACCACTGGTTTCTGTATATGACATCACTGGTTTCTGTATATGACACCACTGGTTTCTGTATGTGACACCACTGGTTTCTGTATGTGACACCACTGGTTTCTGTATGTGACACGACTGGTTTCTGTATATGACATCACTGGTTTCTGTATATGACACCACTCATTTCTGTATATGACATCACTGGTTTCTGTATGGGACACCACTGGTTTCTGTATGGGACACCACTGGTTTCTGTATATGACACCACTGGTTTTTGTATAGGACACCACTGGTTTCTGTATAGGACACCACTGGTTTCTGTATGTGACACCACTGGTTTCTGTATATGACACCACTCATTTCTGTATATGACATCACTGGTTTCTGTATGGGACACCACTGGTTTCTGTATGGGACACCACTGGTTTCTGTATGGGACACCACTGGTTTCAGTATGGGACACCACTGGTTTCTGTATGGGACACCACTGCTTTCTTTATATGACACCACTCATTTCTGTATATGACATCACTGGTTTCTGTATGGGACACCACTGGTTTCTGTATATGACATCACTGGTTTCTGTATATGACACCACTGGTTTCTGTATGTGACACCACTGGTTTCTGTATGTGACACGACTGGTTTCTGTATATGACATCACTGGTTTCTGTATATGACACCACTCATTTCTGTATATGACATCACTGGTTTCTGTATGGGACACCACTGGTTTCTGTATGGGACACCACTGGTTTCTGTATGTGACACCACTGATTTCTGTATGGGACACCACTGGTTTCTGTATATGACACCACTGGTTTCTGTATATGACACCACTGATTTCTGTATGGGACACCACTGGTTTCTGTATATGACACCACTGATTTCTGTATATAACACCACTGGTTTCTGTATATGACACCACTCATTTCTCTATATGACACCACTGGTTTCTGTATATGACACCACTGGTTTCTGTATATGACACCACTGGTTTCTGTATATGACACCACTCATTTCTGTATATGACACCACTGGTTTCTGTATATGACACCACTGATTTCTGTATGGGACACCACTGGTTTCTGTATATGACACCACTGATTTCTGTATATAACACCACTGGTTTCTGTATATGACACCACTCATTTCTCTATATGACACCACTGGTTTCTGTATATGACACCACTGGTTTCTGTATATGACACCACTGGTTTCTGTATATGACACCACTCATTTCTGTATATGACATCACTGGTTTCTGTATGGGACACCACTGGTTTCTGTATATGACACCACTGGTTTCTGTATATGACACCACTGATTTCTGTATGGGACACCACTGGTTTCTGTATATGACACCACTGATTTCTGTATATAACACCACTGGTTTCTGTATGGGACACCACTGGTTTCTGTATATGACACCACTGATTTCTGTATATAACACCACTGGTTTCTGTATATGACACCACTCATTTCTGTATGGGACACCACTGGTTTCTGTATGGGACACCACTGGTTTCTGTATGTGACACCACTGGTTTCTGTATGGGACACCACTGGTTTCTGTATGAGACACCATTGGTTTCTGTATGTGACACCACTGGTTTCTGAATGGGACACCACTGGTTTCTGTATGTGACACCACTGGTTTCTGTATGTGACACCACTGGTTTCTGTATGGGACACCACTGGTTTCTGTAAGGGACACCACTGGTTTCTGTATGAGACACCATTGGTTTCTGTATGGGACACCACTGGTTTCTGTATGTGACACCACTGGTTTCTGTATAGGACACCACTGGTTTCTGTATGTGACACCACTGGTTTCTCTATGTGACACCACTGGTTTCTGTATAGGACACCACTGGTTTCTGTATGAGACACCACTGGTTTCTGTATGTGACACCACTGGTTTCCGTATAATACACCACTGGTTTCTGTATGAGACATCACTGGTTTCTATATCGGACACCACTGGTTTCTGTAAGTGACACCACTGGTTTCTGTATGTGACACCACTGGTTTCTGTATGTGACACCACTGGTTTCTGTAAGTGACACCACTGGTTTCTGTATGTGACACCACTGGTTTCTGTATAATACACCACTGGTTTCTGTATAATACACCACTGGTTTCTATATGTGACTGTAACGAACGGTGGAGCACAGAGAGGATCTGATTACTGGTGATCTGCAGTATCACTGGGAATACAGATGTATACCAGATTATAAGTGATCTGCAGTATCACCGATAATCCGATATACCAGCTAACCTCTGTACTAGAGTAGAGTGTAGTGTTTGGTGTAACAGTAACACTAAGAGGACTGAGCCTCAGTGCAGTGGGGAGTACTGCACGGCTTCCTTCCGAAGACCTTAACTCTCCAAGGCGGGAGGAGTCAGGCTGCGAGTAGGAAGGTAAGTCTGAGAGTGACACTCAGGAGAAAGTGTCACTAACAGGACGGGGAACCGCCTCCAATGGTGAGGTTGGTTCTCGAGGTCAGACAAGCCAGATCGTAACACACGGACAGATAAAGTACAAATTCAGAAGGCAGAGGCGGAGTCTAGGTACAGGCAGAGTTCGGCAACAGGGTATCAGAAATATCGAGGTACAAGATCAAGAGGCAGAAGCAGAGTCTAAGGACGAGCCGGGGTTCGGCAACAGAGTATCAGAATAGCAAGGTACAAGATCAGAATACAAGAGGATGGTCAGGCAGGCAGAAAGTCATAACAGATAATCACAATCAAACGAGTACTTTAAGCTATCAACAGAATCTAGCTAAGTGTAGGATTACAGCTCCAGCTGGTCCCGGCACACTTAAGGATCTGACTACGGGTCTGAGTGCTTCCACGTATGTGTTCGCAACGCCAGACAAAGAGCAAGTGAACAGCCAGCAGTATATATACACAAGGACCTCTCCAGGACCTCCCTAATTGCTGGACCAATGAGAGTAGTGGAAAATGTCAGCTGACCCGCCTGGTCAGCTGACTCCCTTCTGGCTGTTATTTAAGCTCTGCCTCTGTGCTCGCGCGCGTGTCACTCTGAATCTAGGTGGACTATCAGTCCCAGCCACACCAGTACTGTTTTGCAATGTATCCAGTGAACCGAGTGCGAGAGCCGCCTCCAATGCGGATTCCGCCGTTACCAATGCGGATTCCGCCCTTACCAATGCGGATTCCGTCGCTCTGCCTATGCAGCATGCAGCGTTTTTTCCGCGTTGTGACGCCATGCTGGACGCGGAAACAGCCACCTCACCTTGAGAGGCATTGGCTTTTCCGCGTTTCATCACAGTGACACCACTGGTTTCTGTATGTGACACCACTGGTTTCTGTATGGGACACCACTGGTCTCTGTTTCTTTTGTAGTTTTCCACTTCCTTGATGCTATCTGTAAAATGAATCAGCAGTGTGATGATGATACGGACTCATAGAATCTCGTTTCTAAATTATAGAGCAGTAGGCACTTGAATCTGTCTTACGATAGGACAAGAAAAGTTGTTACCGCTAGTGTCCGTTGTAAATTGGCCTTTTATTTTAATCAAGGGAATTGGAATAAAGAGGCGTCAGTTCTGTCATAAAATAATTGAGAGGGTAAAGTGAAGGAATGCCGACCACCATCATGGGAATCCCCAGTTGTAATGAAGCAAGGAAAAACTTAATTTAAATCCTGCATGCTTTAGCAGTAGCAGACATCCAACAGAACAACTGCAGTATTGCAAAGTTTATTAGCATCACGGGAAGTATGAAGACCAATCTCAGGGAGGTTGTTTTTTTTTTTTGTGAGGGGGTGGTGGTGGGAGGATTTTTTTTATAAAAAGGACTTCCGAGGCCAAAATGACAAAAATCACTCTTTACCTTTATGATTGGAGAATCTATGGAGGATGCCATCCTCGCCCTCTGCTCTGTTCTGCCGTCAATCCATTCTTTTTAGTGCCCCCGGGTCTGGTCCCGACCCCACCGAACGGGTCGCATCGTCATTCCATTCAAAAGATGGCGGCCGAGTTGAGCCGCGGCTGCGCAGTACGCTTGGCCGCGAGTGTGACTGCGCAGCCTTTAGCACTCCTTGAGCCACGTACTGGGTCCCAGCATCCTCCTGAGCGTACGTCGGGCGAGGTGATGTGAGCGCGCCCGACGTACCCGACGGCGGAACAGAGTGGAGAGTGCAGATGGCGTCCTCCATAGATTCTGCAATCATAAAGGTAAAGAGTGATTGTTGTCATTTTGGCCTCGAAAGTCCTTTAAGGCATTTAATAACTACAGTTTTTGAATTTAGTTGCTTAATTATTTTATTCTTAATGTTTGATTTCAAAATGCCTGGTGCAGCAATCCATTGCTATTGATCTCCTCTCTACTGACATATTTAGGTCCCTGCTTACTTCTTAAATGCTCAGTCGGGGCCCTTGCATGTTACTGTCCTCCTTTCCTCCTTACAAACTAAGCAGTCATTGCTTCATTTGTCATTCTTGATGAAGACATTGGTCCCAGACCTGGTGCTGAAAGAGAGGGGGCCAGTGGCGTAGCTAGATATAACGGGACCCCATAGCAAAACTTTCATTAGGCCATCCGATGTAGGCACTCTTGAGCAATGCCACCTGCCCCTACCCTACGGTTATGAGTTAGGCCTGGTTCTCATTGGTATGTTTAGTGGACTGTAACGGAACTGATCCTAACGGCCGTGAACAGATCCTATGTTAATCAAAAGGATTTGTTCATAATGCTCCCAATTTTGGGGAGGGGACAATTTTTCTGGATCGATGGACCTGTTGCGCTAATGGATCGGAGGGTAACAAATCAAACACTGATGCCAAATAAAACTGATCCGTGAAAAATATCAGTTTTTGATCTGTACTGTGTGATTCACACTGGATAGATCAAAAACTGATCTGTTTCATGGATTTCACCGCTCCGGCCCTTAATTGGGGAATTTACATTGCAATCTATACTGCGTATATTCAAGACAAGACACAGAACATTTATATTGCGTTTTTCTCATGGCAGCCAGAGCTGCAGCTGCTAGGGCACGCTCTATAGTTAGTACCAGATTTAGAGATTATTGCCCAATGTCTCCTTACTGAATAAGTGCTGGCTTACTGAACATGAAGCACCAAGATTCGAACCCAGGTCTCCTGTGTCAGAGTCAGAGCCTTTAATTAGTACACTGTCCGTCCATTGGCGCTGGGCAGATGGGCACTGAGACAAATTCAAAGGGTAAATGAACACAAGAAAGTTAATAGTGAATACATCAATTACCACTGGGCCCCCTCTGCTCCAGGGCCTCATAGCAGCCGCTATGGCTGCTATGGCTATTGCTATGGCCCTGGAGGGGGCAGCGTAAACATTTCAGTGGGGCCCATGACTCTGTAGCTATGTCATTGGGAGGGTAAGTTTAGCCTTTATTCTATGTATATAGGCATATAGGTTAGTTGCACCAGCAAAAGTGCTCTTATCCCTAAAACATACCTTTGAATGACTTTGAATGATGCCCTTTTACTTGATGAGAAAGCTGCTAAAATATGGCAGAAGCCTACTAGAGCTCCAAGGACTGGTGGCCATGTGACACTGAAGTATACAATGCACAGGTGGCCTTTCTTCAAACTCAGCCGAGTCCACGTCCCAAAATTCCCACTGCCTTGCGAAGATAAATATTGATATATATTTTTCCGCTAGAAATATCCCAAGCATCATAACCATCTAAGGCTTTTCATCCAGGCAAAGCCATAATGTCACTCTGTACCTGTGGCATTGTCCTTTATTTTCCATGCCCACCTTGATGGCACATTCAGGTAAGACTGGTCACAGGAATGTCAATCAAGGTACGTCAAGCCCACCGCCATGAGCACAACACATCCATCAGCAATCCTTGTCAGATCCGGTAACATCACAGTTCGATGCAGCCTGCAGAGAGTTAAAATCCAATCTATACAAATGATGCAAATGAGGACTTTCACTCCCTTCATTAGGAAATTACTGAATTCTATCTGGTTTGTTGTGCCGCACTTCTCTCTCCTCCCCCCCTTCATTTCATATACCTTTTCACCCACCGGTTTGATTGCCATGGCTGCAGCCGTGGGTGAATAATTGCCTGTCTTCACAGGAGCATGTTCTGGAGCTAAAGTCGAGTGCTTTCTTCCTGATGTATGCCTCATTTGGATTCAGCCGACAGCCTTGGGGCTGTATTATTCATGCCTTGACAGATAGCACTCAGTAAAAGCATTGGAACAAGGCCAGGTACCGGCAGGGAGATAGTAAAGCAGTGCAACTTGCAACCGAGAAGACTATGTATTATACCAGAGGAGGAAAAAAAAAATAGGAGAAAATCCTTACATTTTTCCCATCCGGGGGTTTCGCCATAATGGAATATTCATTTGCATCAAAATAAAATATTCTAAAAATAAATGCATTTTTTTTTACTTCTTGGTCCAGGCTTTGAAATAGAAGACAATTTTCCACATTTAATTGCAAAGCTGATTTTAATTAGTATGGCACTGCATGTGAAAAATGAAGATTCACTTGGATGAGTGTAACACATTGCAGTGTCTGCCGAATGCTCTAATTAATGCATGGCTCATCTACAGCAGGCTGCACGGTGGGATATTCATAAAATATTCTGTACACACTGTCAGTCTCTCCGTAGTACAGCTCTCAGTGTCTTGGAAAAAGAAGAAGCAATCTTTTCACTATTCACCTATTCTCCCTGTCGCTTCCCAACGCTCACCCTAGATTTCATTTTTTTAAAGACAACCCCATCATTAATATAGCTTGATATGATTATTACTTGTGAAAGAGGGCACCCAAAGGTATGTGGATAATCCTTTAGCTCAGTGGCTTAGCTACAAATGATGCGGCCCCTTAGCAAAATGTTAATGGTGGTGTGCGGTGGGGGGTGCAGATCTTGGTTTACTCTATAATAGATGCGGATTGACATGGTAATGCACACAATGCATAGAGAAAATACACAAAGAAAATTATAAAATCACAGGGCGGAGGAACACTGAAAAACTGAAAGGGCTGTTAATATGTTAAGAACTGTAAAAACCGATATGACTTAAAGTAAACCTGTAAGAAAAAAGTGCCCGGGGGGGGGGGGGGGGGTAATTGCCTCGAGAGGTGGATCCTAAAGAGGCTTTCCCCTTCTTTCTCAGTAGAGGGGATCCAGCACTGGGACCCCCAAAGATCTTTTTGTTGGCCTGCACGATGCTTAGCTATTTTTACTGGACTGGAGCCTGAGCGGAGAGCCGCTACTGTGCATGAGTGCAGTGGCTCTTAGAAATATTTTTGAAGTCACTTAAAATGTAGTTCACGTTAAGGCTTAGTCGTACTAGAGCTCTATCTGGAGGCAGGTGATGGCCATTCTATCCTGTGATATCTCATTCAGCCCTAGTATTATTCTTCTAGGGGATAAGTCTCCCAAACTATCGTACCCTGCTCATAAGTTGCTCCAGCATATCATGTCCACTGTTGAGAGGGTGTTAGCCCAGGAACTGTCTCACCTCCAATCTCCCTACATGGGATGTTTACAATTTGGTATCTGAAATTATGCTTGCTAAGCACATTACTGCCAAAAGTACAGATAACATGAAATGTTTTTTTGATATGTGGACCCCATGGATTGATTGGCTCGAGAGTTTGGGCCTCTTGTACATTCTGCACAAATTCTGATATTGTGTTTTTCTTTCTACCGAGCCATTTGATTAGCTGTAGTGACCTATATATGCATATGCTTTTTCTTTGTATTTGACTTCAACTTATTGGCCTCAATTCACTAAGCTTATCTCCTGTCTTTAATAACGTTTCTAGAGTTGTTACCATGGTGATGAGGCATGTAGTATTCAGGAAACATTTTACCTCAGGCAAGCCTAAAGTTAACTCTTCTCTCTTTAAGTTAACTCTTCAATCCTTAAAATAACTCCACAGTTAAAGACAGGCTGTTTATTAACTGCGTGTGAAAATAACTACAGAGGAGGTTAATTAACTACAGAGGAGGTAACTTAAGGAATGAAGAGATAAGATAACTCTCTTACTGAGTGGAGGTAAGTTTTCTCTTGCCTTATTATCTCCAGCATGATCTTAGTGAATTGAGGCCAATGTCTACAATTGTTCTCTTAAGGTGCCCATACACTCGGCAGATTGGCAGCAGATAGATAAGAAATGCATCTGATGATCTATCTGATGCGTTTTTAGAACATTTTTTACCAGGATAGAATTCCAATAGATTTCAGTTTGAAATCTATTGAAATTCTATCTGATGGCATTTTTTTTGCCATCAGATTTCCATTAAGGCCAATGCAAAATGATAAGCATCTAAATTTTCCATCCTGCCAGTTCGACAGAAATCCATCGAAATCGATCGAAATCGGCCATCGATCGGTCGATTGGCCAACCGATTTTCAATCGATCGATCGATCGATCGATCTGGATCGATCGGTCGGCCAGAAAATCGGCTCAGTGTATGGGCCCCTTATTGTTTTAATCCTAACCCCTGTGTGGATATCCAGGCGTTTTAGCCTATCCCATTCTACAAAACCTAAATAAAGATGTTTTGAAACAAAAACAAACAAAAAAATGTAGTTCACATGATCATGGGAAGATGCTTCCTAAATAGAAAGATTCTCTGTGTGGATGGGATATTGATGTGATTTGTGCTGATGCTCCTCTGTCTCCACTCCTCATGTGACCTGGCTGAATTGCTTTCTGAGAGAGGAAATGGCCAATGTGCCTCTCCCATTTCGGATCTGTGGAGGGTAGTTGACCAGGCTGACAATAAGTCTCCCTCCCATTGTAACTTATGGCAAAGGCTTGGGCAGTAGGGGGATTCTAACAAAAAGGTTCCTAGGGGAAGTAGGTCATATTCTAGCTGTTGCCTAGTAAATATGATATGTGAACCTTTTTTTTTAATATAAGCCTTTATTTTTTATTTTTAGTAGATTTATGTTTATTTACTGTTTAGGGAGAGGAATTCAAAAACCTATTTTCCTTTCTTGTATATGTATTTATCAGTATGTGAGTTTGGAACCCTACCAGAGTTCTAGTTTAAGTTCTGCTAGTGTCCTACAACACATAATTAATTGATGATTAAAGGGTGGAGCCCTGGATTGTGTAACAATCACATTAACCACACATTAACCAATCATCAAGTGTCACACCTCACAGAGGATCTCTGATGAAGAGGTCTGGTGCCGCGAAACGCATTAGTTCTCCCTCTTCCTTCCTCACCATTGATGCCGCTGTACACTGAGGTCTGTATTTACCACTCATATATTTATTTTTTGGCAATATATATCTTTTTAAATTAGGCTGACACAGTGTTATGTAGCTGATCTAGTTGAACATTATTTGGACACTATTATAGTTTAGCACTTTATCCAGTTATACGTCTATTCTCATATATATTGCACTTGATGTATAATTTTTTCATATACAGTACATGTATTGATTGGTGGCTGGCTTTCCGCACCATTGAGTTAATCAACTGATTCATTATGAATTAGGAATTAAGTGTAGTTGATAAGGTGTGTTTGCGAGGGAATTTTAGTTTATAAATGTTTTTAACAGCTACCTGAAGAAAAAAATATAGAAAAAAACGGGTGAGCTGGCATGTATGGTGAGCTTTCCTGAGGTCCACCGCTCCCCTCGTTCTCCTTTCTGCCCCTCCAATGTGGCTAATTGCCCTCGGGCACGCTCTTCTGGGTCACCAAAGTGCATTACACAGCCTGAGATTGCGGCCAGGAGCGATCTGCGCATGTGTGTGATGTAATTTTGACCTCATGCGCATGTGCCCAAAGTCCACTATTAACAGCTGCCCTGACAGCATCCTAACCTGCCCCCCCCCCCAACAGAGACAGAGACAGGTGAGAGACAGGCAGGTCAGAAATCACTGTAACTGCCTATTCACCTCCCCTTCATCCTCTGAGTGCCTGATGGGGCTGTTGGTAGCCGCCAACAGCAATGTGCAAATTCTGTGCAGCAGGATGAATGTTCAACCGGCTAACTGCTACTGCCACCCTGCTGCCCACAGTCTGCTCCTTGCTTTCCTGCGCCCTAGGCCATGGCCTTTGTGGCCTTGCCTGAAATCTGGCCATGTTTGGACTCAGAACATACCACTGTTCTTACCTTAGGTAGCGTTAACTCAGGGCAGGTATCCTTTAACCACCCTGGAGGTATTGACGAGCCTGGCTCGTCCAGCAGAAACATGCTGAAAGTGGTAATGACGAGCTAGGCTCGTCAATACTGCCAGGGAGATTTCCTGTTTCTCTGCCCCGCTGGCTCCACTTTTCCCTCATCAGAGGGTTCCCCAGAGTGGCTGGATGACTGTCAGCACGATGTGGGTAGCGATCTGTGCTACCCCCAGCGTGCAAAACTAGCATCCAGCCACTCTGGGGAATCCCTGTGCAGCTGGCGGGCAGAGAATGTGCGTGAGGGCAGGGATTCCCCCTTCTGTGTGAAGGGGGTGGCCGGGTGGCCGCCTTCTATGCAGGCTGGTGACTGGTCGGGGACTCCCCATTCTGTGCAGGGGGGGTCCCCTTCTATGCGGGCTGGTGGCCGGGTGTCTCCCTTCTGTGCAGGGGGGGGGATATCCCCCTTCTATGCGGGCTGGTGGCCGGGTGTCTCCCTTCTGTGCAGGGGGGGGGGGAGATCCCCCTTCTATGTGGGCTGTTCGGGGACTCCCCCTTTTGTGCGGGGGGGGGGGGGGGTCCCCTTCTGTGCGGGCGGCTCTTCCCTCTTCCTCCCTCCGGATACCACGTGCGTCCCCCCGTATCCCTCCCCCCCCCTCCTGATCTCCTAGCCTCCTCGGTATCCAGCCCTACACTACTCACCCGAGGGCTGTCTCCTGCGTCGGCCACGATTGGCACCCTCCTCCTCCATCACTGAAGTCTTGTGTTCTGTGTAATTACAGTACGCGGCTAATGGAGGAGGAGGGTGCCAATCGCGGCCGGCGCAGGAGACAGCCCTTGGGTGAGTAGTGTAGGGCTGGATACCGGGGAGGCTAGGAGATCAGGAAAGGGGGAGGGGTACGGGGGGACGCACGTGGGATCCGGAGGGAGGAAGAGGGACGAGCCGCCCGCACAGAAGAGGGATCTCCCCCCCCCCTCCTGCACAGAAGGGAGACACCCGGCCACCAGCCCGCATAGAAGGGGACCCCCCCCCCTGCACAGAAAGGGGAGTCCCCGACCAGTCACCAGCCCGCATAGAAGGGGGATCTCCCCCCCCTGCACAGAAGAGGGAATCCCCGATCAGCCACCAGCCCACAAGGAAGAGGCACCCCCCCCCCTGCACTGAAGCCGCTGCAGGAGACAGCCCTCAGGTGAGTAAATCGGGGCTGGAGGAGACTGGGGGATGGGGGGGGGACACCTGGCTACCTATACATCTGGCTCCACCTGGCTACCTATACATTTGGTAAAACATCTGGCTACCTATACATCTGACTAAATAACTTGCTACCTATACATATGGTAAAACATCTGGCTACCTATACTTCTGGCTAAATATCTGGCTACCTATACATCTGGTAAAACATCTGGCTACCTATACTTCTGGCTAAATATCTGGCTACCTATACATCTGGTAAAACATCTGGCTACCTATACTTCTGGCTAAATATCTGCCTACCTATACATCTGGCAAAACTATACACCTGGCTACACATCTGGGTCTTATACTCACCATTGGCGTGCTGATCCCTCGTTGCGTACCTCTGATAGCTTCCTCAGTGCCTTCTTCCATGTCCCTTGGCAGATTTTGATTCATGTCCCCCGCCGATCGGCGTTGATGACACCAACATCTCGCTGCAAACACTTTTTTTTATTTAATTCAATACAAAAACCTATATTGAATTCAATATTTAAAAAAAAATTGATTACAAAAAAAAAACTTGAAATTTATTTGAAATTAATTGAACCACTTTTTGCACAGAAATCCTGGGGAAATTGAACGCCAGGGTGGCTACAGTGGTCTGAAACTCTGACCTAACATTCAATAAAAATGTCTTTTCCTACTTTTTATTACTCATACAGTTATCATATTTGCTTTTGTGCATAAATAATATTGTCTGTCTACAAATTACAAGTTTCCAAAGTTTCCAAAGTGGCCCTGAAAGCTGCTATTGCATTTTATTCTTTTTCTATCATAACTGCTTTTTATTATAAATAAAAATCTTCTATTGAGCTGTTCTGAACTCAGTGTGTGCCTGAAGCAGAGACAGCTTTTCATAGAGCGTTTGTTTACATTCCAGTGTTGATACATTTGTGTTTAACAAGTAAGAAAGATACTGTTATCTCCAGTTTGGATGCAGATTTGAAGCTGAATAGCAGGACAACGTGCTTTGTTTAACCATTTCATTTCTGTTTTGCTAGAATTGTTTTCTGGGATAGTAGCTTTAAAGCTGTAAGGAATCTTTTAGAAGAAGTAGAAATGCTGACTTTCAGACCACTTTAACTTTTTTTTTGATGGAAGAAAACCACAACAATTGCCATAAAAACACAGGGGAACTGTGCCAGAAGTACCTTATCAGACCTCAGCTGATGCAAACCCAGAGAAATACGCTACTGCTAGCACTGAATCTAATATATAGCACATTTTGAGTGTTTTTATTTGACATCGGAAATAATATACTAACTTCCAGAAACAAAGCCACCTTCTCTTTCAATGTAAATTATAGTGAGCATGCCTTATTGTGCCCTGTGCTCCAGTTGTGGACAGCATCCTCTTTGTTTCTAGCTAGGTTAATATATCAGACTAAAATACACACTTCCATTTAGTGATTGAAGCCTTAATTATCCAGCAGTCTAGGCAGTAGCTGTTGTACCTATTTCCTGCCTCTGCATGCCTGACCTTTATTGTTAATGTACATGAAAAGTGACTTTATATAAAATTAATGCTGTCTGGCTAAAAGCAGGTAAAGGGCAGCCTTGATTTAAAACTAATCTGAAATTATGCCAGCTTTTATGGAGCTAGCTAATATTGTAAAAGCTTTATTACAATATTCCTTGTGAGGTGCTTTTGCAACCTCAGCTTCGGTCAGATCATAACGGTTGGCATTGGTCAGCGGTGACACCACAGAGTCATGGTCTGCAAACGTTATACTGGGGACTCTCGGCCACACGGCCAATAGAATCTTACATCAGGCCACCAGCACTTCTCCCCTCCCTAGAACTTACATCCCAAGGACAGTAGCAGTGTGAGATGAGAGGACATAGTGGGGAATGGTAATGATTACCGCTCTGCAAGCGAGCGCAACAAACTTATGCCTGCTAATTGGCAATGATGAGAGCTCCACTCGTCCTGCCCTGAGCCCCTGCAGTCCAATCACTTTAAAGTACATTATCCCCGCACTTTGATTGGCCCAAAAGGCTGCCTGTCAAGTTTCCTGTCAGGTGACTCCGATAAGTAGTGTTAACGCTGATAAGGCATGTTGACTCTGATAAGGCATGCTATTTGTCTTAGTGAATCAAGCCCATAGTGATAAACATTAGACATGGCCAGTGTGATGCAGATAATTCCAGCTAACATGCAAATTTAAAGAGAACCCGAGGTGGGTTCTAAGAACGCTAATGGCATACATAGGCTGGGTCTGGGTATAATACCCAGCCTCTGTTGCTATACAGCTTCACCGCAGCCCCATCTGCGCTCTGCTATGCCCCCATAAATCATCAACCGAGCTAGCAACACATAGCGTGTCAACAGCCGGCTGTTTACCTTTGTAATGACGCTCCCCCGCCTCCTCCATAGCGCCGGTCCCCGCCCGCATCCGATCCCTGCCTGCTGATTGTTGGGAAGGGACATGAGCGGGGACCGGCGTTATGGAGGAGGCTGGGGAGCGGCGAGACTGGCATTTGTTGACGCTATGAACCTTGAGTTCTCTTTAAAGTGTACTTGAGGCAGATCCGGTGGGGGATATGGGTCACAGAGTCATATTCCATGCTCTATGCCATGCCTCTGTGCCCCTTCCACACCATGACCACCAAAATTGCCAACATGCAGTTTGTCTGCAATCTTGAAGGTAAGAGGCATCCCTTGCAGGACAGGCGCTTCTGCAAAGCGCCCACTCTGGGCGTCAGAATCGTCCCCTTCCTCCTCTCACTGGCCCTTCCCTGCCTATTCCCTGCCCTTTCCCCACCTTTCAAACCTCTGTGCTCCTTGGATGACAGTACAGAGCTCTATATGCAGCGTTGTGACCCCTGGAAGAGAAAGGAAGCCATTACAGAGTTAAGGGGGTCCGGGAACGGGGGGAATGGACACTTGCCCCCCAGATCAGGTAGTATGTTTTTAACTACAAATTTATGCTGGCTCAGATTCTCTTTAACCCTTTCACTGCCAAGCATGTACTAGGTACGATTTGGCAGGGAAGGGCTTTAACTGCCAACAACATACTAGGTTTGTGCACCAGGAAGCAGCGAGGAGGGGGGCCAACATCATTCCTCCCTCTCTCCAGATGGGCCCCCCTCCTCTGCCTCCCTGTATGGCTGGAGCAGTGGTCGGAGTGTAATTACTCACCCGATCGGTCACTCCATGCCTGGCAGCCGTCTGCACTCTCTCCTTCCTGTTTCCTGTATGACACGTGATTACATACGCATCATACAGAGATCGGAAGTGGAGAGTGGAGCCTGCTGCCGGAGGGGACCCCACATGGAGCCAGATTAGATGAGTTATTTACACACCGACAAACTGCGATCCAGCCATATAGGGGGCCACGTGTGGGGGGGCATGCGCAAAGCCCAATTGATTATGGAAAAATATATAATATGTCCTATTTCATGTCGGGTTCTTGTCAAAAATTCTAAGTAAACCTAATGAGTGCAAAATGTCTTAAAACTGTTGTCAGTAGATGTTCGCATTTAGGACATTTAGGCCTAGTATTTAGCGCTCTCGCTTAGCAGCGCTGGGTCCCTGTTTCAAATCCCAGCCAGGCCACTATCTGCACAAAGTGTGTATGTTCTCCCTATGTCTGAGTGGGTTTCCACTGGGCACTTCATTTTCCTCCCACATCACAAAAACATACAGATAAGTTGATTGGCTTCCCCCCTAAATTAACCGTAGACTACAATGCACATATGACTATGCAGGTGAAACCAGAAAAATTAGATTATCGTGCAAATGTCTGTTTGTTTCAGTAATGCAACTTAAAATAGTGAAACTACCGGTAATATATGTAATAGGAACCCTTTGCAGGTTTTCGATTAATTAGCTCATTAGAGTCTGAGACTTCGAACCTAGAATATTGAACATGTTCACAATATTCTAATGGTCTGAGATTTTGATTTTGGGGTTTCCAAAAGCTGTAAGCCATAATCATCAAAATTATAACAAATAAGGACTTGAAATATCTTGCTTTACATGTAATGAGTCTATTTCATCAATTAGTTTCACCTTTTAAAGTGTACCAGAGCTGAATAATATAAAACGTTTTAGACATACCTGGGGCTTCCTCCAGCCCCATATGCTCCAATTGCTCCCACGCCGCCGTCCTCAGCCTTCCCACAGCTCCAATACCGGGTCCACGCACTTCCGTCAGTTGGCTCCAGTCTACGCAGGAGAAGTGCGCCCTCTACGTATCTCTCCAGTGGCTGCTGGAGAGATACGCAAAGAGCGCACTTCTCTAACATCAGACTGGCTCCGACTGACCGAAGTGCGGGGACCCGGTATTGGAGCTGCGGGAAGGCTGAGGATGGCGGCGTGGGAGTGATCGGAGCGTATGGGGCTGGAGTAAGCCCCAGGTATGTATAAAACGTTTTGTATTAACCAGCTCTGAGTCCCTTTAGGTTTATTTACTGAAATAAATGGACTTTTGCTTTTTATTAGCATGCTTTCTTAAAAAATATCCACTGAAATGTTTAGAGGGGTGGCAACGAGATTTGGGCGATATGACTGGGGAGGAATGGGAGAATATACTTCAGACCGTACCTTTAATTTCTACTTATGCTACACAAAAATTATCCCAACTTTCTATAATTCATAGGAGCTGCTTAAGTCCCAAAAAATGACACAGTATGGGCTTGAGGGAAGATCCCTTATGTGCTAGATGCATGAGAGACCATGGGAACCTTCTGCACATGTTTTAAGCTGGCCACTAACGGTCCAATTTCTAGAGAAAAATCGTTCGAGCGATCAGAAATTCTGATCGGATTGGTTGTAAATAATCTCCATTGGTGGACACAATCGATTATGAACGAGTGAAAAAAATGTCGCCCGAATGAATTTTCGTCGAACGAAAATTTGGATTTTCTTTGTGGTCGTGATAGATAGGAAGCAATGATTGGTTAGTTAATGGTGTAGTGAACGATTTTTCGTTCGATCAGAATTTCTGATTGCTTGAATGATTTTTCACTAGAAATTGGACCGTTAGTGGCCACCTTTATGGAAATGTCCAAAATTGCATTGGTACTGGGGTGAGGTATTTGATACTTTAGACACTGTCACTTGCTCTGCCATTTTGAGAACAACTAAAACCTGCGTTTTTGGATTATTATCTGGTCTGAATATGGCAGAACATATGCAATTAATGGTACAAAGCGCACTGTTCCAAGCTAGAAAATTAATACTTCGGATGTGGAAACAACCACTCCCTCCCAAGGCTAGTTATTGGTTATTACATATGAATAATTATCTGAAAATGGAAAAATTAATATATGCTCACAGAGGTGCCCCTCAAAAATTTGAGAAAATATGGGCTCCATGGTTAGATACCCCGGGTCTTGCTGATTATGATCTTGTAAAAGATAGAATATTTGGAAATGTAAATTCAATTTGAGCTCTATATATTATGTGACGATCATTATATTATTGTTAACAATACCTCTCATATTCCACAGTGATAAATGATGCGGAAGTTATATACTTTGTTGGATTTAATAATTGATGTCAGACTATTTTGCAGACTGTTGAAAAAGTAAGGAGGCGCATATTTTGTCATATGTTCCTTTTCTTTGTTGAATAAACACTGATTAAAAAAAATGACTTTTGCATAATATTCTAATTTTTCGAGTTTTACCTGTAGTAGGGATTAGATTGTGAGCTCCTCTGAGGGACAGTTAGTGACAGGACTATATATTCTGTACAGCACTGCGGAAGATGCCGGCATTATATAAATAGTAAATAATAATTTTAAAAAAACGGGCATCTTGACATCCTGTAGGAGACTAAAGTGAGTGAAGCATCATGACTTCGACATAAAAGATTGCTTACCCATAATCCATTGTGAGGGAAGTCCCAACATGATACATGGTCATATAACCACGGTTCTATGTCATGAAGACTAGTTCCGTGTGAGTGGTCATTAGAACATTCTTTATGTTCAGAAACATGCATTATCTAATAAATTCTGTTGAATCACATCCAGGAGTAATTAAACATGAATGCATTTACTGCCCTAGGGGAGCTAAATGGTGTTTCCTCATCTGTACGTGAGGTGAATGCGGTATTCCTAGCCGAGTTGTGAAGCTTCCTAGCATGAGAGGAGGCAATTTCTGCAGAGCCAGGGGGTGCGGGGTATGTTATATAAAAATAATATTTATAGAAGGAGGAAGCAGAGCAGATAACTACGCTGACAGTCTAAAGAGGCTAATGGATTAAGAGATTGAGAATCTCTCTCAGACAGTAAGCATTTTCAGGCATCATTACATCTGGAATCATCATTGCCTGCCTTGTAGTATTTCAATAATTATTTCAAGTACCAAAGTCCCAAATTTGTATATTTCACTTAATGACAAAATTACATTTTAGTGATGTGATGATCTTCTGCAGTGGAGACTAGCGCATAAACAGCACAGATCTCATTAAAATGCAGGCTGAAGTATCTATCTGTCTGTCTGTCTGTCTGTCTGGGCTGGTGCACACCAGCGTGGTTCTGGAGCATTTTTAAAAACGCTAGCTGTTTGAAAACTGCTTGGGTAATGTATTTCAATGGGCTGGTGCACACCAGAGTGGTTCATTTTTTCCACAAACACAAACTTGGGGGCTACACCATTTTTTTTAGATTTCTGAGGCGTTTCTGCCTCACTGTACAATATAGGAAAGTGGAAAACAGCTCTGGAAAACGCTAGATCAGAGCGGTTTTCCAGGCATTTTTGTTACAGTAGCTGTTCAGTAACAGCTTTTACTGTAACAATATTTGTAATCTGCTACACAAAACCGCTCCAAAAAATGCTAGGCCTGTTTAGAAAACATCTCTAAACATGCCTAGAATCGCTCTGAAAATCTGCTTCCAAATCCTCTAGCGTTTTGTGGATCTGCTAGAGGTGTCTGGATGGTGTAATGGTTAAGGGCTCTGCCTCTGACACAGGAGACCAGGGTTCGAATCTCGGCTCTGCCTGTTCAGTAAGCCAGCACCTATTCAGTAGGAGACCTTAGGCAAGTTTCCCTAACACTGCTACTGCCTATAGAGCGCGTCCTTGTGGCTGCAGCTCTGGCGCTTTGAGTCCGCCAGGAGAAAAGCGCAATATAAATGTTATTTGTCTTGTCTTGTCTTGTTTGGTGTGCACTGGCAGGTGGCCAGGTCTGTCTGTCTGTTTATCTGTCTGTCTACCTGCCTGCCTATCCATCCATCCATCCTTCAATATATCTACCTATCCCATTATCTTTCTCTATCTATGCTGGATAGTGTAATGGTTAAGGGCTTTGACACAGGTGACCTGGGTTCAAATCTCAGCTCTTACTGTTTAGGAAGCCAGCACCTAGTTCAGGAGTTCATGGACGAGCCTCCGTAACACTGCAAATGCCTGCTGAATGCGCTCTAGTGCCAACGCTTTGAGTTTAACAGGAGAAAAGTTCTATACAAACAATGGAATTAAATATCTATCTGACTATCTGTCTATCTATCTATCTATATCCATCCATCCATCCATCTACCGATCCCATTATCTATCCGTCTGTCTGTCTTTCTATCTATCTACCTATCTCATTATCTCTCTCTCTCTCCCTCCTCTCTCTCCCTCTCTCTCTATGGGCTTGATTCACAAAGCGGTGCAAACACTTTGCACGCCTGTGAAAACCCCTTTATCACGCCTGAACTCAGTTTAGGCATGATAAGAAGAAACTCGCGCGAGTTAGAGCACAAAGCGGTGATAACTTTGCTGGTGCAAAGGTTATCACGCCTAAAGTCTTTTAGGCGTGATAACTGAGTTATCACCGCTTTGTGAATCGAGTCCAATGTCTGTATTTCAATTAATCTATCTACATTATTATTACGGACCTGCTTATAGTTATAGCTGTACTTTTCACAAGACATTAAAACAGAGGCACATTTAAATTGCAAAACTATCCCACTTGTTCTCACTGTTTTCAGCTGCTCTGCTAATGTCATAGCGTTAATAGTCTCTGTGATGCAATATACTGTTTACTGTACTGGGGCTCCTGATTCCATCTCAATAGCTTTTGTGGTCTGTATATCCAGTTTCAGCCTCACACTGTCTCTACTGCAGTGAATACGCACACAAATCTAGCTGATCACCTATCATCTTTTACCTATGGGACACAGATAGATAATCCGACAAACAGACAGACAGACAGACAGATAGATCCTTTCCCCCCTTTTTTTGCAATTGCAGATATTTCAGAGATGTTTCAGCCTGAGCAGAGCCATTATTAGCTCAATTAATTCTTTCACTGAATTGCATTAACCCATAATTGGTTAGCTTGTTCTCGGAATGTATTCCAGGCAGGAGGAAGGTTAGCTGAAGCGCTCTATAATGTTGATCACATAGGAGAACCTGGAAGAGCCTCAGACACCGCAATCACCAGTCTTGTCCTCATCTGAACCTTGCAGAACCTACGCTATACATTTTTTAAAGACACATCTCTTATAGAGCACATGAAATCCCTTCTGCAGGAGCTGTGCATTTGTGTTTCATCTTCCGGTTACTGAGACGGAAAGGAGGGAAAGGAAGGCGGCAGCTGCAAAGGAATGAGCGGGTTTCTTATTTTAGCATCTTGCTTGGCTGCTTGGCTGCGGAGGAATACTGTACGTTATTCTGATAGATTTCACAATTCAGTGATTTCTGTGAAAGCTGAAAGATACATAACTAAGGTGCAATTGTGACCATGTTATGCGGGCTTATTTAAAGCAAACCTGAAGGGAAAATAAACTTAGATAATGAAGTGTATGTGTAGTACAGATAAAGAATAGAACATTAGTAGCAAAGAAAAGAGTCTCATATTGTTTTCCAATACAGAAAGAGTTAAAAAAACATCAGTTGTTATCTATGCAAAAGAGCTTCTTGGAGTGATTGGACCCAGTGGGTCGAATACAGTTCTGTTTTCTGAAGCACTTAAACAACCACGAAACAGAGAGAGACAGCTTAAGATAAGGTTCTACTGCAGGAAAGTTCAAAGGTTCATTATTTCTGCTTTGTTTTATAGCTTAAAAGACAGAGTGGTTTTAAAACTGCCACTGTGATGGCATGATGCTACTAATGTTCTATTCGTTATCTGTACAATTCAATATATCATTAGGTTTTTCTAGCTTCAGGTTTGCTTTGAAATAACAAAATGTGAGGTTCAAAACCAAGCTGCGGTCATAGCAACGACCGGTGAATGGAAAATGACTCGTGATTGCTCTGACCATTCCGCTGACAAAAGTGAAAGTTGATTCGCTGCCAGTGACAACGAGACATTTTCATCATTGGTGCCCAGTAGTGTCTGAACCATAATGAACAAGATTAAATCAGTGCTTACAGGGGTGTAACTAGGTCCCACCGGGCCCTCCTGCAGAAATACAAATCGGGCCCGCTTGGGGCCGTTGTGGGGGGCTGGAGGGGTCGCAGCATGAGGGGAAAGCCATGCTACACTTTGGCAAGGAGGGGGGACATTCCCCTCCTCCCTCACCTCGGGCTCTCCCCTCTGCGCTCCCCTCCAGCGTTGAATAGTTTGGGTATGCAGGCGGTGGGCAGTGGCAGATACATACCTTCCATGCGCTCCAGCGTGGATGTTCCTCTCTCTAGCCTCTGACGCGACTTCTTGTTTATACAGGAAGTCGTGTCAGACACTAGAGGGAGAAACTCCACGCTGGAGTGCACGGAAGGTAAGCCTCTGACGCGACTTCCTGTTTATACAGGAAGTTGTGTCAGACACTAGAGGGAGAAACTCCACGCTGGAGCGCACGGAAGGTATGTATATGCCGCTGCCTGCATACACAAACTATTCAACGCTGGAGGGGAGCGCAGAGGGGAGAGCCCCAGGTGAGGAAGGGGGGCACCGTCCCCCTTCCCCGCTGAAGTGCAGCATGGCTTTCCCCTTATACTGCGACCGCTCCAGCCCCCCCAAAATGGCCCCGAGGGGGCAGGGGCTGCAGGCCCTATTGTTACGCCAGTGAGCACTTACATATAGCCCTCAGGCTTCAAAATTGGGATGATAACACATTAATATAAGGAAAGAATTCCCAGTATGTAGGGTTAAGCAGTCCACATAGACTATAGTGGCACTCATACTAAAGTCCAAGGATCGGATGATTATGCTGCAGACAAAACTAGGCTACTGCCAGTATATAAAGTCTATTGATAGAAGCTAGGCTCTCTACAAATTCAAAAAAGATGATCACTTCACAATCACATGGATGTGTCAGTCAAAACAGATTGCCCTTTCGGGTTTCCACTCACCAGCTCCTCAGATCACAAAGATCTGTCAGCGCGTGTGGGAGGTTGGCCCCCCATTGCCTCCCTGGCAGATCACGCCCTCCCGATGTGGCAATCAGCTCAGTATCTGGCTTGTGCCTTTCTTGCCTCCTCAGTTGGTTGGGGGGGGGGGTGTCATTGCAATGTACTATGAAGTGTGGGTGAAATAAGAAGGGGAACTATGTGCTTGGCCAAGGTAGGAGGCCATGGGGTTGATGCATTAATAAATGCAAAAGATCAGATATCAGGTGTGTTATTTGTCTGCCTGGCATTGCTCCTTAGTTATTTCTAGATTCTCAGTTTGTATGTGAAAAATGTATCACACGTGAATATTTGTAATAACAAAGAAGCACTGTTCTTTATTTTCCCTGATAGGGAAGTATTATTATGGTTATACATCTCAAGTGGTGGGGGTCGTGCCATGGTGCTGAACTTCTGCATTCGCAGTCAACAGAAGGTCATCAGCCAGGATTTTATTTTCAGGGTTAAATGTGGAATATAGTCCGTTGCCCCTCTATAGATGCTAAGCAGCTCATTCCCCAGGCATGTGGGCTAGTCAGCAGCTAGAGCTTGTAGCCCCCCCCCCCTACTGATTCCACTAGTCAGCATCTCTTTCCGCATTAAGAAGTACCCTGTAGTGATGATCGTAATTCCCAGCAGCATAACGCTCAAGTCAGAGCTCTTTTCTGACCTCATCTCTCAGTCACGAGTGGTTGTACTCTAAATCTCTCACCCCATTGGCAGTATATCTGTCAGTATTGCACACTTGTGCATCCTAGACCTATGCTCATTGTTTGGGGTCTAAGGGCCAGCTACACCCACTCACCGTGCACTCAGCCCGCAGTTGTTAGCAATACGATGCATGTGTGTATGCGGGGGGGGGGGGGGGGGGGGAAATAACACCCATCCTGACAATGCTGAATTAGCAATAGGCCTTCAAATTTTTGAATGGCTGGGTCACGGTCCTGGAACTCCTGCAGGAAGGATATTCCTTGCGTTGCTGGTGCTACACCTCACTCAGGTCAACCCCCTGAGCAATACAGTGCAATATCAGTGAAAAGGCGGCACACAAATGGCTTGCTAATTAAAGCATGTGTTGATAGTGGAGCAACACTACATGTTACGAACCTTCACGGTTCTTCATCAGGTGTATACATACACCTGAAGAAGAACCGTGAAGGTTCGTAACATGTAGTGTTGCTCCACTATCAATACATGCTTTAATTAGCAAGTCATTTGTGTGCTGCCTCTTCACTGATACTTCAAATTTTTGAGCCTTCAGTTGTTTTATTAATAAAAATATACAGTCTATTAGATTTTATTATATGTATGTGGCAATACTCACCACTACCTCTGATTCACATACACCAACCATGACACAAAGCTCCTTCTCCTAAGAGTCCCTCCCAAAATCCCAACTTCCAGCCCAGTATGGCTTACATCAGTTAGAGAGTAAAAACTATTCCCAGCCCTGATCTGAAAGTTGCTTGTTTGCCAATTTCAATTTTACATATAAAAAGGAATTGTATTGCACTTTCCATAAAAGTGTAAAACTATCATGAAGAATGCTCAAGCTTAGGAAGAGAGGGAGTTTTGACTGCTGGCAACAGCAAATTTATCAGACTGCATGTGGATGAGCCTGAGGGTGTGATATGTCTGGATCATAGGAGCTTGGCACTCATTTACTCATTTGACAGCTGGCAACAGCTAGTGTATTGGACTGTGTATGGAACAGGACTGAGGGTATGATATGTCTGCATCATAGGAGGCTGTCACTCATGTACAGATCCTCTCTCTGCTGGTTGAACTTTTAGGTATTTATAAGGCTTTAGTCTGGTTCCTGCCCCAATCCTTACACCAATTCCGCCATAATAAACTACAGCCGTTTAAATGCTTTTTTTCTTATAAGGGAGAGCACAGAAAATTGACAACACATTGTTAAAATAGTAATCCACAAATCCAGTGTTGGAACTGTGTGGTCAATAGTGATGAATCAGCTAATTACGGTTACCTAAATTTTGCGTCAATGTTTGCAATTACAGCCATACGTAATTATGAATTGGGCATTCAAATGATTTTGTATAGTCCATTCATAATTTTGCATATTTTGTGTCATTTCTTGCCGACTTTAGCGGTTAATAACAAAAGCCTCTGTACATGCAATCGCCACCAAAATGGCTACGTACGTTAAAAAGAATAGTGTGAGCAAGTCAAAAAAGGAATTTTCCAAAAAGACCTTGTAGTTTTTTTTTTTTTTTTAAATATGCAAAGCAAAAAATGAGTTTTAAACTCAGAAAAATTACAGTTTAAAAACCATTTTTCCTTTGCATTTTTAAAATGGATTTTCTCAAAAAACTACAAGGTCTTTTTGAAGAATTCCTTTTTAGACTTTATCCCACTATTTTCCTTAAAATAGTGATGATAGCTTGCATGGAGGTTTTGCTATCAACTGCTAAAGTTGGCACAACATTACATGAAATAGTAAAATGATGGTTCTTGATTACGTTTACAGACTAAATTATTTATGATTTTTCCAACATTTCACATTACGATTGCACATCATGATTGAGAATTACAATGTGAAATTACGATTATGCAAAATTTGTGCTCATCACTGTGGTCATAGCTAAAGAAAAGGACTTCTTAGTTTAAAGGAATACTATCGATTCACATTTTTTTCAATTGACACAGGAATTGTTTGGGAAGTGCTGCTAAGTACTGGTGTATACATTTTAGTAGAAACTTCTTTATTTACTGTTAGCAAAATACTTTCAAACTTTACTGATGCCAAAACTGACCGCTGACTGAGCCATGAGGAGAGGGGAAATTCCCCTCACACTGGATCAGTTAACTCTATGTTAAGAAGAGAGCTCCCACCAGCTGCAGCTCCTGTGTCCTGTGTTTCTGACTGACCTGTCTGAAGAGAGCAGAGAAAATGTAACTAATTGTCACAGCTTTTCATACTGTTTTTGCTTTCAGAGTTTGATATGTTTGATATTTGCTTTCTGTAGTCTGATATGCAACTCTGGCTGTGCATTAAAGCAGACACCCCTTCTGCAATTGATTTGTCCCAATATAGCTAAATCCTACCCTCAATAAATTACAGTTTTGCCTCTGATGTTTAACATGAAAAGTAGGAAAATGTTTACACAGCTACTTAGACTTTATTTGCACACTGTCATTTTAGAACACTTGGGTATCGATAGTATTCCTTTAATTCCAGCCCTATTTAGAAATGGCTAGCCACATAACCTTCCCTTGACTGCTTTTGCTGGACATCAAGGCCAAAAGACCAGTTAGTTCCCCAAGACTAGGTGTATTGTAAGTTAATATTTGGCATGCTGTGTTAAGCTGGTTATAAACACATTGGTGTCCCTAAGTGATTTCTGACCGATTTTATCACTTCAAATCTGTGAGTTAAGCCTGTTACACACATCCAATTTTGATTGACCAATGATTGGCCATTTCTACCACTTCCATGTATAATGAGAGATTGCCTACACAATCTGTTCATAGTATGTGCAGTGTGTTGGCCCTCATGCTGCATGGAGTTGGTAAAAATGGACAATGAGTGGCCATTCAAAATCACTTTCAATTATTTGTTTGCAGCTTTTCCATCAAAAGTTTGATTGGATAGGTGGGAAAATCTCTGTATGGCGTAAGGGTTCAGGAACAATGAGAGAGTGATGGGCAGTAGCATCTCACTGTATGGATCAGTACAATTTGTGTTATTTGATAAAAAAGTACCTGTGCAGTAGCCTGGAAGTGCTTGTGCTCAGGAAGCATGCATCCATGCTCATATATTGGGCATGGTCGTAAGCAATTTCTACATTTAAGTCCAAGAGTGTTTAGGGTCCCAGCAGTGGAACAGGAGGAAGACCGTGGAATGCTCTGGACCATCCAGAGGCTTCCTCCTAAAGAGGTATCTTGCCCATTAATGCTCAGTATATTTAGTAATTTTACTGAAATTTATTGAGATTGAGTTTGCAGTGTAGAGTAGGAACCAATTATATTGATTTAATTCCAGGTATTGACCAGCTTGACATATCGAAACATAATAGAGCCATGTATGTCCAACCTTGGAAAGTCATTTTACTGAAATATATTGACAATGAGTTTGCAGTGTAGGGTAGGAATCAATTATTATTTTTGATCAAATTCCAGGTATTGACCGACTTGACATATCGAACCATAATAGAGCCATGTATGGCCAGTCTTAGAAAGTCTTCACTGTCAAGAAAGGGTGGACATTTTTATTACTGATATAGTAAGACAATTTTACTGAGATTGTCATTCATTGTGAATGCCCTAGCTTAAAGTGCACCTAAAACAAAAGTCGTCTCAGGTTTTTTACTCACCTGGAGCTTTCTCCAGCCCCCTTGAGGTCCACACGGTCCCTCGCCGTTGCCCCAGGTCATCTCCCATGGGCCGCTCCTGTCCCCTGCAGAACGGCCCTCTACCCTGTCAGAGTCGTGCTTTGTTGTGCATGCTTGGACCTGCTGCGTGCAGGCCCAATCATGCTCTGCAATTTTGTCAGGTTCACTTTAAGTTTAAATATATACACTCTCACTAACTGAAGACCCGGCATTGCTCAAGTATGCATATGGTCGTTGTTGGACCCAGCCACTTTTTCTAACCTTGAAGCACAGTCATTAAATGACCAAGTTTGTGAGCTTTGGGGTCCTTGGCATCAAATGTCACAATGGAAGCAGTTTAAATTTAACTATTAAAATCAATCAAAAACACATCTGATTGGCTGTTTGTGGCTCCACCTCTTTTCTGAATTTGAACCCTAGTAACCCAATGACCAACTGACCAATGACCAAATCTCAATTTATTAACGTCTCACTTTGCAATATATCAATTTATTTTACCACATCTTACAATTTTTCAGTAAAGTTCCTCTTTAAGGACATAAGCTTTGCCATTATCTGAGAGCTCCACATACAGAGGTTCTGTTTTTTTTGCGGTCAGATCATGGAAAAGTGGGTTTCAATTGACTATTGTGGATAGGCGCTGTTGTTGCTTTATACTGCTCCTTCTAGTCCAGCAACCTGTGTCTGTAAAATGTAGTTTATATTATTGCTTAATGTTCTAACGTCGCTTGTACTAATAAGTAACTGTATAATCATGGTCAGTGCGTTCCCTAACGGTATACAGGCAATACATATTTAGAAAGGAGGACAGAGTGGGACTTGATAAGCAGCTGCATGACCCAGACCGAGGACGAGAGATCCATGTCAGATATTCTAGACCAGAAGTAACTCATTCTGACAAATATGTGTGGGTAGATCCCAACATCAGGAGCAAGCCGGAGGCAAACATGTACAAAACTCAGTTTTGCTTTTGCTGCATGCATGGTGTATTCCACATTACAGGGCATTATATAAACCGCTGATAAAATCAGAAAATAACAGCGTGCTGAGTAAATGTAACTATTTTTTTTAGATGTACGATAATTCTGATATGTTTATCAAACTTTTTAATAAATTAGTAATACACAGAAAAATCTGGAACTTTTATACAATAATATATAGGTGTTTTCATTGGAAATATCTTATTATTATTTTTTTATATAGCTTAAACATTTTCCGTAGTGCTGCACATAGCACAAAACATTCAGTGGGGAGCATAGATGCATGAGACATACATGTACAATCAGGACATCCAGCAATACAAGTACAAATACATACTTAGTTGATGTGTGGTTTGAGACATCACCAATACTGGTACTTGTTTATATCATATATCACAGTAACATTTTAAACACTAGAAGGAGGTCCCTTCCCTTGCAAGCTTACAATCTAGAGAGTAGTAGGTTGGAGACCTTAGGGAAGGAGAGACAGGCGAATAAGACAGTAATTCTCCAATGTTACTTATAGCAAATTATCGGCTCATCTAAACAGGTGAGTTTTGAGAGTACGTTTGAAAGTTTCCAGGCTCAGAACTTGATAGGGTGGGGGAGAGCATTCCAAAGTAGAGGTGATGCTCATTAGAAGACCTGGATGCTGAAGTGCAGGAAATTACCAAGCTAAAGGACAAGAAAGAGGAGGAGCAAAAGTTCTGGGTGGGATGGTATCTGGAGATTAATGAGAAAATGTAGGGAATATCTGACCTCCAACTCCACTCTCAGTTAGTTATGAGCACACATTTAGCATAATCTTAACCACTTTATCCACCACTACAGTATATCTACATCCTCTGTGACTTCATTTAAGCCATGAGGACGTAGATATACGTCTTGTAGCTGAAGCACAGCTGTGCAGGGTTGGGCTTGCTCCTGTGCAAACCTCCTGCATTATCTGATGCAGCACTAATTGGTGAAAGGAAATATACAGTATATTCCCTGAGCCAATAAGATTGAATTTTACCATTAAAATTGTTTTTATTTTTTCAGTTCATAGTAAAAAATTCACACTGTAGCATTATTTCAAAATCAAATAGCCTCACCATAAATTGTGACAGGAACATAATCTAAATTGTGTGATATGGTATGATACGGTAGACATAGCCAAACAAAATGTGTGGTTTTTTTTACAGTAGCGCTTTTTATTTTTAAACTGGAATTGGTAAAACTGAGAAATAACATGTTTTTTTCTATTTTTTTCCTCTTTTTGCAATGTAAATGCATAGAAAACAAAATTGTTCGAGGGGAAAACTGCCATACAATGAAAGACTAGTTCGTCTTGAAAAAAAATATGTATATTTTTCATTTAGCTGTCATAAGTATGGATAAAGTTATTGCTGATTAAATAGGGACATGGCTAAACTGTCAAAACTGCTCTGGTCCATAATTGGGAAACAAGGTCTGGATGTGAAGTGGTAAATTTTGATTTGTAATTCACAATTATGATGCAAAATCATAATACAAAAGTTTTGGGGGAAAAATCTACATTTTGCTGTAACAGTAATAACCATAATTTTGCATAATTTTCGTGTCATTTTGTGCAGACTTCCTCCCGTGCATACTACTGTCACCAAAATTGCTAGCTATGTTTACAATAAGACCTTGTAGTTTTTGAGAAAATTGATTTTAAAAATGCAAAGGAAAAATGTTTTTTGAGCTAAAAAAAGTGACAGTCTAAAAACCATAAATGTACAACTTAATATTTTTTCGCCTTGTTCCCACTATTCCTCTAAGCATTCCTAGCAATTTTGGTGACTATAGCATGTATTGGGGCTTTGTTATTAAACACTGAAGTCGGCACAAAATTGTGCAAAAAATTATCTGAATTTACATGTGGATTACACAAAATCAAATGAAGTTCCAAATGCTAATTACGTACAATTTTAATTGCAGAATTATACGCAAAATTTAGCATAATCTTAATTAGCAGATTGTGATCAAACTGCTCTTAGTACATGAAAATACAAACATTTAGATGAGATTGCTGCAGACTGAACCAAAGTACACACTGTACATTTTTGAACAGTTTTGTGATTGCTTCCGATAGCAAATCTAGTGTGTAACGGTGTCTCCTTATACTGGAGCCTTGTCTGACCACTGATGTTATTCTTGTCTCTGGAGTGTGGTACCTCCCAATCATCCTCTACCCCCCCTATAGAACAGAACTTCTACTCGACCAAGAGCCAAGCAGTATGTACATGAAGTTCTTACACTATCACCTGAAGTTCGAGATTGCTCATTTTGAATTACAACAATACCAAGTCTGCACATACCGGTAGCTTTTAGCCTCAACAGGCATTAGACTATTTTTATGCAAACAAACACAGGCTAATGTATAATGAACTGTTGCTCATGTAATGATCCTGGTGTGGTTCTCCTTATCCTTAGTAAATCTAGACCAAATTGTTTGTTTTTGCCAAGACTGTAAACAAGTGTACATTACCAAAATATGTCGCTATATGGAGGTGCCCAATGGCTATGAAAATACAGGCTTTAAAGTGACCCTGTAGTGTATCCTTGCATATAACTCAGGTGATATTCAGAAACAGTGTTTAATAACAGCACATATACTATTTATTTCTATCAGGGTGTTTTTTTTTCACCAGGTAGACTGGGTGATCTGAAAACTTGGCTCACCAGCTGTTAAGGAACTACAAGTCCCACAATGCATTTTCCTTTATGAATCGTGACTGTGGCTGTCGGACTCCTGCAAGTTCCTTAACAGCTGGAGAGCTAAGTTTGCAGATCATTGGCCTGGTGTGCTCAATCTGTTGCATTACTTGGAGCATTGAAGATCCCAGCATACAAACTTTTCCTCATGCACATTTGGCAGTAGAGTATAAGATACATACCTCCACACCAAGTTTCTTGCTGACATCTCGGTGGCCCTGGCAATGGCTCTGTTTGCCCCTATGGGAGCTCCAACCCTGGGTTCTGCAAATACAAAAAATAACCTAGAGAATGAATATACAGGTACTTCATAGCATCTTCTGGTGCCCAATGTTAGGAAAATCTTTGGTGGTTTATTGTCATGGGTTCTCTTCAGTTGAGTGTTAGAAGCAGATGTGCTTTGCCCGTCGTGCCATTGATAACAATTACTTTCTGAAGAAGGGGCACATGTAAAGTTTTTCTTAGTTCTTCCACTTGTATTATGGATTCTAGAGCCAAAAAACTGTACAACGTTTCAGTTTCAATGGCTGAAATTTAATTTTGAAGCAAGCAATACTGTATAATCTGCTTAAATCCGAATATTTGCCAAAGTAATACAGTCCGATTGTTTATTTGTGTTTTGTATTGCAGTGTTTACGGCTGTCCTTTAGCTAAGAAAAGAAAAACCCAAGATAACAAGCCCTTAGAACCCTCCCCTAAAAGAAAACCCTACTCCTCGAAAACAGACAACTCTTCGGTAGATGAATGCTATGAAACAGATGGGACAGAGGAAATGGATGAGAAGGAGGAGGAGGAAGAGTATTCTGACGAAAATGAAGACCAGGAGGAAGAGGAAGATGAAGAGATAGACAGAGATGATGAAGATGAAATTGAAGAAGATGAAGAGGAAGATGAAGAGGAAGGAGATGATATAGAAGATGATGATGATGAAGAGGACGATGAAGATGACGATGATGAAGGTAATGGCTAAATATTTTCAAGAAAGTGGTAAAGATGCTAAGGCAGGTTAATTATTTGTCAAATCACTATTTGTCTGCCATTGGTGCCAGCAGGACTTTTGTACTCAATCCCTAATTGAAAGTCAAGGATAATCTTCCAAAAACAACTATACCTGCACCTTTAACAGTTCAATACTGCAATGATATTTATTAAAACCGTATCAATAACAAATAAAATTGCAAATAAAATAGCAAATACCCATTAGGTCAAACCATACACACAAGCAGATTTGTGATTCAATGTAAAATCAATCTACACAACATAATCCAGAGAGATCTCACAGTTCAGCGTATGTTCACTGCCTATAGTGCACTATCAGGCCAGCAGATTCAAAAATCACATCCTTGTAGTGGCAAAAATCACTGTGCAGTCCAGACACTTAGATAGTTATATCAGATTCCTGTGTTATTAATAGTCCGTTCCTGTATCTGAGTTATGCATAAAAACGCCTTCCAGCGATATCATAAAATATCATATAATATGCAGCAGCGGGTACTTTCTTAGCGGCACATAGTAAACTCACTAGTCCTTTGTTGTGATCGAGAGGGGAGAAGGCTCCAGAGATTTGGGGTGGTATTGAGTCCCGGCCGGCGACTCTCCTAGATGTCATACGGCTGTCCGCCGTTCTCTGCACACTTGACCCCCGACAGGCAGAAACTATGGCGCAGTCTACCAGAAATTCAGGTGACGTCACCACTTGCTCACAGCCAATCAGCCAACGCGTTTCGGTAGACATGCCTACCTTCATCAGGGCTCATGATAAAGATCATTGCAGTATTGAACTGTTAAAGGCACAGATATAGTTGTTTTTGTATGTCTTTATCACGCAGAGGGGATGAGAATTTAACCCCTTATATACCTCTGCAGCCTATTTTATCATTTTAATGACCTAGCGCTGAAATTAAAGTATTGCCAAGGATAATCTTGCCAAGGTAGGAGAGTAGGTCAATCTACCAAGAAGACAAGAATAGGCAATACCTTTTCCCATGACAAAAGCCTACTTCAGCCTTGTGCACCTACCTGTTAATCCAACCTAGTATTACCATACAATTAGGGCTATAACTAAAGCCAGTTAGCAGCTACAGAGAGGGTGGAGCAGTATGTGTGCCATTTCGGGAAATAATAATTTTATGAAATACAATCCATAGATTCCATAATTAGCTTTTTTTTGTTTTTCTAATCCAATGAGTTGGCAAAATGTAAAAGGAAATGGTGCCGTAAAAACTGGCATTCACCATAGATAAAGCTGTTTTATATTTTAAATGGGAATTGCATACTGCGCCAATTAAGGTGCGTCCAGACCTTTGATGGATGTCGCCCGTCGGGGAAAAGGATCCGTTCCCCTTGGGCAACATAGGTGGGCCAGTCTGCACAGGTGTGTACAGTTGCTGTGCGGGGGGCAGAGGGGTAATGGAGTGGAGTGACATCATGCTGCAGGTGTGGGAGGGGCGTGCACAAAAGAATCAGCTGTCACTGGGTGAGAGTTGATCCGCTGTGTGGATCGTTTGAGCGTCGTTTTTTGGGTATCAGACACCTCTGTACACGCGCCAGATTATACTTTAATCAAGCGTGTGTATGACGCTTTAGAAAGCACCAAGGTAATTCAAACAAATGATTGGCTAATAGTGGTTGTGAAACACTGCCTGCTGTTTGTTTACAAGCAGGCTGTCTGTACTTCTTGTCTGCAGCCTGAGACCATACTTAGCTGCTGATACTGCGGAGGTGGCTGGAAAGTGTAATGGTTAAGGGCCTTTGCCTCTGACATAGGAGACTAGGGTTCGAATCTCTGGTCTGCCTGTTCAGTAAGCCAGCACCTAGTCAGTAGAAGACCTTAGGCAAGTCTCCCTAACACTGCTACTGCCTATAGAGCGCGTCCTAGTGGCTGCAGCTCTGGCGCTTTGAGTCTGCAAGGAGAAAAGCGCTATATAAGTGTTTGTCTTTGTCTTAGTGCTAAAATAATGTGTGCTTAAAGCAATTCCTGAGGACTGCGGAATTGCTGAAACCGGTCGGAGCAAACTAGAGTTCAGTGCTTTTTTTCATATTTGATGAAGGTCACCTTGTCCATGAGCAGGAGGCTACATAGTAGCTACACAAGAATTACACACTATTGCTAGTGCTGAAGTTTTTTTGAGAATATTTGTACACCTATCTTTGGGAAAGAACACCTTTTGCTGCAGCATTCTTTGATACTACAAACTGGGAAGTGCTTGTGCTTATTTCACTTAAAAAAATTTTTTCGCAAGCATAAATACATGTCAATAAGATGCGTAAATTGAAACAAAACATCTAAATAAGGTCTTGAGAGTAGTGGTGCTCATCCGAATTCCGGATATCTGAACTTGCCGGATAATCCAAACTTTTTCCACTATCCGACCTCAGATTCGGATTCAGGATATCTGTGGAAATCCAGAATGCAGTATCCGGATTCACAGCGGAATCTGGATAGGAATTCGGATATCCGGTCGGATATCCGAATCCGGATACTGTAACTATGGAGATGATGTCCATGATGTCACTGAGCCAATCAGAGGGCTCCCAGCAGAAGCCCTAGCAACCAATCACAGAAGGGAACCCTGGCCAACTCCTCCTGACCTCATTGAGCCAATTAGAGGGCTCCCAGCCTAAGCCATAGCACCCAATCACAGAAAGGAACCCTGGCCAGCCCCCCTGTATTTATTAAGGAGGGGTGCCATGATGAGAAATCTCGTCCTTGCTTGTGACTGCTCACTGAGAGACATGCTCCAGTGCTGCTGGCCTAACAAGTGCTGTATACAGTGATAAACCTAAAGCTGTTCAGTGATTAACACCTTCACTATCACTACACTATTGTTCTATTGTTTATTAGGTAGCTAGCTTGATTTCATTCAGTGACAGTCAGTGTGTGCTGCAGGCCTGCCATTACTAGGTCCTGTGTCTGTGTGTGTGCTATGCACAGACCAGGCCAGCTGCTGGCCTGCTATTAGCCTTAGCTACAGTATAGGTTACGGAATAGGATTACTGTGTTATTGTGTAGTTAGTACTGCAGTCAGTGCTGGTTAATTGTTAGAGTAGTACTACTGTGTTAGCTTACTACAGAACTGCTGTGCTGAGCAGTGTCAGTGTGACAGTTAGTGTGCACTAGTGTCTTCTACTCTGCTTTCTGTCACTCCATGCTGATTTGCTTTAAAGTCCAACCCCGATTTTAATAAAGTACAAGTACCCCACATCATGTGGCTGAAGCAAGCTGGCGCTGGCACTGGTCAGACTCGTAACACCAGAATCCCCTCTGCCACTCCTGCCGACACTGACACCTGTTCAGGCAGCCAGTCCTCAGTGGCCTCCTCTGCTCCCTCCATCACTTTTCGTGCAAGGAAAAACTGCCGCCAGACCCTGTTGGGCAAGTCTTTCCCTGTTGTTGACAAGAGGTGGACATGAAGTGGCTGGGAATCACTTTGCCTGCCTTACTACCCTTTACCACCACAACCTCCTGGCTCCTCCTGATTAACTATTACTAAGCCGCCTGGTTCACAATTTTTTTACAGCCGTAGTACCACCAACGCTATGTGCCACATACACGGGCCACGCACACGTTACACCTACTGCTTCTGCATTGCACTGCTCCTGTTGCCTGTGCTGCTCCCACCGCCAGGGTGCCACAGGCCACTGCTGCTGTGCTGATACCATCTATATTTAACCCAAAACACAATTGCTGCGTAATTGTTTTAGAGGTGTCTCGGCTGAAAACTGTAATGTCGCAGTTGTGTGGTTAGACTTTGACACAATGTGGGCTGCACGACCGCTGTCTGGAACCTAGTCCTGATGTTAATTTACAGCCATTTTGGGGGATTTGAAGTCCCCACATAATCAGTGTTTCCCTTTAAAAAAACATGATGCTACATGCCTCATTTACCCTAAAAAACGTTTTAGAAGCAATTTAAAGGCCACTTCCGGCTTTCTATTCGGATATCCGAATCCAGGCGGATATCACAGATATTGGATTCGGATATCTGATTCTATTAATATTCTGAAAAGTTCGGGTTTGGATATCCGATTTGGATCCGGATACCTGGATATCCAGATACGAATCTATTCGGATTTTGAAAAGGGGTATCTGAGCACCGCTGCTTGAGAGGTGTGAATGAAATAAAGGTGTGAGGAAGAATGGGCACAGGCTGAAGCCGATATAAGTGTAAAAGATAAATACAATTGTGAATTGGGCACCAAATAAAAACAGAAATATTTACAGTGGCAATGATGATAGTAAAACATTTGTAAATGTTACCGATATTCTACAACTAAACCTAATTCTACTCTTTCAAAAAACCTTTCAATGCTTAATCTTAAAACCCCCCTTCCTGCTGCCTAACCCTAAAACCCGCCTTCTTGATGCCTAACCCTAAAACCCGCCTTCTTGATGCCTAACCCTAAAATCCTACTTGTTGATGCCTAACCCTAAAACCCTCCTTCTTGATGCCAACCCCTAAGGGCTCTTTCATACTAGAGGCTAGTTTCGGCGTTTTACAGCCAAGATCATAGTTTGTGTTTTCCAAGGTAAAATAAAAGTCCATAGACTTTCATTTTACCTTTCACACCTAAAGCAGCTTTTTTGGGCGTTGCTGTTTGAAGCCCCCCAGAGCTTTTTTCAAAGTTTTTCGCGTTTCAATGATAGTTAATAGAAAAGGCAAACGACAGCTTTTTTTTACAGCTTTTTTCAAAGCATTTCACAGCTGACTTGTTGACTTTTTTTTAAAAGAAAAAAAAAGGATGTTTTCAAATGAGCTGCAAAACGCTATGAAAAAGATTTGAAAACGTTATGGAAAAACGCTGACGCAAAAGACAGCCTTTTAGCCTTTTCTACCGCAGCCTCAAGTGTGAAAGAGCACACTCCTCTTCCTCACGCCTAACCCTAAAACCAACCCTTCCTGACGCTTAAGCTTAAAACCCACTTCCTAACCTTCTGATTTTCAAAACGATACATTTCAAAACAATGATTTTTGAAAACTAAAAATTTGTAAATACAAATGACAAAAAAATGTCAAAAACTATAACTTTCAAATTTTCAAAATGATACAAATGTCACAAACTGTAAAATTCTAATGTTTTAAAAACAATAAAACATTCAAAAACTATAATATTATAATTTTCAAAACAATAGTTATCGGGCACCCAAATCTCTGCTTTCAGCCCCCAAAAGCCTATATTTGCATTAGCGCTTAGGGTGTCACTAAAATAATACATTAGCCGCGGGCGACCACATTTCCAGCTTCCCTTGAGAGGATGCTAGCTAATTTAAGACGAACAGACAAAACCCTTTGTTTACTTAATCCTCACATAACTTAAGGTGCGGACACAGATCCAACTTTACGCTGATTGTCAATTATATTGGTCATTTGAAAGACTTGAAGTACAAACAACAAGTCGTTCAGACGTCCTTACACACTGACCAACAAAGTGGCTGATATCCTAATTTACATGCCATTTAAGCAACTTGATAATGGACAATGGACTGGATAGAACAATGGACTAGATTAAACAACTGATCAAACAACTGTTTGTTTGAACGTCTATTAGTTGGACAAAAGACTAGAAGTCGTTTGTACACATGTAGGAATCTTACAGTCGTTTGAACGACAGTTGGTCCAGCAAACCGACTGTTATTAGTGGCTCTACTGTGCATTCACATGTTCAACTTGTCAATCAAACTACAAGTCAGACGTCATGTACCTTAAGACCCAGACTTATACAGAGGCACCGTAGATTCCGAATTCAAAAGTGTACTATACAAGCAGATTTGATTCCTAAATAGGATTCTAATGCTATTTTTGTTCAGAAAAATAATTCACAACAGGTCCACTTTAAGTTCTCATTTAGCTTCAAAAGCTCACAGAATATCCAGGAGTATAGCACGGAAAAATTATAAGACAGACATCTTTAACTACCTGAATGTCATCAAACATCAAAATGCTGCAAAGCAAAATCTAATCCGTAGACTGAGAAAAGATACTGACAGCTCCGTCTTCAGATCTACTCAGGAAATCTCCACTCAGGGTAATACCACAACTTGAAAAGAGTTGATAACTAATTGCCCAGCGTCTGCACTCCTCACCATGGTGAATAGAGATGTATGTCTCGGTACTCCAGCATGCGGGTTCATTTGGAATGAAATGAAGTGTCAGGGAAGACTCCAGTTAATAACGTGCTTTATTTGAGGCCCGGCACTGGCACCAGTTTCGTCTTAATTTCTTGTTGTCACAGATTCTTGTATTGATTCTCGCTGCTTGCTGCTGGCATGTAATAATTAAATGACAGCGTGATGGGTCAAATCCAGATTTTATATTGCCACTTTTTCCTTAGCAAAGCTTAAAGGCTAAACTCTCAATTTATTAACATTTATTGTAGCATGCTCGGCGTCTTGTGTGTTTCCGGTGCTTATGCAAGATATCTGGGTTAACCGAAATGAACCGAGCTTAACCCTGTTATACACCAATGTCCCGCCACAGTATGATTTCTCTCACCAGCCCTAGCAATAAATCCACCTCCTAGTTGTTACTTAAAGTTAATCTGTAAGAAAAAAAAGCCTCTGTAGGGTACTTACCTCAGGAGGGGGAAGCCTCAGGATCCTACTGAGGCTGCCCCAGTCCTCTTGAGCCTTGGGTATCTAGCGGTTGCTCCCTCCAAAACACCCCAACAAGTGGTGACAAGCTGTGCGCATGCACAGTAGCACCCAGCAACATTTACAATCTGCACTCCTGTGCAGGCGCAGTATCAGCTTTCCAATACTTTGCTGTGGTGGCTGATGGCTGCCTGTGCCAAAATCTAGTATGTGTACAATGGCCCCCGATCCCTTGGGCATGCCGGTGAGCAAACCACCCTGTGACACTCCTTTTGTGCAGCACTGTCAGCCTTCCTCCCCCAGTGTATAGGCTAGTTATGTGTCTTCGGCTCCGCACTGTTGCCCAAGGGTTTAAATTCCAACTCCCAATCCCTGCCAGGTGACAGGCCTCATACCTGTGTACGAGGCTTAACAGAAACCATGACCTCAGAGGTGAAAATAAAGTAATGAGAAAAACAATTATATCTATCTTACTTCTCATGAAAATGGCTTTTTTTTAGATATCCCACAGTTTTATTTTATATTTAAATCTAGTTTTTAAGTTTTTACAGTTTCATTGTCTCTGCTCAGTGACATCTTCATTGAAGTATGCTAGAGCTCAAAGCTATGAATTATTGACCCTTTTTATCTCTTTCCTGCTCCAGGAAACCATTTACTGGCAGGAAAGTTTTTTTATGGCTGTAATTGCTTATCAGTGAGGGTTATGCTTTAGTCTGATCGAGTCCGACCCGGGCAGAAACTGTCACTTGCATACCTGATGTTTAACTCTTTCAGACAGAGAAAGAAAAAAAGGAACACAGCAGCCTAGTTATTTGTGTATCTCATCATGTCACATGTCACCTCGGTTGTCCTTTAAGTCTTAGACTCATTCAAAGATGGACCAAGCTGGAGCAGCGGGTAGAATATGTGATGCGCTGTACTTGTTCTGGTGGTCCACTGAGGTATTCTCAGTCTGTGGAGCAGAAATATAACATATATCGGGTATATGGAAACACATCTGCTATCCACACAAATCATGCAAGCTGGGGATGTCTATTGCAGTATTGTTACCACATATCCTTTAGTTTGTTGCCAACTGAGCCATAATAATGGTCTGGTGGAGGACCTAGTAAAAACCAATCCTAATCTGTTCAAACTTTATGGTATTAAAGCCCTCCTCTGGCTTCACTTTTTATGAAACTAATAATTTCTCATCTCCTTCTGGTCACAAAATAGTCCATTGTGCAAATCGTATTATTTCAAATCTGTTAAACACTAATCATGAAATGAGAACCCCTGTAATTGACTGGGGCAATGTAGCACATAGCTACCTGTTTTAAGTAATCAGTTTGGCGCATCACAGTCCCAAAAACCTAAAGATATTTAGTCAAGCAGGTCAGGATGACCTGGAAATAACCTTAATGCTTGACCACTTAACGACCGCCTAACACCGATAGGCGGCGGCAGGTCGTAAGTGGTGTTACATGGAAATGGCCGCTCGTTCTCCGTGAACAGCCTGCGAGCCTCCGATCGCAGCAGCGCTGTAAAGGAGATCGGCGATCCCCGGCCTCTGATTGGCCGGGGATCGCTGGCATCTGATAGGCTGAAGCTTATCAGAGGCGGTACAGGATGGATCGCCGTCCTGTACCGCCCATGGGAAGGAGGGGAGGGAGGGAAAGAGAGGGAGGCTTGAAATCGCTGCGGAGGGGGGCTTTGAGGAGCCCCCCACCCGCTAAAGCAAAATAGCCGGCGGTGATCAGACCCCCCCCAGCAGGACATCCCCTAGTGGGGAAAAAAGGGGGGAAGTCTGGTCGCCCTGGCTTCAATGTGATCTGTGCTGTGGGCTGGAGAGCCCACCCAGCACAGATCACTGAAAACTAGCGACCTGAGTGGAGGTATCAGTATTGGGTGAGTCATTTTCTGATTTGGGTGAGATGGCGGAGTACCTGTCTGTGGAATTTGAAGTTGATGATTCGATTAAGATTTGTGCAAGGGACTGTGATGTGCCATACATATTACTAAAGAACTGGACAGTGTTATATAAACAGAAGGCAGACTACTTGCATTTGAGTGTTAGGACTGTTTACATCTCAGCGCACAGGGATAGTCTTGTGTATATACTGTAGCTACTGGTGGATGTGAATTGAACCCCATAATGTGATTGGACCCTAGCCTTTACCCAATAAACAATCCCTAATTCTGCTCTATGTTTTGAACTAAACCTCATGTCCTACTATAATCCTAACTGATATCCCTAGCTCGACAGGATAGTAAAGATTCACCTCCTGCACTTTCATTTGCAAAAGTCCAGTCCCCTGAAAACCGCGCTGTGGTCAGTAATAAACACAGTGAGCAGCTTTATCAGGACCTGTATGTCAGCTGACATCTGCTGGACTTTCAAAGTGAAAATCTACTTTGGTTAACTGCTATTAGTGTTGCTAGCAAACTTTCAACAAAGTCATTTTTGCATAGAAAATGCCATTTTCGATTTTGATAAAATGCATGCAAATTTTCACAAAAACACATGAAAAATGTGGTATTTTTACCACAAAAACACTTTATTCTTACAGCAAAAACCATTTATGTTAACATGAAACTTGCAAAAACCGCAGAAAATCACAAACTTATTACAAAATGATTTGACCTTCCATGCATTAATGGAACCTATAGTGTACATGAAGTAACAACTGCCTAGAAATTGCTGTCTTTTGATCTAAGTAATTATTATTATTACTGCTATTATTATTATTAACAGTAGATTTAAAAAAAATCTATCTAAGAGACCTTTTGTGGAATGGCCATGGTTCATATGCACAAAGCACAATGTGGTGATCACACTAAAAAAAGTGCCAGTCTATTCAAATTATCATATTTTTTTTTTTAAAATATGGTATTTAAAAAGTGCAATGAATAGAGTATGCCTAAATGATTTTCCCCGCAAAGGCCTCAATGCACTAAGCTTTATCAAATACTTTACCGAACGTTTGATAATTTACCTCATGGGTAAAATCTAATTTTGAATTCACTAAGGTGTTACAGATGTATTTAATTTTTTATCGATAAAACATTCGATAAATATATAACACCTTAGTGAATTCAAAATTAGATTTTACCTATGAGGTAAATTATCAAACGTTCGGTAAAGTTTTTGATAAAGCTTAGTGAATTGAGGCCAAAGAGTGCAGACTGCCATTTTTCCTGCTCAGATTGGGACCCAAGCTGCCTAGGCCACAGATTCATAGGTGATTGAATCCAACTGGCAATTTTGACCTACCCCTGACACTGCTAACTGTTGTGACAAAGCAAACACCCTCAAAAGGAGCTTTACTGAACGGTAGTAGTAGGGGAAAAATAATAAATCCAAATATTGCAAAGCAACAAGTTAAAAAGTAGAAGATAGATAAAAAAATAATTGATACTCGCTGTGTCATTTGTTCATGTTGTTTTATCCCCGTAAGACTACAGGTCAGCATCTTTACAGCTGGCAGGCATAGAAAAAAAACTGGACAGTACCAGCTTCCCTTATCTATAAATACACCCACTAACAATATTATAGGCTAAAACAGTGTCTCTCAAAACCTGCACCCAACGGTGCATGTTTTGCAGGTCATCTCGCCTATGCACAGGTGGGGTAATTAGTGTCTCAGCTAGGTGGATTCCATATAGCTGAGACATTAATTACCCCACCTGTGCATAGGTGAGGCTCTGCAAAACATGCACCATTGGAGAGTCATGAGTTCAGGTTTGAGAAACACTGGGCTAAAAGGTTGCTTAGCAGTTGGCAACAGCCATTATCTTCCACAATGCAAAGAGATACACAAACAGTGCCTTCACACTGTGGGAGGGGTTTCAACTCAATATCAGCCATACAGAGGTCCCTGATGATCTATTTGAGAAGAGGTTAAGATTTCCCGTGAGAAAGGATGTATCAGCAGCTACTAATTAGGATGAAGTTCAATTTTGCATTAAAGTTCCTCTTTAACCATTTTAGCCTTTTGGACGTGACAGTCACATCCAAAAGGCTGCCGCTGCGGTGATGCATGCTCCCATGCGCAATCACGCGTGCGCACACGCGCCCCACTTAGCCCAGAGATCAATGAATGGGAACATTGTTCCCATTCATTGATCTAAGTCCTCGGTAGAAAAACCACAGCTTCTTTTCAGAGGCCGCAGTATTTCTAAAGAAAAAAAAATCACGTCCTATTTGGCCGGTTACACACTCAAAACGTGCAGGAGAATGGCTCCTGCAGGCATTGCGGCGTGTCGTCGGGAATCTGCGGTACGACGCTGAATAGCGGCAGTAGCAGTTAATGTACCCAAAGGGGAAGCGCCGATTCCCAACGATAAAATGTGCCGAGATGCGTCGTACCGCAACACATCGAAACACAGCGTCGGGTGTGAAAGGTAAAATGAAAGTCTATGGACTTTCCTTTTACCGTGGTTAACACAAAGTATAGACTTTGCGTTAAAACGCCGAAAGAGGGCTGTGGTGTGAAAGAGCCCTTTACAGTTCCTGTAAGAGAGCGTGCTCGTTCACAGGACAGAAAAACAAAAAAAAATAACTGTGGCCATCTTGTAGCCAAATAGTAAAACTGCATGCACATACATTTTTATTACAAAAAGACACAATAAATTACAGTTAACTGTTCACCTCCCACACCCAAAAAATACCCAAATAAAATTTTTATCTAACAAAACAAATAAAAAAAATTTAGAAAAAAAAAAACAAAACATAAATAGTTACCTAAGGGTCTGAACTTTTTTAACCCCCTTGCCGTTCCAATTCTGATGGCAAGGGGGCAGCACAAGCGGCATCCCCCTACCCACTCCGATCGCCTTCGGCGATCAGAGTAAGCAGGAAATCCCGTTCAGAACGGGATTTCCTGCTGGGCTTCCCCAGTCGCCATGGCGACGGGGCGGGATGATGTCACCAACGCCATGGATGTTGGGACGTCAGAGGGAATCCCGATCCACCCCTCAGCGCTGCCTGGCATTGATTGGCCAGGCTGCGCAAGGGGTCTGGAGGGAAGAGGGGTGGGGCGGCGCGGCGGGTAGCGGTGAATCGGCGGCGAGCGTCGGTGAGCGGAAAATGCACGCAGCTAGCAAAGTGCTAGCTGCGTGCAGTAAAATTTTTTTTGAAAATCGGCCCAGCGGGGCCGGAAAAATCCTTCTGCTGAGCTCGGGATAACCGGCAAGAAGGTTAATATGCATGTGAAGAGGGTATACAACTAATATTTTTTTTTTTAAATTATAAGCTTGTAAATAGTGATGGACGCAAAACTAAAAAAATTCACCTTTATTTCCAAATTAAATATTAGCGCCATACATTGTGATAGGGACACAATTTAAATGGTGTAATCACCGGGACAAATGGGCAAATACAATACATAGGTTTTAATTATGGTAGCATGTATTATTTTAAAACTATAATAGCCGAAAACTGAGAAATAATTAATTTTTTCCATTTCCTTCTTAATATTCCTGTTAAAATGCATTTAGAAAAAAATAATTGTTAGCAAAATGTACCACCCAAAGAAAGCCTAATTGGTATAGGTAGTAGTAGGTATATGCAGTGATGGGTATTACAATGTGCACCTGTCACACAGAGACAGGTACCGGACAGGCACAGTGACACTGCGTGCGCTCACGTATGTGGGTGGGTGCACAGTGAACAACAGGTAGGTATATGCAGTGGGTATTACAATGTGCACCTGTCACACACACAGGTGGTAGTCGCTGAATGTGCTGGGCCTGGCAGTGGAACACACAGTAGGAATTAGCAAGGCTGTCTATGCAATACAAGTGTCAGTGACACACACACACACAGAAAAAAAAATAGATCACAAGAACAAGATTAGCTCTCAAAAGAGCTGTTGTGGGGTGCTTTTTTAGCAATAAGAATCAGCAAGGAGCAAGCTAACAAGCCTACAAGAGCCTAACTAAGCTTTCCCTATGAGAGTCTGCAGCAGCTATCCCTTCTCTAACCGTTCAGGCCATCTCTGATACCCCCTTTCCCATTAAAAATCTTTACCTTTTGTCGAATAGATCATCAGGGGGTCTGTATGGCTGATATTGTGGTGAAACTCCTCCCACAGTGTGATGTCATGACCATGGTCCTGACAGTTTGTTGTCTGTTAAGCTTGTTGCATTGCATTGAAATAATAGCTTTTCCAATTGTCAAGCAAGTGCTATCTCCCTCTTTGTATAGAACTCTCAGTAAGGAACATACAATACAGTTCCTCTTAAAGCAAGAAGTGCCATAAATGGCTACTTTAATCTGAAATCAATGATCAGGAAGCTGGGACAACTTTAGATACGACAAATAGGAAATGGAGCAGGAGGAGGGACAGCCACTTCTTTTTAAAGGGAACATGAAGCCAAAACTTCCTCTCTGCTCCAAAAGATAAGCAACAGCATAATAACTTTTAAAGAGAAACATTTCTTTGTTACAGGTGATACAAATCCTGCAATACATCTGCAGTGTTTCTACTTACTGCAGCCATATTGTTAACATCCTGTGTTTACCAATTAGCTGCTCTGCCATGGCAGTTGGCTGACACTGGGGAGAGATCAAAATACAACTTGTGATTGGTCACAGATGAGGGGGAATTAAACAGGCTAAACTCTCTAAATACAAACGGTACATTTCTCTCTGTTTCCTTCTGTCCTGTGCAAGAGTTCAGGTCCTTTTTAAAACATCCCAGAAGGCCCACCCACCCCCGATGTTCCTGCTGGAGCGGGAAAACCAGTGACTGAACTGATATTGCGGCTCCACAGCACAGTTATGTCGGGGTCTACATCTCTGCTTGGCTGCAGTTCTAAGATGACCGTGCTTTATTTCTGACAAATTACATCCTCTTTTCTGCCGGGCTGCCTATTTGTGCCTGTATAAATAGACCTCAAAGTGAACTTAGCCTAACTTGTTTTTTTTTTATTATTGTGGAATTAAACCACGCCCGATAATAGAAACAACAACATAGCTCTGTTGATGTTCCCCATTTCCTTCATAATTGGTTTCCTTGAGCTTGCCGGCGCTCTTTATGTGTCAGTAAGCGCCACCAGTGGGAGCGAGATCAGAGAGGAGCTTTTATATAAGCAGACCTGTGAATGCACTCTGATTTCCTGCAAGGTTCAGTGATTAAAATCAGTGCCTCAACATCAGCTGCCTCAGTTCCCGGAGGCACACATCCCGACATGTCTGCGCTCGGGGCAAGGATTCACTGAGAGGAACTCAGATAGTCTGCTCCATGAAAGGCTGGACAACACCAAAGGATCATAGAGGCAATGACATGAACGGCAGAGCAAACGTCTGCTGAGGAGACATGTGAATAATGCATCGGCTACACAGCGTTAGCAACGAGGAAATATATCTATATAACTCAGTGATTATCAGCCTGAGTTTATCCCTAAATCTTCTATAGATTTCAGGAAAACGCTAAAATGGGGGGGAGACAACGGATGCTGATTTGTACATTAATCTTGATAATGTGGAATGATGAATATTGCATATCAGCATTCAGCAGGAGCTAAGTGTGAAAATCCATATAGGAGGTCATTCTAGAATTTGGAACAAATAACAGTTGGAAAGAGGGAGAAAAAGAAATGCTACAGTGCCCCCTTCTGACAATACTTTAGAATAGCAGGAACTTTCATGCAGAGATTTGGTAGTAGCAGTGGTAGAGCATTGCAACATGCCATCGGTCAGTTAAACCAGAAAGTTAGGAATAACGATGATACCATTTCCTTGCTAGCTTAATAAATAAAAAGATCAAGATATTGGCAATTTTTTATTAATTTACAGGTGAAACTCAGAAAATTAGAATATCGTGCAAACGTTCCTTTATTTCAGTTATTCAACTTAAAAGGGGAAACTAATATATTAAATAGACTCGTAACATGTAAACAAGATATTTCAAGCCTTTACTTGTTATAATTTTGATGATTATGGCTTACAGCTTATGAGAGCCCCGAAATCAAAATCTCAGACCATTAGAATAGTGTAAAAATGTTCAATATTCTAGGTTCAAAGTGTCAGATTCTAATCAGCTAATTAATCCAAAACACCTGCAAAGGGTTCCTATTTAATATATTAGTTTCACCTTTCAGGTTGAATTACTGAAATAAATGGACTTTTGCACCATATTCTAATTTTTCGAGTTTCACCTGCATTGAAAACTTGCTCTTCTTATCAATTTAAGTACAATTCTCTCTTGATAAAAAAAAATCCATCTCAGTTTGCACACAGCTGTAATAATTAAAGGACCACTACCGCAAAAAAAGTTGTCTGTTAAAATCTGACAAAACTGTTAGGTTTTGGGCCAGTCCATCTCCTCATGGGGTTTTCTCAGGGTTTTCTTTGTTTTCAACAGCATTTCATGAACAGTGGTTTAACTGCCAAAATAGTAAGCTACCAGCCAGCCTCCCTACTCACTTGCACACTATTTTGTCAGTTAGACTTTGTAACTGCTGTTCAGGAAATGCTGTTGAAAAAAAAGAAATCCCTGAGAATTCCCTATGAAGAGATGGACTGGCCCAAAATCTGTTGGTTCTGTCAGATTTAAACAGCCTACTTTTTTCAGGATAGTGGTCCTTTAACTGCACTGATTTGTTTAGCATGAAAACTGTACTTAGTATAAATATTGGTAAAACCTTCAGCCTTAAAGGGAAGGTTCAAGCAAAAAAAAAAAAAAAATGAAATTCACTGACCTGGGGCTTCTACCAGCCCCATGTAGCCATCCTGTGCCCTCGTAGTCACTCACTGCTGCTCCAGTTCCCCGCTGGCAGCTTTCTGACCTCGGAGGTCAGGGCCACATTGCATACATTTTTACGCATTCCAGCTAGTGCAGGAACAAAAATGTACGCGTTTCACCACTAACGCGTAAAAATGTATGTGTTAATGTTCCTGCACTAGCGGGAATGTGTAAAAATGTACGCAATTTGGCCCTGACCTCCGAGGTCAGAAAGCTGCCAGCGGGGGACTGGAGCAGCAGTGAGTGACTACGAGGGCACAGGATGGCTGCATGGGGCTGGTAGAAGCCCCAGGTAAGTGAATCTCATTTTTTTTTTTTTGCTTCCCTTTAAACCCAGGAACATGCTTTCTAAAGATGTGTGCTATCATACTTATTATACATAAGTGTGCTTATTGTGAGACCCAAATAGATAATTAAATATACTTGGATTATTTTTTGAACATTTCACTTTATTTTGTAATACTGACTGTATGAGCTGTCACTCTGTGATTACACTAATAATTAACCTACTTGCAATGTGTTCTGATCGGTACTTCTAAAGGGGCCCATACACTGAGCCGATTAGCGATCGATCAATTTTGTGGCCGATATCAATTGATTTTGATCGATTTCAATTGATCTGACATGCTGGAAAATCTAGGTTGATCTGTTGAGATTGCTTATCATTTTGCATTGGGCCTAATGGAAATCTGATGGCAAAAAAAAAAACGATCAGATTGATTTTCAATAGATTTCATACTGAAATCTATTGGAAATCTGTTCCTAGTAAAAAATGTTCCTAAACACATCAGATAGATCAGAAATCTATCTGATGATCTATCTGCTGCTTAAAAGTGGCCGTACTTGCATAGATTTGCTGCACTGGATCTGTGCACATGGCCATTAGTTTATAGCTCTGATCCTAAGAAGCTTTGCCTGTGTACATGCATGCCATACATACATTGAGGACTCTATTGGTGGATCAGAGATTTGACCAGACAATGTAAAGTATTAGCACTGATGTTAATGAACAAAAATAAATGTTAGGAAAAACTTCAGACAGGAAAAAAGAAAAAGAGTCGGCACTACACCTCTCTCTGCGTGCAGGAGGGAGATGGCAGGGAACACAGCCTTCTTACCCTTAGGTGCAGACATCGTGCTCAGGTTTAAATGTGTACAAGAGATGCATATTGAAAGACAAAGTGGATAAGTCGGCACTTGCTGTGAACTGTCATTTATTCCAAAAGGTGGTGACACATCATATCAAAGGCAGACATACCACATAAGAAGGCTGTGCGGTGGTGGTGGGTGCTGGGCACAGAGGAGCCTTACGGCCGTTTTGCGCTATGTATGCGCTTCTACGGAGGCTGGGTAAGAAGGCCGTGCGGTGGTGGTGGGTGCTGGGCACAGAGGAGCCTTACAGCCGTTTCGCTTCTACGGAGGCTGAGCCTCCGTAGAAGCGCATATATAGCGCGAAACGGCCGTAAGGTTCCTCTGTGCTTAGCACCCACCACCACCGCACGGCCTTCTTATATGCTATGTCTACCTTTGATACACTGCCTTTGATATGATGTGTCACCACCTTTTGGAATAAATGACAGTTCACAGCAAGTGCCGACTTATCCACTTTGTCTTTCAATATACAACAATAAATTTGCATAGACAAAGTGGCATGTCATGTTTGTAGGAATGTCTCATCCATGTCTGCACATGAATCGGAGGGCTTACTGTGTTGGTTTTTAGTTCAATAAAGGATAAGGCAGGGGCCAAAAATAGTGTGCATTTTTCACAATGCAGTGCAGTGGGCGCAATGTGCATTTTCCCATTGTGAGAAAAAAATACAGGCGCTGCTTTCTTTCACATATCGCGTGTGGTTCCCTATTGCCAACAGTCAGCTTTTCTCAGCTGGCTGCTGGACAACTCTGCAGATCCGTCAAGGTAAAAAACACTTCCGTGTGACCCCTGCCTCAATCTGAGCTCCAGGCTAAGCTAAAAGGAAGCCTTATCAGCCTACACATATTGCTACCTTGTTTTAAAAATTTAAAGTTCTACACAGGATACTGTTATTATTTCTTCCACTTTCTCTTCACTGTGAGAGAGAGTCTGTGGTGGAAAGTGATCTTTTAGCATGTGATGTGCAGCCAACAGGGAGATTAGGCTTTACCAGCGAAAGACACTGAAATATGACACAGCTCCAGCAACAGTACCAGTAGTCATGTGACTGCAAGCTAAGTCTTAGAGATTTACTAAACCTAAAATCAAAAACTCACAGCAGAGTAAGTGCTAACTAATTCATTACTGCAACTATAGCCAGAACGAAATGGCGGCAGCAGGGACCATACTCTAAATAAGTGTAATTTGCTTGGGAGGGGGAGAAGACTGAACACTTCCCTAGCAGGAAGTGGTAAATGTAATTTGCTTGGGATGGGGAGGAGACTGAAAACTTCTCTGACAGGAAGTGGTAAGCAATACCATGCCATGTGAACTAGTAAGCACTTGTTCTGCTGTTCTTTTTAGTTATATTTTTAAGTTTACAAAGTTCCTCCAGAGTATTTATAATTTATCTAGGTCAGCAGTGGATGAGGATAGTTATCTCAGCTTATTTCAGCCAAACACATGGTACAGATTTAATATTTCCCTATCTTGTCTCACAACATCAAATTTGTCATACATTTCCATTACACTCCATTCTGTCACTATGCTATAGAAATTCCCAGACCTGAATCACACAGATATACAGTACAGAGGAACATCAGAGGCACTAGATGCTGGATAATGAATTACTATAACTATCACTGTATTGAGTGGGGCTAAAAATGATTATTTATCACACACCACAGAATGACAAAAAGCGAGTCATTTATCAGTAGCTGGAGGGTTACAGAAATGTAAAAACTGAGCAATTTACATATTTTGCAAGGGAAACTTCCTCCTGATTTATGTGACTGTCCTCAGTAAGAAAAGCAATGCATATTCATGCTAGCAGCGCTGCTCCACTCTGGTAAACAACACAGCAGATATTAAATTATGAAACTCATTCTGGCAAGTAAGCATGTTGGCCAAATGGATAGCTGTCCTAAATATCCCATTCTGCTACAACTACAGTACCTAGTTATCTGAAGCACAGTGCAAGAATGACTCTCCATAAGGGCAGACAGGCAAGTATATTCTAGAACTGAGACTTTCTTCCCAGCATCGCCTTCTTTAAACAGATGGTAATTGCATATGACCACTTCCATTTGCCCATGTCCGGATTGGAGGCAGGACTACAAAGGCCATGGCCTAGGGTACCAGGAAGCAAGGGGCGGTCAGAGGACTGGTACGCTGAGGCAGTTAAACTGCTAAATATGTAAACCGCAACAGTCACAAACCCAGTCTACGGCTGCCCTGCTTCCACAGGGGCAAGCAGTGGAGCAACCCACAAGCACAGCACAGAATGGGGGAAGCACTGGACCAGGGAAGTACATAGGATGGGAGGAGCACAAGATGAAAGCAACAATTCACTACTCCCTCTCAGCAAACTTACCATTGCCTCCTGATGCAAGCTATTCCCCCATCATAAACCCTGTATCTATTTTTTTCATATCATTTTTATTTTAGCTACTGGTCAATAGTGTAGGTATTTAGGGTCTATATCTCTGGAACTGTGTGTGTATGTGTATGTGTGTGTGTGTGTGTGTGTGTGTGTGTGTGTGTGTGTGTGTGTGTGTGTGTGTGTGTGTACAGTGTGTGTGTGTGTGTGTGTGTTTGTGTGTGTGCGTGTGCGTGCGCGTGTCTGTGCGTGTGGTGGGTGTGTGTGCGTGCATGCATGCGTGTGGTGGGTGGGTGTGTGTGTATGTGTGTTGTAATTTTTAAGCTTCTGTTAGTTGTATGTATGATTAGAACTGTTATTTCTTTAATAACCTGAAATATAATTAAAGCTAATAAAATGATTTTAAAAGGCTGACTCATATGGAGTAATGGATAAGAAATAAAATGTTTGAACAATACGAAGTACAAGTTACATAATCCTACAATTTAATTATAGGTATGTCTGTACAAACATTACAGGCTCAATTCACAAAGCGGTGATAACCCAGTTAACCCTCTGGGCGATACAATTACATCGTCCAGGAGGGGGCACAGCACTTTTTTTTTAATTTTTAATTTTTTAAATCATGTAGCGAGCGAGAGTAAGCAGGAAATCCCGTTCAGAACGGGATTTCCTGCTGGGCTTCCCTGGTCGTCATGGCGACCGGGCGGGATGACGTCACCGACGTCATGGACGTCGTGACGTCAGAGGGAGTCCTGATCCACCCCTCAGCGCTGCCTGGCACTGATTGCCCAGGCTGAGCAAGGGGTCAGGGAGGGGGGGGGGGGCTGCGCGGCACGGCGGGTAGCGGCGGAGCGGCGGTGAGCGGCGGCAATCGGAAGTTACACGCAGCTAGCAAAGTGCTAGCTGCGTGTAACAAAAAAAAATTATGCAAATCGGCCCACCAGGGCCTGAGAACTCCTCCCTCGCGACATATCCGAGCTCAGCTCGGGATTGTCGCCCAGGAGGTTAAAGACTTTAGGCGTGATAACCATTTTATCATGCCTAAACTTAGTTTAGGCATGATAAGTTTAGGCATGATACGTTTAGACGTGATAAGTTTAGGCATAATAAGTTTAGATAAGTTTAGATTGCAAAGTCCCACGCGCAAAGCAGCGCCATTAAACTCTATGCGACGTTTCGCGCACCAGACTTTGCTAGTGCAAAACTTTTGATCAGCTGTGCACTGCGTTGCTAACCCAGTTGGTGCTATAGTTATCATGCCTAAACTTATCATGCCTAAACTTATCATGCCTAAATTTATCATGCCTAAACTTATCACACCTAAACTTATCATGCCTAAACTTATCATGCCTAAACTTATCATGCCTAAACTGAGTTTAGGCGTGATGAGGGGCTTTTCATTAGCGTGCTAACAATTTGCACCGCTTTGTGAATCAAGCCCTACATGTGATATTAAATTCCAAACTCCATTTCCTGGTTATCATGCCTATTATTTGGCTTTAAATCACACTGCTGAGTGCTGGCAGTGTCACCCATATCTGAGCCAGGACTGGATATTTAGCATTGTGTCAGTCCTATCCTGCTGCACCAAGATCGCACTGGAGGAATTGTAGGGCAAACCAGGGGGAGTTGTTGATGAGGCAGCAATGGGAAACATTGAACAATCTGTGTCACACTTTTCACAGGGGAGCAATGTATTGCCCTTTTATACAAGGGTGATTATGAAAAAAAAAATGTTAAAAATGTGGGTGTCATGCTGAATCATCTGCCCATTTAAAATCTAATATTCTGTGACCTTTAAATATTTTAACCCATTTGTAGCTTCAATAGAGTTATCTCGTTTGCAATAAGTGCACTGATTTTGACCTCAGTCGGCAGAATTTGTTGTGCTGTAAATTATTGGAATGCTTGGATGTCTCTCTGCTAGCAGAAAATATAGAAATTGAAAGCAGAAGTCCCCTATTATTGTCTCACACTGCCCCCTAGTGACAAGTGGCCATAGGCATTACAGCAGTACTAATCAGAAGCAAGGAAATGTCACAAATAAGAAATGCTAAAATAAATTGGCCTGGAGCACTTGCAAGACTCTAAATAAATTGGCTGCTAAAGGGTTAGCACCATAATTTTTCATTTAAAAATAAAAAAAATAAAGGCATTGTCTGTGTATAAATTTTACTGGTAACATTATATTGTAATCACATTGTTTAAATCATTTATTTAAAATTCTAGGTTTTAATCTTTGACATTCAGCCTGCAGTACGTCTAACAAAATCTTTATGACAAAGTAATTTCTTATCAAATAATTCTTCCAACGGTGATTGTCCTGCCTGTTGTTCCAATCTCATAATTGCATTCCCCGTGCCTCACAAACTCAGGCTCTAGTGAGTCAGCATAAAGCAACCTGAAAACAGCTCCTCTCAAAGTGCATGGACAGATTCCCAGGCTACTGTTTTGTGATCTTCCTCTCCCCACCCACCCCCAAATTTGCAGTTCCTCTGCCAATACTTCCACTTGCAAAAACTGTTGGTGTGTGACAAATTACTTTTTTCTTTTTAAAATCTTATAGGAAAGGCTGTGTTCCAATTTTTGATTGTATGCTTATACCTCCTCTTCCAAGGACTTCATTTGAAGTACATTTCCATACAAAATTGCTGCTTTGTAGGTGTCATGTCAAATAGTCCTTCAGGCCATCATCTTGATCAGTGGTCCTCAAACTAAGGCCCGCGGGCTGAATGTAGCCCCCTGAGGCTTTTTTACCGGCCCCCCAGACACAAAATGTATTACTTATAGATGCGGTCAGCTACATCTTTAACTATCGGTGGTCCACTGTAAGGCTTGGTGGTGTATTCTCCACAGTCAGCATGCAACGCATGAGCTGGCGTGGAGGAGGTACACACACTAGCACCAGGAAACAGGCTATCCCTAGTATAGTGGAGGGGAGGACTGACTGCAATAGGAGATTGTGGCGCACAGAGCCGGTGCAGATCTGACAGCCACAAACAATGCTTTCGTTATAACGTCTCAGCGCAAAGTAGCGCTGAGCGCACAAACCAGAACTGAGGAGATCAGGACAGGTAGACAGAATGAACGCTTGCTAGCTAGCGGCTACTTAGCGACAGCAAGCGTCCAAAACCAGACAGACTGGAATGAGGCAGCCAATGCGATGCGGCGATGGCGTGCCTCACAAAGACAGGACAGGACAGTCAGAAAATAGCAGGATTAAGATAGATGAACGTAACACAGATAAATATACAATAAGTATGTTTTCCTAGCGTATTACAATTACAGCTATCAATGAAACTATTTGTAACGTCTGACTAACATATGTATATATCGGCAATGAACCGATATATGACATAAGCAGGAACGCTGACTAGGAATGGAGTAACACAGGGAACAGGACTCAGAAGGATTCGCTATCTCTTCGCAGAGATGAACGCAATCCACAAACGGTAACAGGACAGGATTCAGAAGGATTCGTTATCTCCTCGCAGAGATGAACGCAATCCACAAACGGTAACAGAACCAGGAGCAGGGTAACTACCTCAGCACGGGTGGTCACGGTACGCGCAACCTACCAAAACGTGCTGGAAAGCTGACTAACTGCACACAGGATATAAACAGTTCGTGTACGTATACATCAGCGACACTGATGTATCAACGTAACACAAATACAAGGAAAATAATAAACGTGCTGGTATGCATATATATTGGCAATGAACCAATATATGATGCAAAGACCAGCAAAGTATCTTTATAACAAGAAACACGATCGGGGCTAAAGCGACAGCAAGGCAGGCTTAAGCTGAAGCTATGAAAACCCAAGGAAACCCTGCAAAGTAGCGCTGAGCGCACAAACCAGAACTGAGGAGATCAGGACAGGTAGACAGAATGAACGCTTGCTAGCTAGCGGCTACTTAGCGACAGCAAGCGTCCAAAACCAGACAGACTGGAATGAGGCAGCCAATGCGATGCGGCGATGGCGTGCCTCACAAAGACAGGACAGGACAGTCAGAAAATAGCAGGATTAAGATAGATGAACGTAACACAGATAAATATACAATAAGTATGTTTTCCTAGCGTATTACAATTACAGCTATCAATGAAACTATTTGTAACGTCTGACTAACATATGTATATATCGGCAATGAACCGATATATGACATAAGCAGGAACGCTGACTAGGAATGGAGTAACACAGGGAACAGGACTCAGAAGGATTCGCTATCTCTTCGCAGAGATGAACGCAATCCACAAACGGTAACAGGACAGGATTCAGAAGGATTCGTTATCTCCTCGCAGAGATGAACGCAATCCACAAACGGTAACAGAACCAGGAGCAGGGTAACTACCTCAGCACGGGTGGTCACGGTACGCGCAACCTACCAAAACGTGCTGGAAAGCTGACTAACTGCACACAGGATATAAACAGTTCGTGTACGTATACATCAGCGACACTGATGTATCAACGTAACACAAATACAAGGAAAATAATAAACGTGCTGGTATGCATATATATTGGCAATGAACCAATATATGATGCAAAGACCAGCAAAGTATCTTTATAACAAGAAACACGATCGGGGCTAAAGCGACAGCAAGGCAGGCTTAAGCTGAAGCTATGAAAACCCAAGGAAACCCTGCAGGAAGCAGATCTTTATACTGAGGTCATCCAATGGGAGCAGACATGCAGATTCCCACACAGGTGAATGATAATCAGTCACAAGCTGACAGCAGGGAAAGACAGACAAAGCTATGCAGCTTGCATGGAAATAGATCAGAACTGCCTGAGCTGCAGCACTATTACTTCCAGCAATAGCTGCTGCAGCAGCGATCATTACAGTACCCCCGCCCTTAAAAGCGGATTCCAGACGCTTTTCAAAACTGAAATTCCCAACAAAACAGTCTGACTGATAATTCATGATGACCGGGACAGCCCGGCAAGACCGAATTCCAGAATCAGTCCCCACAAGACTGGACCCATCAGAACCAGAACCTACAGAACCATGCCCATCAGTACTACAAGCCCCAGTGTGACACCCATCAGAACCATGATTTCCAGAAGAAAGCCCTCCGAAATTCCCTGAGCGATACCCACCGCCTTACAGGAACCGTTCAGAAACGCCAAAGCCTTTGCAATGCCCACCGGTACTGTCTTTACCAACACAAAACCCACTGTTGAACCAGTCCAAGGCACCAGGACAAGTTTTCTCAGAGACCTCCCAGAACACCTTGAAGCTCCAAAGAGATCCCCATAGGTCAGAATGCCCCTTAGGCTCACATGGAGAACTATCAAGAACCCCTATGGAACCTAGGGCAATTCCCGAGTCAGGGCCACAAGGACAAACATCAATATCAGGGCTTTCAGGGACCAGAACCATCTCTGGGCATGCAGGCAGACTGGCAACATCAGAACGTGTTCCCACTAAGGAAGCATCAGAGCACGCTAACACCTTAGACACACTTGGGCATTCTGGCACACAAAGAACATCTGGGCACACCGGCACAAGAGAAACCTCTGGGCATGTCAAGGAACTGTGAGCCTCAGGGTCAGCCAAGACAGGACCAAAACCAGGACTGGCCAAAAAAAAATCATCATGACTAGACTTCGCAACTACTGGATTTTTACACGAGAATGCAGGATCAGACTTAGATGTCGCTGATTCCAGCAAAGTCAGTAACAAATCAGATTCAGGGGCACTAACAAGACAGGACAAATCTTCTGATGTATGCACTGAACCAGATAGGGACTCCACAACTACCTCTGGACTGGACAGAGACTCATCTAATACACTGGATTGGAGCTCATGAGGCGCTGCAGAACAAGTCAGTATTGCAGCAGCCCCCACTGGACTTGGCAAAACTGAGGAATTCCCTGGACAGGAAGGGGACTCTGGAACCTCTGCCACAGCGGCCAGAGAACCCGAATCTTTCAGGATACAGGGCTGGGTTTCAGGAACACTCATCAGACCGGACTGAAATTCTGAGATTTCTATTATTTTGACCAGAGAATCAGAATTATCCATGTTACAGGGCAAGACTTCTGAAACATTCAGAGGACAGGGCTGGAGTTCCTCGGCTGTTACAACACTGGAGAGGGACTCAACATTGGTTAAATCAGACTGTGTACAGGGCAAGGTATCTAACACAATTGCTGACGAGGACAATATTTCAATGGCTTCTGCTTTGCTGGGCAGAAATTCACCAAGTTTTATTAGAGCAGACTGTAATTCCAAAACAGCTGCTAGACAAGTGAATATTACTGCAACACCAACTGAGGTAAGCAGTGCCTCAGACCCTTCTGCTAGAGGGTTTGAAATATCCAAAGTACTGGGTGAAGCATAAGACTCTGCGACCACAGCTTCACTGGACAGGATCACTGAACAGTCCATATTGCAGGGCAAAACCATGGAAGCACCTGCTGGACAGCATAATGATTCTGTGACCTGAGTTTCATTGGAGAGATCTACTGCACAATTCATGGTACAGGGCAAATTTATTGGAACATTTTCTGAACAAGGTAATAATTCTGCGATTTCAGGTTCACAGAGCAGATGCTCTGAACTATTCACGAAACTAGAGCGAGGTGTAGAAACAGGAAGATCAAGACACAATGTTTGCGCATCTGAATCACCATTCATTTGTAAAATTGGAAAATTCAGATGCTGGGGTTCTGAGGATTCTAGACAGGATTGCTGGGACTCGGAAACTGATGTAGTGCATCTATTGGCATCTGCTGGATCAGACAGGAGTTGAACTTTATTAACACAGGTAATTTCTGCAGAAGTGTTTGCAGAGACGGGCAAGATTTTTCTGGTGTCTGTTTCACTGAACAAAGAGTCATGAGTACTGGCTAGGCTGGACTCGGAAGTCAGCAGGACCTCTGGATTCTCTGCTGAGAAATTTGCGCAGGGCAAGGTTAAGAATGTATCAGTGGCTTCTGTTTTACTGGTAAGTAACACTGAGTTATCCATGGTACAGGGTGGAATTGCAGGAACTTCAATTTCACACAAAAAGAGCTCAGAATCACCTGCTGAATCAGCCAAAGGTGCTGAAGCAGGCGGGTCAGAACGCCAAATTTGCGAATTCGGAGTCACATAAAAATCATCCAAAATCAGTTCCCACACATCAATCAATGGAGCCACAAAGTCATACTCACACACACCAGTTTTTATTAGGTTATAGGCAGACTTAATGCATGCATTCAATACTAATTCACTTTTTGCACTGTAAAATTGACAAAATGAACTTGAATCATTCTTCCATTCATTGACCAGAGCTTCCATCTCTCCTTTCTCAAATGGAGGATTCCAAGCATACTTAACAGGCAGATCATGGTTTGCAGATATGATTGTAGCAGGGACATATATTGGGTTAATTAGCAGGTGATTGGCAGATTCCTTATTCCTAAGAATCTCCAATACCTGTAGCAAGTGCTGAACTGTAGTGTATGCAAACTTTCCTTGCTTCACAAATAAGTTGATTTGTTCAATACTCTGTAATATCTCCTCAAAATCATACTCAGATAATTCTTTTAAACAAAAATCTTTATTTTCCCTAGCCAGGGAGGAAAGTTCATTAGTAGTTTCATAAGTGCATTTAACTCCCCTGAAAGACAATTGCATTTCATTATCTGTTAATGGCAGAATCTCATTATAGGTCTCAGTCGCTAAGGATAACGACTCTGCAGATCGGACACGTTTCTTAGAACGTTTGCGTTTGGCCTTAGACCCTGCTGTTTTCCCTGCTGTTCTTGGTGATTTATTCAAGGCTGCAGGAAAATTATCAGTAACACTTTCTGCTTGCTGAACATTTTTGCAAGCAATTGAAGGAGTAGCTGATTGACCTGCTGCCAGGAGTTCATTAAGAGGAAAAGGCAATGGAACTATGCGCAACCAGTTATGGATCACAAACGCTAGAAATTCCAGCGGTCTCTCTTTCAAATCGGAATCATTGAGAACATCAAATGCCCACTGGAATAATTCCCCTTTAAACAAAATATAACTTAATTGGAGTGCCCAGGTTGAAACAGGAGTCGCTTGGAGATCAGGATTGGTCAGGAACCTGGCACATTCAGAGAAAAACTCATTTTCTGTTTCAGAGCTAAGTTCTTCAAATTTCTTAAAGGAACAGGAACCATAATTAACAGTATCATACTTTCTGGGAATCCCCCCCACAATGGGGATTGGTAATGGGGTTTTCATAATGTAAGGCTTGGTGGTGTATTCTCCACAGTGCAATTCCCCGTGCCTCACAAACTCAGGCTCTAGTGAGTCAGCATAAAGCAACCTGAAAACAGCTCCTCTCAAAGTGCATGGACAGATTCCCAGGCTACTGTTTTGTGATCTTCCTCTCCCCACCCACCCCCAAATTTGCAGTTCCTCTGCCAATACTTCCACTTGCAAAAACTGTTGGTGTGTGACAAATTACTTTTTTCTTTTTAAAATCTTATAGGAAAGGCTGTGTTCCAATTTTTGATTGTATGCTTATACCTCCTCTTCCAAGGACTTCATTTGAAGTACATTTCCATACAAAATTGCTGCTTTGTAGGTGTCATGTCAAATAGTCCTTCAGGCCATCATCTTGATCAGTGGTCCTCAAACTAAGGCCCGCGGGCTGAATGTAGCCCCCTGAGGCTTTTTTACCGGCCCCCCAGACACAAAATGTATTACTTATAGATGCGGTCAGCTACATCTTTAACTATCGGTGGTCCACTGTAAGGCTTGGTGGTGTATTCTCCACAGTCAGCATGCAACGCATGAGCTGGCGTGGAGGAGGTACACACACTAGCACCAGGAAACAGGCTATCCCTAGTATAGTGGAGGGGAGGACTGACTGCAATAGGAGATTGTGGCGCACAGAGCCGGTGCAGATCTGACAGCCACAAACAATGCTTTCGTTATAACGTCTCAGCGCAAAGTAGCGCTGAGCGCACAAACCAGAACTGAGGAGATCAGGACAGGTAGACAGAATGAACGCTTGCTAGCTAGCGGCTACTTAGCGACAGCAAGCGTCCAAAACCAGACAGACTGGAATGAGGCAGCCAATGCGATGCGGCGATGGCGTGCCTCACAAAGACAGGACAGGACAGTCAGAAAATAGCAGGATTAAGATAGATGAACGTAACACAGATAAATATACAATAAGTATGTTTTCCTAGCGTATTACAATTACAGCTATCAATGAAACTATTTGTAACGTCTGACTAACATATGTATATATCGGCAATGAACCGATATATGACATAAGCAGGAACGCTGACTAGGAATGGAGTAACACAGGGAACAGGACTCAGAAGGATTCGCTATCTCTTCGCAGAGATGAACGCAATCCACAAACGGTAACAGGACAGGATTCAGAAGGATTCGTTATCTCCTCGCAGAGATGAACGCAATCCACAAACGGTAACAGAACCAGGAGCAGGGTAACTACCTCAGCACGGGTGGTCACGGTACGCGCAACCTACCAAAACGTGCTGGAAAGCTGACTAACTGCACACAGGATATAAACAGTTCGTGTACGTATACATCAGCGACACTGATGTATCAACGTAACACAAATACAAGGAAAATAATAAACGTGCTGGTATGCATATATATTGGCAATGAACCAATATATGATGCAAAGACCAGCAAAGTATCTTTATAACAAGAAACACGATCGGGGCTAAAGCGACAGCAAGGCAGGCTTAAGCTGAAGCTATGAAAACCCAAGGAAACCCTGCAGGAAGCAGATCTTTATACTGAGGTCATCCAATGGGAGCAGACATGCAGATTCCCACACAGGTGAATGATAATCAGTCACAAGCTGACAGCAGGGAAAGACAGACAAAGCTATGCAGCTTGCATGGAAATAGATCAGAACTGCCTGAGCTGCAGCACTATTACTTCCAGCAATAGCTGCTGCAGCAGCGATCATTACATTCACATTTACAATATCAGTGCTGGCACCACCCATCCACATGGAAGCTCAAAAAGCAGTAATTCGCTGGTTTCCAATCAAATTCCACATCAGGTGACACTGCTGTCCAATAGGACTTCAAGTTGTCACCTGGGTATGCTTCACTGTCTGGCCCACAAAGACATCATTTTATGTATGTTCCGGCCCCCCAGCAGTCTGAAGTATGTTGACTCAGCCCTCGACCCAAAACGTTTGGAGACCCCTGATCTTGATCTTGCAAATCTGTTATTGTTTTCCAAATTTTAAAAATATAGCCTATCCAAAAAAAAATGCCCTGTCATGCCAAATACTGTCAAAAACAACTGCTAAAAACAAAAATTCAAAAACCATATGTTAAAGTACATTTGAATCACACACCTGAAACAAGCATGAAGCTAATTCCATCAGACTTCAGTCAGAAACACAATATTGGCATGCCTATTTAGGGTCTATGGCTAAGAACATTTGAGACAAAAGCTCAGCAGGATACCAGACAATCTGCATTGTTTAAAAGGAATTTAATATGCCAGCCTCCATATCCCTTTCAATTCAGGTGTATTTTAATTCCTGCTATGTAATCTAGACATGGGTGGGTGAGTATCATTGAAAATAGTAAAGTCAGTATCGTCTAAATTATGTTTTGAAAAAGCAGGTGTCATCCCTGCTGGTTTGCTGACACACATTTTGGCAAAGTTCCAACATTAGAGAAAAGGCTGGCAGGCACACTGGATAACATTGACACCACTTTTATTGGTATCTGACACCAATCACGTCTATGCCTGGACGGCAAACTTGTGACCACTTTATAAACAGTTCTTAACATCACATAGCATCATATCTTAGCTTGTAGCAATTTAAGCAGGAAAGCATGCGAGGAGCGACAGAGGAGCAGTGCAGGTATACTTGCGTGACCAATAGCAGTGGCAGGTAGTGGACTGGGTAGAGGTGAGTGGTGCTGGGATTCATCCAGATCGGCTGCAATTTTGGCAAAGCCAGGTATTTTTTGTAAGAGATTGGTGTTATGTCAGTTAGACTTCCAACACACTGTCAGTAAAATCTGTCTGCAGTGACACTATCTAGATTGTTATCTTATATTGTTGGTGTCAATACCCTACTCTGACTATGCCCGACCGTGGAGGCCTGCATCCATAAGACAGTTCTTCCATGTTTTTGGTCCACGAATAGGAGCAGCATGACAGCAATGATCCTGGTGCAACGCCTTCCCTTTAAAATAAGGACTCAATTTACTTTTATGTCCAGTGACAAACAACGAGGGCGTAGGGTCTCCCAGTCCACACCTTTTATGTCAGTCTAATTGACATCACTATTGTTTACACTTCACACTTAGAATTGCAACCAAGACCACTATCACAAAAAATTGTCACATTTTAAATGCATACACATAAATGTACATTTCTCCGAGAGTAAAATCCACTATAAATTACTTTTTCCCTATGTTGCTGTCACTTACAGTAGTTAGTAAAAACCTGACATCTGTCAGATTTTGGACGAGTCATGGGGGATTGTCTACAGCAACATAGGAAAAAAGTCATTTTATAGTACATTTACTCTGGGAGAAGTGTGCATTTTATATGTATGTATTTTAAATTTTACAATTTTTGTCGTAGTAGTCCTTTAAACATAAAATAATGTGAGACTCCAATAACGTTTTGTTTGCCATTACTACTAAAGCATATCATTAACCATCTCGTACTTTTCTTTTCCGTTCAGTTAGGCTTTAGCCCAGTGTTTTCTACATTGCTATGTGGAATGGAATCACAGTTATCAAATGAAATATTGTCATAATTGTTATCACAGATCATCTCTTTACCTGAATGCTCTTCCTGCAGTACCATCTTCCACAGCAGGGGGCGCCACTATAGAAAATTACAATTATAGCTTCCAGTTAGAGTAAAACTGTGTTAAAGGGAACCTTAACTGAGAGGGATATGGATGTTTCCTTTTAAACAATACCAGTTGCCTGTCAGTCCTGCTGATCTCTTTTGCTGCAGTAGTGGCTGAATCACACACCTGAAACAAGCATGCAGCTAATCCAGTCTGACTTCAGTCAGAGCACCTGATCTGCATGCTTGTTGAGGGGCTGTGGCTAAAAGTATTAGAGACACAGGATCAGCAGGAGAGTCAGGCAACTGGTATTATTTTAAAACGAAGAATCCATATCCCTCTCAGTTTAAGTTACCTTTAAGGTGAAACACTCTCAATCAGGAAACCTGTACTAGTGACAGTTCTTAAAAGTGAGAATTCATCCATATTTTTTGAGATCTAACCTAATGTCATGTAGCGTCTCTAAAGCAGGAAGCAAACTAGTATGGTTGAGGTGAGTCATCATGGAAGTCCACAGGAAACATTTCTCCAATCACAGAAACGTCTCCAACTTGAAGCATTCTAATTGGCCGAATAGTACAAGCGTATTACTACTACAACCTAACTGAAACTTAGCAGTTCGAACGGGTAGAATCCACCCAATAACATTAGCAGAATTTCTCTATGGACTTTCTCGCTGACTCACCTCAACCACATTAGCGTTGAGAAGTCTTTTATGCGTTCAGAAAGTATAGAAAATGTAATAGGGATTCTAGCTCTTCCTTGCATACAGGTGAAACTCATAAAATTAGAATATCGTGCAAAAGTTCATTGATTTTACTAATTCAACTTAAAATGGTAAAACTAATGTATGAAATAGGAACATTTTGCAGTTGTTTTGGATTAATTAGCTGATTAGAGTCTAACACTTAGATCCTAGAATATTGAACATTTTCACAATTGTCTAATGGTCTGAGAGTTTGATTTTGGGGTTTCCATAAGCTGTAAGCCATAATCATCAACATTATAAAAAATAAAGGCTTGAAAGATATCGCTTTGCAAGTAATGGGTCTATTTCATATATTAGTTTCACCTTTTAAGTTGTATTATTGAAATACAGTAATGAGATCCTATCTCATGATGAATGTTATTGTTATACTTTTTTGTAACCTACCTTTTTTTTCAATAGCTCAATACAATTTATTGTAGAATTGCTGAAATAAATGGACTTTTGCATGGGACTCTAATTTTTCGAGTTTCACCTGTAAACTATTCTAAGCCAAGAAATAAGGATATCCACTCTGAGGCCATGTTAAGGATGTCAGTGTGCTTTCATGTTATTACATACAGGATGAAATTAGAGGCAGATAGCAGATCTATGTCTTAAAGGGGAAATTCAGCCTAAACATACTGTCATTAAGTTACATTAGTTATGTTAATTAGAATAGATACCGTAGGTAATATAATCTCTTACCCACCCTGTTTTAAAAGAAAAGGCAAAGTTTGTGATTCATGGGAGCTGCCATCTTTGTCATGGGGGCAGCCATATTTTTGGTTGAAATGAGGTGACAGGGAGCAGGAGACACAGTTCCAACTGTCCTGTGTCCTGATCAGCCCTCCCAGCTGCACATGCTAGGCTTCAAATGTCAAATTCAAAATGTAAGAAAAAAAAATTTGCACCAAAACAGCAGAACGAGAGCAACAACATCAGAAATCCCATCATGCTTTGCACAGCATCAGGGGAAAAATGCCCGGGCAGTTTTCTTCTTTACAGCTAAAAATGAGGCTTGTATAAGAGAAACAAAGTTCTCATGCTGTGAAACTGTTAAAGAAACACCAAGCCTTTTCAGTGCTGCTGTGTCGATTTTTAGTCTGGAGGTTCACTTTAACCAGGATTTCCCTTCACAATACTTTAAAAAAACAGGTGGCAGTATTACCCCAGTGGCTCTTTTCAATAGTCTCTTAAATAAACTGTCATATTCAAGTCCAAGCAAAAATGTCAGCTCCCAGCAGCCTCATTTTCATTATTTTGCTAATAAATAAAAAGCAGTACAGATGTGCACATCAAAGGGAATGGTAGCAGCAAGAGCAACACGCTTCCTATAAAGATAATTATGTCTACCTTATTTTCATGGGTACCCTTTTCCTTTTAATAAGGCAAATTCATTATTGCACAGTTCTGCTAATTGGGTGCATGGAAATCCCTTTATAATTATAAAGGATTAATTGTTAGGTACTGTCTGGTCAGCACGGTAACATTTTAACAAATAGGTCCTTAAATGTGCGGAGAAACGCTAATCCATTTTTGTAATCACATGTAGAAATTGTTACAAATTAGCCACATTAGCTCACCAGTAATTTGTAATTAGGTTTATGTTATAACATTTATCTCGCTTAACCGCTTGCCGACCACGTCACGCCAACGGGCGTGGCCGCGGCGGCAGCCCCAGGACCAGCTAACGCCGATTGGAGTAAAGTCTTGGGGAAGCAGTTTGCAGGAGATCGCGCGCATCTCCTGCTTGGTGGGCGGAGTGGAGCTCCGCCTTCAGTCTCCGAGCGGGTACAGCACTGCGATCAGCAGCAGCGCTGTACTAGGGACAACCGTGTGACACGGCTTTCCCTCTGGGGGACAAGAGAGCGATCGGCTCTCATAGGCAGAAGCCTATGACAGCCGATCGCCATAATTGGCTGGCTGGAGGGGGGGAGGGAGGGATAGCATTTAAAGAAACCGTTAAAAAAAAACAACAACAATAATGTTTATTTAAAAAAAAATAAACATGGGGGGAACGATCAGACCCCACCAACAGAGAGCTCTGTTGGTGGGGAGAAAAGGGGGGGGGGTCACTTGTGTGCAGAGTTGTGCGGCCCTGCAGCTTGGCCTTAAAGCTGCAGTGGCCAATTAAACTGAAATTAGCCTGGTCACTAGGGGGGTTTAACACCATGGTCCTCAAGAGGTTAATACTATAAAATACCAAAATATGAGCTAGTTGTTTTTTGGTTGTTAGTTTTTTATTTAACACTTGCGCAGTAACCCATACTTACCACCAGGTTTGCTGTTTCCGACAACAGAATAATAAACTTCAGATTTAATGGCCTTTTCTATTTTTTTTTTCTTACTATGAAGTAGACACACCCTATTATTTTTATTTTGTATTTGTATAGCATTGACATCTTCCACAGCCCTGTAGAGAGTATATTGTCTTGTCAGTTAACTGTCCCTCAAGGAGCTCACAACCGAATCCCCTACCATAGTCATATGTCTATGTATGTATCGTAGTCTTGGGTCAATGTTTGTATAGTGTAGTGTATGTATCATTGTCTGTGGCCAATTTAGGGGGAAGCCAATTAACTTATCTGTATGTTTTTGGGGTCTAGTAGGAAACCAGAGTGCCTGGAGCAAACCTACAGAGACACGGGGTGAACATACAAACATGCTATCCACTGCGCCACCGTGCTGCCCATTGATCCCTATCCCATAAACTAACATTCGCCAACCTCCAAAACCACCTTTCCCTTTTCATATTCACATCAGCTTCAGGGTCACAAGATTTCACTATCTGGTTGGACAATTATCTAGTCCATAGCTTTCAAAAAGTGGAGTTTCACCTTAAAGTGGACCTGAACTCTCGCAGAGGACAGAAGGAAAACAGAGAGAAATGCACCCTATATGTATTTAGAGAGTTTAGCTTGTTTAATTCCCCCTCATTTGTGTCTAATCACAAGTTGTAATTTGATCTATCCCCTGTGTCACATGACTGCCATGGCAGATATGGCAGATAAGCTTATTTGAAAGCACAGGATATTAACAATATGTCTGATTCCATTAATCAGGAAGAAGAAACAGTGCAGATTTATTTTAGGATTTGTATCAGCTGTAACTAGGAAATGTTTTTGTTTAAAGGTTATTATGCTGTTGCATATCTTTTAAAGCAGAGGATGTTCTGAGTTCAGGTCTGCTTTGAGCAGACCTGAACTCAGTATATAGAATTTAAACGGACAGTATAAGATGGTTTAAATCATTCTCATAATTCCCTGGCATCTGTATCAAGAACTAGCCCCACTGAGACTGAAGCAGGTTCTTGTTGAACCGTTGGGAATTCAAGTACCATTTATTAAGATTTAGGCCTGAGGGACTTCAATTCTGTGATGGGTGAAGATATTAAAAAATGAGCATTAGTTAGGAGTTGGTGTCATTTAGCTGGGTTACAGTTAAGGGATAGGGTTTTTATCACTGAGATCTAGAAAGTCAAGTTTAAGCAATTGGAATGGGTTATTATTAGGCTAAGGTTAGGCTTCAGAAAGTGGTTGATGTTATGGTGGAGAGTTCAGAATAAGATGTCCAGAAGGGGTTAATGTTCATAATGTTCATAGGAGGATAAGGTTAGGAATCAGAAATCAGAAAGGCGCAACAGTTACAGGGGAGTTAGGGTTAGGTGTAAGGAAGGGGTCACTGGTGGGGATAAGTCTAGGGTTAAATGTTAGGAACATGATTTTTGCTAAGATAATTGGTAGGGTTAGGAGATGCATGGGAAAGAAGCAACCATCAAACCCCACAAATAACATCTGAATGCATCTGATTTGAAGTCAGCTACAATAAAGAGGGGTGAGTTGGTAAAAGTACATTGTAGCTGGTATTATATGGAGTGGGGAAAGTTCAAGTTCAAATATTTTAGCTCGGGTTTGATTTATCTTCACTTTTCCAGTAATTTACCTAGAGTTGTAGAGTGCTTTACAGGATAACTAAATGGCCAGTTGTAAATAGTTGTATTAATTGTTGTATTTAATCTTCCCTCTTAATGAGTTTGAAGCACGTATTCAATTTTAGCCTGTTGACACTTGTGAGCTATAGTCTAGGTCGGGGCTTCTCAACATTATTTAAGCATGTATACTTTTTATGCCAAGTACTCCCTATTGTGGGTAGCAGCATATCGAGTACCCCATCACACAAATGCATTTGTTAGGCGTACTCCACAATTTCGTATGAATATTTTCCAGTCATTCCCCAATGCTTTTATTTAATTAAAATTACCTGTTGAGATTTGTAATTTTCAGGGTTTTTTTTAAAAATAATCTTCTATTGCCTCCTGGATAGAGTTGGTGTTCGAATTTGGCACCACATGGTTCGGAACCTGAACACACACATTCAGCACTATTTCAGCACGGAACAGCAGGATGGGGTGCATTTCATTTAACTCCGATATTTCCTCCTTCTAACTCTGATACTGTATTTAAATCTGAAGTATCAGAGTTAAATGAAACGCACCCCATCCTGCTGCTCCATGCAGAAATGATGCTGAAAGGGTGTGTTCAGGTTCTGAACCATGTGGTGCCAAATTCAAATGCCAACACTACTCCCAAAGTACATGTACAATGTGCTGAGAACCTCGGGTCTACATGGAATATTGTATCTTTAGGAACATTTTATTGTCAGCTGGGATAAACTAAAGGAATACTAGGACAACTAGGGAACTCAATTTTGCCGGAAAGGGCTGTGCAAGTGTAACAAAACTTTTGAGCAGGGTCATTTGGGTAGTTTGAGTAGTGATTATGATTTATAAATAATATACACAAATGTTTGTCAATAAAATCACTAATCATGAGTGAAAGAAAAGTTTTTGTGTTATCATTTGTATTCTATGAAAAATGGTTAAGAAATCATAAATTCTGCCAGGGTATGTAAACATTTGAGCTCAACTGTACATTTATTCATGCACAGGAACATAGGGCAAGCTTTAGAGCCCATACTGTTACATATAATTTCTGAAAATTAATATATGTTTTTAGATTAAATAAATAAATAAATATATATATATATATATATATATATATATATATATATATATATATATATATATATATATATATATCAGAGATGTAGCGAACGGTTCGCCGGCGAACGGTTCCAGGCGAACTTTGAGGGTTCGCATTCGCCTGGTCCAAGCGCACTTTTGTGGAAGTTCGATTCGCCCCATAATGCACTATGAGGGTCAACTTTGACCCTCGGCATCACAGTCAGCAGGCACATTGTAGCCATTCAGGCTACACTAAGCCCTGGAGCCCCACCCCCCCTTATATAAGGCAGGTTTGCCGGCCATTACACTTACTTGTGTGCCTGCTAGAGACAGACTAGGGACAGCTGCTGCAGACTTGTTCTCCTAGGGAAAGATTAGTTAGGCTCTTGGTCTTGTCTTGCTCCTGGCTGATTGTTATAGCTAAAATAGCATCCCTCAACAGCTCTTTTAAGAGATAAAGTTTTCCAGATGTGTTTTTTATTTTTGTGTGTGTTGCTCACTCACATTATACAGCCCTATCTGTTGCAGCTGGACCTTGGTAATTGTTATTACTGTGCCAGCCAGGCCCTGCCTAACTATCTATACTGGGACACCTACCTATGCCTACCTAACTACTGGGGCACCTACTTACCTATACGGGGACACCTACCTACCTATACTAGGGGACCTACCTATGCCTACCTACCTATACTGCGACTCCTACCTATGCCTAGCTAACTACTGGGACACCTACCTATGCCTACCTACCTATACTGGGTCTCCTACCTATGCCTAGCTAACTACTGGGTCTCCTACCTATGTCTAGCTAACTACTGAGGCACCTACCTATGCCTACCTACCTATACTGGGACTCCTACCTATGCCTACCTACCTATACTGGGACTCCTACCTATGCCTACCTAACTATACTGGGACTCCTACCTATGCCTAGCTAACTACTGGGACACCTACCTATGCCTACCTACATACAAGAAGATAATAAGGTCATTGCTTCATTGTGGACAGACCAAATTTGATCAGCTGGACAGTCACTTTCGTTCTATCATTGAGCTACCACAGCCCGGCGACTATATGGGCTTGAAAACTGCCACGGCCTACACTCTCGCCATGGTGCGCACCAGTCCAGCATGGCCGTCACTAGGCAAACAGCTGTTTGCGGTGCATTACACAGTGAGTTTGGTGCGTCAGTGTGAAACAGAACTCTAATTACACTCTCTGATTGATGTATACACATGCAAGATGTTTGTAAGCACTTTAGGCCTGCAATTTAGCATTCAATGTCATTTCTGCCCTTAAAACGCTGCTTTGCATCACATCCAGATTTTTCCCCGGGACTTTGGGCATGTATCCCACTCCGCCATGCCCCCCTCCAGGTGTTAGACCCCTTGAAACATGTTTTCCATCACTTTTGTGGCCAGCATAAATTTTTCTATTTTTGAAAGTTCACATCCCCATTGAAGTCTATTGCGGTTCGCGAACTTTTCCGCGAACCGAACCTTCCGCGAAGGTCCGAAAATCGGAGATTCGCGACATCTCTAATATATATATATATATATATATATATATATATATATATATATATATATATATATATATATATATAATAGTGATTTCAGAGCTTTAGCTGCTTACCAAAAATGTGGGATGAAACTCCATGTTTACTAAAAAAAATAATAATAGTATAAAAAATGATTTAGCTTACCTATCCTCTTGTTTTTAGTGTACGCTGTCAGATTTAGGAGAAATGTGATATGAAAATAGAAAGATATAATATTTCTGCTGGTTTCCATTTTTATTGTTCTATCTGTGTTGCCCTCAGTAAACATCTAGACAAGAGGCTTAGATCACTGTGTAAACTTTTCAAATGGAGGAGGCGATTCAATTACCTTCTGTTCATAGTGTGCTTATCTTATCTGAAAGAAGCTTTCTGTTATTTGAATGCTGAGATAAGCTTGTTACTGTAAAGGCTCCTACAAAGGCTCTACTTTCAGGAACGACGGGTCCGTCAGACCCTCCCGCTGGGCAGGCGTTCCAGCGACAGTAAAGTGTGTGTACAGTCTGACAGCAGACTGATAAGGCTGTTTCTGAATGATCCGCCCGGCGAGTCCGCCGACAGACTAAACACACGCTGTACTGTCTGCTGAAAACCCGCCCAGCGGGAGGTGCCGACGGACCCATCGTTGGCTTCAGTCAGACGTGTGTACAAGCCTTTCAGTCTGCCTGACAGACTGTACACACGCTGTACTGTCGCTGGAATGCCTGCCCAGCGGGAGGGTCTGACGGACCCGTCATTCCATGAAATGAAGCGTGTGTACGAGCCTTTATCAGTCTGCCTGACAGACTGTACACACGCTCTACTGTCACTGGAACGCCTGCCCAGTGGGAGGGTCTGACGGACCTGTCGTTCCTGAAAGTAGAGCGTGTGTACGAGCCTTAAAGGCTGCCATACACTGGTCGATTGCCACCAGATCGACCAACAGATAGATCCCTCTCTGATCTAATCTGATCACAGAGGTATCTATTGGCTGCCCATACACTGCACACAGATTTTGGATTTACAACCTGTGGGTCTGTTGCTGCCGCCTGCTCACCACCCCGAGTGACTCCTGCTTCCCTGGCCAGCAGCAATACGTCACCTGTCCGCCAGCGCGAGTCCCCTCAATCCTTGCTTTCACACTTCACTCAGCATCCTCCATGTCCTCTTCACCTGTCTCTGCCTGTGGAAAGTGGAAGTTCAAACAGTAGAGTGCACTCTACTGTTTGAACTTCGGCTTGTCACAGGACACGAAAGGAAGTGAAAAGGACATGAAGGCCAGCCGGAAGAAGTGAGACAGCACGGCACCCGGGGACTCGCGCTGGCCGGACAGGTAATATTGCTGCCGCTATGCTGCGTCGGTCGTCGCCGAATCGAACGCTGCTAGCAATGCGCTCCCAACCCGCCAGCGAATGAGCAAAATTTTCCGTCGGGACCGATCGACTGAATCGATAAATGTCTGATAGCAGACAGTCGATTGGCCAGCGTTTATGTTATCGATTTCACAGCAGATTCGATCACAGTGATCGAATCTGATGTATATTGGTGGGAATTTTAGCAAGAGTATGGGTACCCTAACTAGAACAACTCCACTGGCATTGCAACTGCACAGTTCCTACAGTTAGGTAATAGCATCAGACCAGGTAAAAAAAAATATTAAGTTATGTCTTTTATATTTTACATTGCTATTATCAAATGGATATCGTATGATGGTAGATATACAGGGGTTGGACAAAATAATGGAAACACCTAACATTTTGGCATCATAATCTTTGAACATGTTTTAAGCAATCAAAACTTGACACATGTTAATTTTTTTTGTTTATTATTTTTGTTATGTGATATGTTTAATTCAAATAATTTTTTTACAGATATTTAAACCAAAGTTGGTTATAATTTATAAAAATAGCAGATCTCTCAGACTTACAAAGAGGCCAAATTTTTGGTGCTCGTATGGCAGGCGCTACTGTAACAGAAACTGCCCGAATGCTTGGCATTTCAAAAAGTACTGTCTCAAAAATTAATGACTGCCTTTGAAAGAGAAGGAAAAACATCCTCAGCAAAGCACAGTTGTGGCTGAAAGTCGAAGTTGTCTGAGAGAGACCCTCGGACTCTAAATCGAATTGTTAGAAAAGCTCGCAAGACCACGGCTCCTTAAATGGCTGCAGAGCTGAATGAACACCTACAGAACCCAGTTTCCACAAAAACTGTTCGTCGGGAGCTGCACAAATCTGGATTCCATGAAAGAACTGCAATTAGAAAACCTCTGCTCTCAAAGACAAATGTTTCAAAGCGTTTAGAGTGGTGTAGAAACCACCAGAATTGGTCCCTAAAGCAGTGGAACAATGTTATTTTCTCTGACGAATCATCGTTTACCTTATTTCCGACCTCCAGCCGAGTGTATGTTTGGAGACAGCCGAAAGAAGCATTTCACCCAGACTGCCTTCTCCCAAACGTAAAACATGACGGGGGTTCTGTGATGATCTGGGGTGCTATTTCTTGGAAATCCGCCAGGCCAATGATTTCCCTTCATGGAAGAATTATCAGTCGAGACTACCAAGTGTATCCTATGGTTCAAGAACTGTTTCCGGAGGGGAATGCCATCTTTCAAGATGATAATGCCCCAATCCATACAGCTAGAATTGTTAAACAATGGCACGAGGAACATTCTAATGAAGTTGAGCTTCTCATCTGGCCACCACAATCCCAAGATCTCAACATTATTGAGCATTTATGGTTGTTATTAGAGATTCAAGTAAGAAGTCGATTTCTGCCGCCATTGTCTCTAAAAGAACTGGAGAGTGTTTTAACTGAAGAATGGGCTAAAATTCCTTTGGAAACAATTCACAATTTGTATGAATCAATATATCGGAGAATTTAGGCTGTAATTGCCGCAAAAGGTGGACCTACACCATATTAAAATATATTATGTTGATTTTCAAGGTATTTCTATTATTTTGTCCAACCCTTGTACCTTCTGCATGAGATTACATTGCTCTGTAAGGGGGTCTTGTCTTGATTAAATTACCATGAAATTGCCTGATCCATCCTGAAAGAGATGATCTTCAACCCCCACGTCCAACCTGTACATTTGCTTCAGAGAGGCTGATATATAGCTTACATCAAGGACATAGACAGAACCACCTGATAGTAAATCAGTGATATTTATCACATACTTGTTCTGGCACAATGTGATAAATAGCACCAATAGTATCAGCACTTACCAGTCTCTGCTTTCCATGGACCTGGAGAGTTAACCTGAAGTAGGAGAACTGAGTGCTCTGGGTTTTAACACAAGCAGTCACAACAATGGAGGGTTAAAAGTACCAGATCTTTTAACTTTTGTGAATATGATCTACAGCCATTAGATCAGATTCTCTTCCTTTGCAGGCATTACAGGGGTGAAATAAATTACAAGATTCTAGTCAATGAAGCGATTATAAGCTTGCCATTACACAACAGATCCAAGGACGTTACTATAACGAGATAGTCTGTTGTAAGATATTTTGTTCTGGCTTCATTGTTCCTTTTTTGGCAGTAAAAGGCTTAAAGCACTGCAGTAGTTGCTAGTGCTGTATAAATGTTGAATAAAATGAATGAATATTTCCCTGAATACCCATGCTTGGAAATACCTCGCTTCTATACACAAAGAACATGAAAACACATACTTTAGTGTTCATGTTTTTTCACATTTTTTAATCATTCCTACTGATCAGAGCGCAGTAAATGGAAGATTTTTACAGAAGAATAAGTGGGGTTTGAACTCTATCCCAACAGAAATGGCAAACATCAGGGTTATTTTGCTTTTTTAAACTGTCTATCAGGAACGGCCAAAAGCAAACCTTATAAAATGTCTGAAAATCAGAAATTCTGTTAGGAAAAGAAGAAACGCTTAATGGTACTGAGCAGCAGGACACCACATAAAAAGGAGAAAAAATGAACAAGAGAGAAAAGAGACTGGCCCCAACGCTGTCCTCTGCTGTGTCCTAATTATGATCTTCTGCTGTGATTGTCATGGTGGTTCTCACACACCGTTCCATTAATTTTCTATTTGTGTGTCTCGTCCACATCAAACCTTCTCCTTGTTTTTAATTATTTTGTCCAAATTATCAACTGTCCTGACCATGTTACATAGTTACATAGTTATTTAGGTTGAAAAAAAGACATATGTCCATTCAGTTCAACTAGAAAATAATGTGACAAAGACAACCAAATTATAACAAGAGTAAACCGTATAAAAGTAGAATAAATAAGGAAGAAATGAAAATAAAAACTAACCATTAAAGAGTCAAAATAAGAAAAAAAAACAGTAAAAAAACTAACTGGAACATTAAAATATGGAAGTTAAAGAGTCCAAATAGGAAAAAAAACCAGCAAAAAACTAACTGGAACATTAAAATATGAAAGTCAAAGAAAATAGAAGGGGGTTGGGACTTTTAAGGACAGAAGGTAGGAACAAGGAGCGTAAGAGGAATAAGGCAGAACACTATAAAGAACAGAAGAAAGGGGGAAGAGAAAAGAAAACCCAGAAGAAATAATGGAACCATTGATGTCCAAGATCTTTTGCTGCTTTGTAATTGTAATTTTCTACTTTAATTGTCTTTGAAATTTTGGTTGTGACCCAAGTCTGCCTTCATGGTTCTGGACATGAGCCTATCCATGTGCGTTGTCTTCTATACACGTTGATGGCTGTGTTGGGATAACAAGTATTTCCACTGACCAGACACAACTACATTTTGTGACATCCATGAACACCCAATTATTTCGTACAGAAAGAAAAAAACTGACAGTAAGAGTAGAAAAAAAAGTTAAATAAATTGACAGAGGAGGACAATACAAACAAATAAAAAAATACCAGATCAAAGACTGAAGTATATAGAAAATAAAAAAGATACAAAAAAAGCAAAATAATGTGGAAAACAGAAAAAAGAAACAAAACTGCTAAAAGAAAAGGAAAAAGGGTAAAAGCTTATAAAGGTACAAGAAAACCATCTCCCCGACCACACTTACAGATGATGATATAGAAGACCTTGGATTACCCATGCCACTAGAATAAAAAAAAAATAAAACTCTAAACAAGAGAAAAAGTTATAATGGGAAAAAATAAACAGTTGTGTTATGAGAACAAATGAGAATGATAAGCAAAAATAGCTGAATAAAACAAAAAATAACAATAATAATAATAATAATAATCTGAACATTTGTATTGCACTTTTCTCCTGTTGGACTCAAAGAGCTGCAACCACAAAGGCGGGCTCAAGAGGCCACTCTAAATACGGTCTAAATAACTAGACATAATGAAATTTTAGGAATTATGGAAATTATTTGGTACAGAGAAGTGAAAGGCTAAAAGCAGTGGCATAGCTACAGACCTCAGGGGCCCAATGCGGAATATGGACCTGGGCCCCCCTCCTCACCCACACTTTGCTTGACATATCTCAGAGACCGTGCCCTCACCCTGCCCCCCCCCCCCCCCCCAATTCCTACAATCGAACATAGTGTTCATATTGTGTGCAAAGAGCAGTGGTGAAGTATAAGGTGCAATAACCGCTTGCTACAAATCACACGTCACCATTCATAATGTATCACTTCCATGGAGTACTGTACTTTGCAAATAGCTTTGTTAAACAGTATTTTGGAGGGCAATGTTTTTTTTGCATGTTTATTAACTGTGCTTCACTAAACACATGACATGAAATAGTCTGGACAATAGGTATACTGTATTGCATGCTAGAGAAAATACAGCTAAAACCAAGGCAGGGAGGTAAAGCAAGCTTGACTAATTGAGCTAGATAGTGGTTCAGATGTAATTAGAAGGCTCCCTTACTTGGCTGGTTAAGTTGCCGGTACATCATTCTTGCATGTTCATTGAGAAGTCAAAATGACATGTCACATCAGTCAAGAAGAAGGGGGAGTTGGTTGGACTATCACCAGATGCAGTGACTCCCTTCTGTTCAGTGCCCGTACTAGTTGCAGAGCTGGTTGTGTGATCAGGCTGGATAGCGTCAGTGTGTATACATGTATGACTCCACGCTGAGAGTTATAACCTTGTCAAAGTGAGGGCAATCCGTGTGAGTGGGTGTTTGACGGCACACAGATGTTTTCTTAGCTCAGACCTCTGTCGTCATGGTAGAGCTTACTACTAGCATAGTATTGTCAGAAGTGAGAGACTTGAGAGCTGAATGAGAGAGAGAGAGACACTCTCACAATTGTGAGTGAAGCACAGCGATACATACACTTCCTTCTCCCTGCAGATCTGTAGTGCCGCAGGGAAGACAGAACTTGTACTCGGGAATGCGCAGGCCCTGAAATGGCACGGCCCGGTGGCATGTGCGACTGCTGCGACCGCGGGCCCTACGCCACTGGCTAAAAGTAAAAACCAAAGAAACTTGAAACAGGAAACAAAATTGAGGGAATTAAAGAGACAATGGAAGGGAGGCAAAAAAGGTGGTAGAATGATAGCAGTGACAGCTCTTTTTTTTTTGTAATCTTTTGTTTATCATTTCAAGTTTCTTTCATTTTGGTATTCTAAAATCTAGTTGCAAAGCAATTAAAATTTTGAAATAAATATTTTGTGACTGGAGTCATATTTGTTGTTCACTTGATGTGTTTTTCAGTATAGGAAAACTGAAAATTTCAAATCTCAATAAATAGCCTATAGGTCTGGAAATACAGTATTTTACAAAAGGCTTAAAGAGAACCTGAACTGAAAATTAAAAGTCAAAATAAACATACACATGCCACACTTACCTCCTGCGTAGTCTACTCATTAATCTCTTTCTCCTCTCCTGCGTCCTGTTTGTCCACTGTGACTGTGGAATTCTCTGTCCTCCATTTTGAAAATGGCCATTACCCCACAGCAGCTTCCTGGTCAGCACTCTGTTAAAATGTAACATCACCCACTTGAGCGATAGGGAAACATGGACATTACCTTGACATTCAGTTTTAACTGGCAGCAGCTGATATATAACTGACAGCAACTGGTATATTTCACTTCTGACAAAATATTGTCAGAACTGGAAGGGATCACTGTAAGAAGAAAATGGTGAGCCTCTGAGAGGAACTGACGGTGAGGTAAGTATGTAATATTAATTTGCAGCTACATCATGTGTTTATTATAAATAATTTTACTCAGTTCAGGTTCCCTTTAAGCTTTATCTAAGTATTTATATAGTGTCAACATATTCCATACCGCTGTATAGAGTATATTGCCTTGTCACTAACTGTCCCTCAGAGGGGTTCACAATCTAGTCCCTACCATAGTCATGTCTATATCTTGTAATGCATGTATTGTAGTCTAGGGCCAATTTTTGGAGGAAGCCAATTAATTTATCTGTATGCTTTTGGGATGTGAGAGGAAACCAGAGTGCCCAGAGGAAACCCAGACAGACACAGGGAGAACATACAAACTCCTTGCTGATGTTGACCTGGCTGGGATTCGAACCAGGGACCTAGCACTGCAAGGTGAGAGCGCTAACCACTACATCAACGTGCTGCCCTGTAGGCTGTGCGAAAAATGCTACAAAAAAAAAGCAAAAATAGTTTTCATGTATCAATTATAGTAACATAGCGAAATGCATAAACAGAAAAACACTACATAAAATAAATACTTGATTTCTTTTGTCCACTCTTAGGCTTTAACATGGAATCAGTTCTCCCCTGGTACACGTTCTCTTATTTTTCATATGTCCTTTAAAATGCTCAAAACTCAATGACCAGTCTCATGAATTGATAGTGTACATTATTAATCCTTTATGACAAATCGCTGATTGATAAAATGGGTTGTTCCCAAAGCAAAACTTGTAAGCATGTTTTCATAATAAAACTTCTCTAGAGAATCGAGCCAGAAGGTCCCCTGAAGAAATATCAAAACAGAGGCTACAAACGAGAGTAAAATGTATTAAAACCAATTGAAAAAGGAACATAGGGGTGGACTTACAGTACCTCCCCATGGAGACTAGATTTGTCAATTTCAAATAAATACAACTAGGCACCTAGCTCGGCTCTATGTTGGTGACAGCAACTCCTTTTTATTGCCTAATGCAATGGGCCGTGGACCCACGAAATGTGTTGCCTTGTTGGGTTGATTAATAAATAGGTGTAATTATCTGAAATTGACAAATCGAGTCCACCATTACCTCCTCTTTTTAACTGTTTTTAATACATTTTACTCTCGTTTGAAGCCTGTGTTTTGTTAACTCTTCAGGGAACATTCTGGCTTCCTTTTCTACTGCGGCTTTGTCCACCCTGGTGGAGGGGTGTTATCCCTTTTCTACTTCCACAGAGAGCGACTTTTTAACCTGAGTGGTGACAGGTAATTATTATACCCATCCGCGCACACAGTGGTTACCTTGGTGGTGGTGACCCATTTTTGTTAGTAACATTGCAAATAAATTCTGTTTCAGATTTATACCCAGACTTACTACACTATAGTAAGCTCTCAATAGTCCTTTTCTTTGTTTTAGAATGTTCCTTGATCCCCATTTGTTATTTTTCGTTTTTAATGTTGTTATTTATTTATTTTTAGATGTTAGGTGTCATCTACAGAGCACAGTTCTTATCACAGCACAGCTACGCGTTTCTAAAAGCCCTACAAATTTTTTTTTATTAATAAACTGCCCAACAAAAGTCAGTGTTAAGCCTCAGTCATGAAGTCCCTAAATACTTCTTGGCATTCTGTATATATGGTGTTATCTGTATGCCAGGGCAGGAGAGCTGATAAACAACCTTTGTATTTGTGAAGTTCAGGAACTTCAAAACTTTAAATTGCTTTGGGCCATTGCAATTCTCTATGGTCTTTCCTTCTACAGAACTGCAGACAGTGCACTGTCCACATTAAGTGTATAGAAATCACTCTCTGGTCTAAGTGCTCTTTATATTTTATTTAGAAAACACTGTCACCCCTACAGTGAAACGCATGTGATATTACAGAGAAGCTATTGTCTAGATTTAGCAAGGATTCATTTGTTATAGTCATTGTTACATAGAGATGTCGCAAACAGAATTTTCCATTCGCGAATGGCGAACTTTCACAAATGTTTCCCAACAAGCAAATCTGGCGAACCGCCATAGACTTCAATAAGCAGGCGATTTTAATACCTACAAAGACTGTTTCTAGCCCCAAAAGTGATGGAAAACTTCTTTCAAAGGGTCTAACACCTGGAGAGGGGCATGCTGGAGGGGCATCCATGCCAAAAGTCCCACCAAAAATTACGGAGTTGACGCAAAGTCGGGTTTTAATCCCTAAAGGGCAGAAATCACATTATGCACAGTTCTGGTTGTCAGTGGGCTGTGGAGTGTCTCACACAGAAAAATGCAATAGTACTATCAGAATACAGTGAAATAATAATGCACTGGAGTGGTTCTGTGCCTGCAACTTAATGAGGCAACACCAGTAGTGTGCACACAGCTCTGGGTGTCAGTGGGCTGTGCAGTGTCACACACAAAAAAAAAAGAAAACCCACAGGAGACCTGGAGGAGTCTGCAGAGTCTTTGACAGAGTAACATCTCACCTGTGTTGGGGGGCACCCTCCTCTGTCAGTCTGTGGCTCTCTTCACTCCCCATCTTCATCCTCCCCTTGCTGCATCTTCTCTGTGACCCACAGCATGTTATTACGCAATAACATGTGCCGGGTCACGGAGGGGAGGCACACTGCGAGGTGAAGACAGAGAGTGCATGGAGCCATGGACTGACAGAGGAGCACACCCACCAGCACAGGTGAGACACCACTCTAGGGACCACAGGCAGTACAGTTAGGAGGTGATTGGAGGAGGGCGGCACAGAAGCCCAGGGAGGAATTTTGGTAATGTGGGGGTGTCTGTTGGGATCCCTCAGTTAATTTTGCCCAGGGACCCCATTGTTACTAGAACCCGCCCTAAGTGTAGAGAGAAAGTTCTGAGTTCAGTTCCACTTTAACCTTCAGAGGCCTCTGCACTCAGTCAATAATACCAGCCTAATGTAGGCTTTCAATCATTTCATTCACTAAAGACTTGAAAGGATCTGCACGAAAATTAGCATTTGGCAAAGATTTTGCTGATGTGTAAATAGCGGTTTTCACTCGTCAGAAGGTTATCATCGATATCCCTTATTTTTTTAAAGAAAGTGCTGCATGCATTGTAAATAACAATTAATGATGTCTACTGCTTGGACTTTGAAGTTCCTCGTTAGCTATAGCTCAGTAGAGTTGGGCCGAACCTCCGATTTTCGGTCGCGAACCCTGTTCGCGAACCTCCGCGAAAGGTTCGGTTCGCGAAAAAGTTCGCGAAACCGCAATAGACTTCATTGGGAGGCGAACTTTCAAGTTTTTAAAAAATTCTATACACTGCAAAAATGATAGAAAACATGTTTCAAAAAGCTCTAATGCCTGGAGTCACACCTAATTGAGTGAAATACACTTTTGCTCGAGGACCCACCCTCCCTCCCTCCTCCAAGCAAGGTCCTTTATACCATTTGCCTACCTACACTAATTAGTTATGGAACAGCTGCTACACACTCTGCTAGGGAGTTTTTACTCTCCCACCTCCCACCTCCCTCCTCCCCTTCAACCCTTCAACCCTTCAACCTATTCCCTCCTCCCTCCGGGAGGAGGGTGTCTTCTGGCAGGGAATTATACTTTTTTAAAAAGCCAGTATATATCATACCATAGCTGGGAATCGAACCCAGATCACACTGCATGGTGGACACGTCAGTGCATCACCCTAAGCACTGTACCACTACAGTAGTAAGTGAAGCTACCGTAAAATGTACCATTAATGCTCAATGCAATAGAACCATTAGGTTGCTTAAAGGAGAACTGTTAGTGAGAGGTATATGGAGGCTGCCATATTGATTTCCTTTTAAGCTATACCAGTTGCCCTGGCAGCCCTGCTGATCTATTTGGCTGCAGTAATAATAATAATATAATCCAAACATTTGTATAGCGCTTTTCTCCTGTCAGACTCAAAAGCGCTCAAGAGCTGCAGCCACAGGGACGCACTCAAGAGGCCACCCTGCAGTGTTAGGGGAGTCTTGCTTTGAACTCCTTACTGAATAGGTACTTGACCTAGCCAGGATTCGAACCCTAGTCTTCCCATGTCAAAGGCAGAACCCTTAACCAGTACACCTATCCAGCCACTGTCGTGTGAATCCCACCAGAAACAAGCATGCAGCTAACTTTGTCAGATCTTACAAAAATGTCAAAACACCAGATCTGCTGCATGCTTGTTCAGGGTCTAGGGCTAAAAGTATTGGAGGCAGAGGATCTGCAGGATAGCCAGGTAACTGGTATTGCTTAAAAGGAAATCAATATGGTAGCCTCCATATACCTTTCACTACAGTTCTCCTTTAAAGGGAACCCTTAACTGAGAGTGATATGGGCTGTTTTCCTGTAAACAATACCAGTTGCCTGGCAGTCCAGCTGATCTTTGTGACTGCAATAGTGGCTGAATCACACCCTGAAACAAGCATGCAGCTAATCCAGTCTGACTTCAGTCAGAGCACCTGATCTGCATGCTTGTTCAGGGGCTGTGGCTAAAAGTATTAGAGACACAGGATCAGCAGGCAATTCAGGCAACTGGTATTATTTTAAAAGGGAAAAATCCATATCCTTCTCCGTTTAGGTTCCCTTTAAGGATTTGTAGCATAAAAGCCAACTCACATGGCTGGGATTCGAACCTGGGTCTCTCTGTAGGTGGACAAGCACACTATCCACTATACCAACTGAAGCTGGCCTGAAAATGCTGGCCTGAAAATGCTGGCCTGAAAATGCTGGCCTGAAAATGCTGGCCTGAAAAATGCTGGCCTGAAATTGCTGGCCTGAAAACAAGCTGCATGCTTGTTTCAGGTGTGATGCAGCTTGTTTTCAGGCAGCAATTTCAGGCCAGCAATTTCAGGCCAGCAATTTCAGGCCAGCAATTTCAGGCCAGCAATTTCAGGCCAGCAATTTCAGGCCAGCTTCAGTTGGTATAGTGGATAGTGTGCTTGTCCACCATACAGTGAGACCCAGGTTCGAATCCCAGCCAATGTGAGTTGGCTTTTATGCTACAAATCCTTAAAGGGAACCTAAACGGAGAAGGATATGGATTTTTCCTTTTAAAATAATACCAGTTGCCTGAATCGCCTGCTGATCCTGTGTCTCTAATACTTTTAGCCACAGCCCCTGAACAAGCATGCAGATCAGGTGCTCTGACTGAAGTCAGACTGGATTAGCTGCATGCTTGTTTCAGGGTGTGATTCAGCCACTATTGCAGTCACAAAGATCAGCTGGACTGCCAGGCAACTGGTATTGTTTACAGGAAACAGCCATATCACTCTCAGTTAAGGTTCCCTTTAAAGGAGAACTGTAGTGAAAGGTATATGGAGGCTACCATATTGATTTCCTTTTAAGCAATACCAGTTACCTGGCTATCCTGCAGATCCTCTGCCTCCAATACGTTTAGCCCTAGACCCTGAACAAGCATGCAGCAGATCTGGTGTTTGACATTTTTGTAAGATCTGACAAGATTAGCTGCATGCTTGTTTCTGGTGGGATTCACACGACAGTGGCTGGATAGTGTACTGGTTAAGGGTTCTGCCTTTGACATGGGAGACCAGGGTTCGAATCCTGGCTAGGTTAAGTACCTATTCAGTAAGGAGTTCAAAGCAAGACTCCCTAACACTGCAGGGTGGCCTCTTGAGTGCGTCCCTGTGGCTGCAGCTCTTGAGCGCTTTGAGTCTGACAGGAGAAAAGCGCTATACAAATGTTTGGATTATAATTATTATTATTACTGCAGCCAAATAGATCAGCAGGGCTGCCAGGCAACTGGTATAGCTTAAAAGGAAATCAATATGGCAGCCTCCATATACCTCTCACTACAGTTCTCCTTTAAGCAACCTAATGGTTCTATTGCATTGAGCATTAATGGTACATTTTACCGTAGCTTCACTTACTACTGTAGTGGTACAGTGCTTAGGGTGATGCACTGACGTGTCCACCATGCAGTGTGATCTGGGTTCGATTCCCAGCTATGGTATGATATATACTGGCTTTTAAAAAAGTATAATTCCCTGCCAGAAGACACCCTCCTCCCGGAGGGAGGAGGGAATAGGTTGAAGGGTTGAAGGGTTGAAGGGAGGTGGGAGGTGGGAGGTGGGAGGCCAATTAAAATCTCACTAGCAGAGAGTGTAGCAGCTGTCCCATAACTAATTAGTGTAGGCAGACAACTGAGTCAAATGGTATAAAAGACCTAGCTTGAAGGGTGGGTGGGTGGGTCCTCAAGCAGTGTGTTTGACTATAACATGTCTGCCGACAGTGAAATGGAGGGTAAAAATTTTGTTTTTTGATGCGAACTAGGCGAAGCGAACTTCCGCAAACGTTCGCCTGCGGGAGGCGAACGCGAACCACCGAAGTTCGCCAGGAACCGTTCGCCGGCGAACCGTTCGGCCCAACTCTATAGCTCAGTGGCCGGATTCATCAGGTGTAAGGAATGCATTGCAGACTGTGTCTCATCCTTTGGTGTCAGCTTTTAGCAGTGGGGAATATATCTCTGCTCAGGTGCGTAGAGGCTTTTTTGGATAGAGTCAGTATATTTACAAGTAACAGGTGTTCGCAGTCACCTTCTCTGCACACCCTGTGAAATCATGGGCTCGGTACGGCCATTACTCAGTTTAATAAGAGCCGGGGGACAGGTGCAGATGAGAGATTTTCAGCACTAGCATTTCACGATATTTTTTATTTCTCTCTTTTTTCCCCCTCCTGAGCAGATAGAGATAGTTGGCAAGCTCTATTATTCATGAGGCTGAGCTCGCGCCTGCAACAGGATGACAGCATTTGGAGTAACAAGAACGTATCCACTAAAACAGCTGCTGTTATGGAGGTTTTTTTTCCTCCGTCCATACATCTTCAAATTGCCAAATGTAATATTGATCAGTTATTTCACTAGTTATGATGACTGCATATGGACATGACAATGTTTTACTGTGCTGTGTGCAGCAACATTGCAAGAGCATGAATATCCTTAAAGAGAACCTGTAACAAAAAAAAGTTCCCCTGGGGGGTACTCACCTCGGGAGGGTGAAACCTCAGGGTCCCAATGAGTCTTCCACCGCCTCTGTAGCTGCAGGCAGTCCAGCGCTGGCTCCCCGAAGAGTCCCGGAATCCTCCCACGACAAGCCTGACAGCTGCTAGCGTGGCTTTTTCACGCGTTTTAACGTGTTTTAGCGTGAAAAAAACGTGTTTCGCACGAAAAACAGGTTATCGCATGCAAAAATTCACGTTCGTGCGGTAAGGTGAATTTTTCACGCGAGCGCGACCATTATCGCGTGATCAATTCACGTTAATGCGAGAACGCAGATATTTTGTGCGCTATAACAGTTATCACGCGAAATTGCACGCCAAGCACTTTTTACAGCGTGCTAACAGTTAGCACCGTACCGTTTTGTGAATCAAGCCCAATATGTGCTTTTTTTACTACATTTTTTTCACCAATATAACCTGCCCATAACCACACCCCGCATAGGACCACAATTTGACCATCACCACAATCTACCTGTCATTTCAAGTTGCCTGTCAGCACAATCTGCTTATCATTTGCAATCTACCTGTCACTGCAAACTGCCTGTCACCACAAGCTGTGTGTCACTATAGTTTGCACATCACTACTGCCTGAGCCTGCAACTTGACGTCGCCATAAAAAAGGGGGAATTGTGATTTTCACACAGATTACATTTCTTTGAGTCAAATGCAGCTAGTATAACTATAATGGCACTCATATAACTAGTTAGTTATAGTTATACAAATGCAGCTAGTATAACTATAATGGCACTCATATAACTAGTTAGTTATAGTTATACAAATGCAGCTAGTATAACTATAATGGCACTCATATAACTAGTTAGTTATAGTTATACAAATGCAGCTAGTGTAACTATAATGGCACTCATATAACTAGTTAGTTATAGTTATACAAATGCAGCTAGTGTAACTATAATGGCACTCATATAACTAGTTAGTTATAGTTATACAAATGCAGCTAGTATAACTATAATGGCACTCATATAACTAGTTAGTTATAGTTATACAAATGCAGCTAGTGTAACTATAATGTCACTCATATAACTAGTTAATTATAGTTATACAAATGCAGCTAGTATAACTATAATGGCACTCATAAAACTAGTTAGTTATAGTTATACAAATGCAGCTAGTATAACTATAATGGCACTCATATAACTAGTTAGTTATAGTTATACAAATGCAGCTAGTATAACTATAATGGCACTCATATAACTAGTTAGTTATAGTTATACAAATGCAGCTAGTATAACTATAATGGCACTCATATAACTAGTTAGTTATAGTTATACAAATGCAGCTAGTATAACTATAATGGCACTCATATAACTAGTTAGTTATAGTTATACAAATGCAGCTAGTATAACTATAATGGCACTCATATAACTAGTTAGTTATAGTTATACAAATGCAGCTAGTATAACTATAATGGCACTCATATAACTAGTTAGTTATAGTTATACAAATGCAGCTAGTATAACTATAATGGCACTCATATAACTAGTTAGTTATAGTTATACAAATGCATCTAGTATAACTATAATGGCACTCATATAACTAGTTAGTTATAGTTATACAAATGCAGCTAGTGTAACTATAATGTCACTCATATAACTAGTTAGTTATAGTTATACAAATGCAGCTACTATAATTATAATGTCACTTATAAGCTCGGAGATCCATTTTTGCTGCATATAGCTTTAAAACAGAATTACAGTATACCAGACTGTAATTCTGCTTTAAAGCGGACCTAAACTCAGAACTTCCTCTCTGCTCTAAAAGATAAGCAACAGCATAATGACATTAAAAGGAAAAAAACATTTATTTTTTACGGCTGATACAAATCCTGCAATAAATCTGGTGTGTTTACTTCCTGCTTTCATGGAAGCAGAAATATTGTTAACAGCCTGTGCTTATCTGCCATCTCTACTGTAACAGTCAGCTGACACAGGGGAGAGTTTAAATTACAACTTGTGATTAGACACAGATGAGGAGGCATTAGACAGGCTAAACTCATACAGGGTGCATTTCTATATGTTTTCCTTCTGTCCTGTACAAGAGTTCAATTCCACTTTACGGCTGCTGCAGGTGAAATGCTTGTATACAAACATGACCCCCAATTTGACCACAATTGATTGTGGAATGTCACTATACATCTAGCAGCCGATCTAAGGAAGAGTTACAAGAACAGGTAGGTAGGGGGATCTGAGAGCACCCTGGTGTGAAAACAACAAACACAGAGACACCAGGAGCCCCAATAGTGTAGTATGTCAAACAACTGAAGTAAATGGTGGAGAAAAATGGGTACTCACAAAGGGAGGTTGCAGCCAATTACTGCCAAGTGCATATTAACCACCCTGGCGTTCTATTAAGATCGCCAGGGCGGCTGCGGGAGGTTTTTTTTTAATAAAAAAAAAACTACTTCATGCAGCCAACTGAAAGTTGGCTGCATGAAAGCCCACTAGAGGGCGCTCCGGATGCGTTCTTCTGATCGCCTCCAGCGGCCAGAAGTAACACGGAAGGCCGCAATGAGCGACCTTCCGTGTTTCGCTTACCTCGTCACCATGGCGACGAGCGGAGTGACGTCATGGACGTCAGCCGACGTCCACTCCTGACATCAGCCGCCTCCGATCCAGCCCTTAGCGCTGGCCGGAACTTTTTGTTCCGGCTACGCTGGGCTCAGGCGGCTGGGGGGACCCTCTTTCGCCGCTGCACGTGGCGGATCGCCGCGCTGCGGCGGCGATCAGGCAGCACACGCGGCTGGCAAAGTGCCGGCTGCGTGTGCTGCTTTTTATTTGATGAAAATCGGCCCAGCAGGCCCTGAGCGGCAGCCTCCGGCGGTGATGGACGAACTGAGCTCGTCCATACCGCCCGGCTGGTTAAAGTTCTTTGTCATTCAGCCGCAATCAGTCCCAGTAACTGGCTCAGTCGCGTCAATCTGGGTCTACTGCGCATGGGCAGGAGGTCCGCGCATGTACAGAAAACCCAGACTGAACCTGACTGAGCCTTTTACCGGGGCTGATCGCGGCTGAACGGCAGAGCGGGGGGGGGGGGACTCAGACAGGATTACACTGCTGAAGCAAGCTGCGGGTGAGTATCAAATCTTTTTTTCGGATCTCTGATATACTTTAACAATATGGCACTGTACTTTTTTTTATTTCATACCTTTTTGTTAAGATACAGAAATTCCAATCCCAGCATGTACTATATAAACTGCTACGTGGTATTTACACTAATAGTTAACAAGCTGTAATCTGTGCTGGTCTTGTTTAAATAATGTGCTTCTAAGAAATCTTTTCTACAGGATTAAATTGAAGGAAAAAAGGTAAAAACTAAGCTTATTGGCATATTTCTGTTGGCATACCAGTAAATAGTGTTTGCAAATGCTGAGTACAGTTACGCACCAAATCAAAATCATTAATACAAGTACATTGCATTGTTGATTAGAGCCTCATTTGGAAAGGGAAATTTAACTTTCATTAAAATTGCTACACAGATTTATCAAAGCTCTGCAGGACTATTTGAAATTAAATGTAATTAAATACTCCTCTACTATACTAATTTACAGAAAGTTATGGATTTCTAAAACAGACTAGACTATTCTTGTAATGATCAAATGTGGAACGGGGAATCAGTGGCCATATACCTTGGCACTGCATCAGGCATTACACATTTATTAGTGGTACTGTTCCCATTGATTTACAGTTAGATTACTCCTGAATGCTGAAATCAAATAGTTGTTAAGTGGTACTGCTCACCAAGTACCCCCTAGCATAATAAACATTATAACAAGTACCCCTTGACAAATATATATTTAATCGTAGTACTGTACATGATAATTGGTTCTAAACGATTTCCAAACATTTACTATTGCTTTTTAATTAACTAAAATACTAATTTGGTGTTGTTTAAGTAAGATTTATCATTTTCTAAAACTCTAAATTTGTTATTCTAGGTTAAGCATTTCAAGCCCGAGTAATCCCTGGAGCCATCAGATGTACCCCCTGGGGTACACCTAGCACACTTGAGAACCTAGGTTATAGGGTATGCTTTGCTCAAAGTGGTGTGAAACTGAACCTTTCATCTCTTCTCTACAAGATTAAACCCAACATTAGAACTTTTAGGGGGAAAAAACAAATTACTGGTATAATGCTGCTGGAAGGGTTAACAACTCAAACTTCCACCTCTCTGGGAATCCAAATCATAAGTGTTATCATTAAATCAAATATTTTGAACTGTGTATGTTTAAATGCATGAGTGGCATTCGTACTCTTTAGTGGACTCCCCGCTCCCCATCCCCCCCACGCCCGATTGTGCCCGATTTACCTCCCCTGCTTCTGCCCCCCTCCTCCAGAAAGTCGGATCCCCCTGCTGCTAACGCTGTGCATAATTCAGATCTTAGATCAGCGGTGAAGGCAGCTAAACTTGAACAGTAACAAAGCCCGTATACAGGAAATGATGTCTGATTACTTCCTGCATAGTGTTACTGTACAACTTGCGTTCACCGCTGATCTAAGAACTGAATTATGCAGTGTTAGCCACAGGGGGATCCGACTTTCTGGAGGAGGGGGCCAGGAGCAGGAGAGGGAAATCAGCAGCAGCAGAAGCAGCAGCAGGAGGGAGATGGGGGGAAAACTGCTACTTACACTGGCTATATACTAGAGGATCTGGCTACCCCCAAAAAATATAAGACTTTCCCAAAAATAAGCCCTAGCACATATTTTAAATGAAAAATTAATATAAGTCAGTGTCTTATTTTCAGGGAAACACGGTAGGAGCCGTTCACTCTCTGATTAGCAATGAGCTGAGAATGGACAAAAATTTTCTCTGCTGCTGTAGTGGGAACAGAGCCATAAAAGTTCTTAAACTGTGTTTAATATTTTAGAGCAGAGATGACATTTTGAGTTTCATACCACTCTAAAGTGTTCCAGTACAAAGAGGGATAAGGGGGCTTCCATATTTACATACAATGCAAAGATTTCATTAGCCTGCACTATGATATAGGTAGCATATATGGTAATGCTTTGCATTGTTGCACAATGATATGGCCATAGCTTGAAAACACCCTGGCAAAAACAGAAAGTGCTTAGCAGCTTATCAAAGACACTTAGGGCATGGCGTATTTAGGTAAGATGGCGCCCATGGCAAAAAAACAAAATTGCGTGCCCCCCCCCCCCCCCCCCCCCCACCATTAGCAGCTTCCTGCCTAACATTCCTAAGTAGATATACTCCTTCATACAATCAGAGCGCATGCATGCACACACACATACATAAGTAGCCATAACCTATACCTTTCAGATACATAAATTAAGTGACCATTAAGCAGATAGTTGTGCCTCCCAATAAAATTAATGAGCCAAGAATACCCCCCTCCTCCAATATCATGTAGCCAGAGGCACACCTAGTATTAGGTATATATAGATAATGATAATGAGAGGTGCCCCTCCAGTATAGGAACTGAGAAGTGTGTCCCCCAGTATAGTTAGTGAGAGGTATCCTCCAGTTAAGGTAGTCAGAGGTGCCCCCCATGTGGGTAGCCAGAGGTTTCTTCCCAGTATAGGTAGTAAGAAGTGCTCTCCGCCCCAGAGTATAGATAGTGAGATATGCCCCTATACCCAGTAAAGTTAGTGAGAGATGTCTCCCTCCAGAGGTGCCTTATTTGTGGCTACAAGCACTATTAGGCACTGCTATTTGGCCTGAGGAAGTGGGTATGCACCCATGAAACGCGTTGCCAGTGCAATAAAATTCTATTAATACGTGAATTTGTCTTCATTGAGGTAAGCCACCTCACTTTTTTCATTTTATTTGTTTTTAACGTATTTTATCTGCTCTGGGCGCCTCTTCCCCTTTACCCTCCAGTATAGTCGTGCCAATAAAGCTTTTTTGGGGGGATAAGTAATAAAGGGTTTGTCCCCCAGTATCGGTAGTTAGGGATATCTCCCTCCAGTATATGCAATGAGAGATCTCTCCCTCCTGTATAGACAGTGAAAGGTATTCTCTCCCCACTCTTTCACAGTATAGTCAAATGTTTACATTTCCAGTACATAGTTGTGAGATAGTGAAGAACGGCAGTGGGGGACAATAGTGAAGACAGCAGGACACGCACGGTGCACAGTGTGAGTCACAAATCACTCAGTGACAGGGCATTATCTGTTCCATTTCAGCTCCCGCTGCTACTCCATCTCTCAGAGTTAGCCCCCCTGTCACTAGTCCAGCTCCGAGCCTCCTGCAAATCCCGTAGAAAGCCAGTGAAAGTCAGCCAGCAGCCCAGCACATACCTACGACTGTATCTCTGTCCTGAATGGACAGAAGCATCTTCTCTCTTCTTTGTTTCCTGGCCCGAACAATTGCTGCACCCATGCACTGCAGCTACAAACTTTGTGAAATGGATAGCAGATTAGCAGGTACTGAAAGGGGACACATCCATATTGTTAACTTTTTTGCCATAAAACTACACCTTGAAGTCTGTGTTGTACTTAGAACTTTTGCATGCATTGTCTTAGTTGTGTTTCTATTTGGTGTAGTGTTCTGCAAGAATAGTAATCACGAAACCATGGTAACTGTCTAAAAGCCGATCATTTTAACCACCCTGGCGTTCTGATTAAATCGCCAGGGTGGCTGCGGGAGGTTTTTTTTTAAATAAAAAAAAAACTATTTCATGCAGCCAACTGAAAGTTGGCTGCATGAAAGCCCACTAGAGGGCGCTCCGGAGGCGATCTTCCGATCGCCTCCGGCGCCCAGAATAAACAAGGAAGGCCGCAATGAGCGGCCTTCCTTGTTTTGCTTATATCGTCGCCATAGCGACGAGCGGAGTGACGTCATCGACGTCAGCCGACGTCCTGACGTCAGCCGCCTCCGATCCAGCCCTTAGCGCTGGCCGGAACTTTTTGTTCCGGCTACGCTGGGCTCAGGCGGCTGGGGGGACCCTCTTTCGCCGCTGCTCGCGGCGGATCGCCGCAGAGCGGCGGCGATCAGGCAGCACACGCGGCTGGCAAAGTGCCAGCTGCGTGTGCTGCTTTTTATTTGACTAAAATCGGCCCAGCAGGGCCTGAGCGGCAGCCTCTGGCGGTGTTGGATGAGCTGAGCTCGTCCAGACCGCTCAGCAGGTTAAAGAACTGCGGATGGTGCCTAGGAGCGAAATTAACAGTAAACTTTCATAAACATGTGAAAAAAAAATATCTGTGGAACAAACTTACTACAGGATAGAAAATGTGTTGTTAGCCAGGAGAAATGCATAGGTAGATGGGAAAACATCTTTTAAAAGTTGTGCCTTTTAGCGCAGCTCCAGGTGGTTGTTTTGTTTATAAGATAGAGGGGAAAGGAAAAATAACCTCTTTCAGTTTTACATTATTACCCATGTCTGCCTTGTTGGAACATCTATTTCATTCCATTTCTAGATTGCATACGTTTAACATAAAATTTGCATCAACTTGACATTATTAGCATTACATTGACCAACTCTAGTTATTAGGACAGAGACAGCAGCACATAAATAATGTTCTCTATTATTTGATTTTGGCACCACCAAGCTTTATATTAAAGGATACTTGAAATAAGAGGGATATGAAAGCTGTCATATTTTTTTCCTTTTAAACAATGCAAATGTCCTGGCTGAACTGCTGATTATCTGCCTCAAATACTTTAACCAGTTCAGGACCACAGGCTTACACCCCCTAATGACCGGGCTATTTTTTACAATTTAGTGCTCTGCAGTTTTAACAGCTTGCTGCGGAGCCTTATAACTTAGCAGGCAAGTGAACACCGCCCACCCACACACACACACATACACACACACAGCTTTCTGTTGGTGGGCTCTGATTGCTGGTGCCATGTTTATTTTTATTTATTTTTTTATTTATTTGTTTGTTTGTTTTTATTTATACTTTAGATGTATTTTTATTTCCCCTTCCCTCCCCCTGCCAGCCAATCAGGGTGATCCTCTCTCATAGGCATCAGCTTATGAGAGGGGATTGCGATTGAAGGTGCTCCAGGGGACAGTTGAGTGACACGGCTGTCCCCAGTACAGCGCTGCAGCAGATTGCAGCGCTGTACAATGTAAATAGATGGCGGTCTGCTAGCTGCGATCCCCTCTGGTAAAGTGATGATGTAGCGGAGCTCCATCACTCAAGCGGGGATGCGCGCGCAAACCCCACTAATCTCCGCCCACCACTCTTGACGTCTTTCGGCGCTAGGCGGTCCTAAGGCTGCCACTTTTCTGACGCCTATCAACATTAGGCGGTCAGGCAGGGGTTAAGCCACACACCTTGAACAAGTGCACTGACTTAAGTTTGACTGGATTTGACGCATTCTTTTTTCAGGTGTGTGATTCAGATGCTACTGATGCCTAGAGGATCAACAGAACCTCAGGCATCTAGTATTTAAAAGGAAATAAATATGGCAGCCTCCATTTCCCTCTCACTTCAAGGTGTCTTTTCAAGTCATGGAAATCCCAGAAATATTACAGCAGTAAAAACTCAAGAGGTTCTAACCCCTTTCTAGACTGACTGAAACTTAAGTCTTTTTTTTCTGTAAAGTGTTTGTGTACTCATACTTAAAGGGATACTGTAGGGGGTCGGGGGAAAATGAGTTGAACTTACCCGGGGCTTCTAACGGTCCCCCACAGACATCCTGTGCCCGTGCAGCCACTCACCGATGCTCCGGCCCCGCCTCCGGGTCACTTCTGGAATTTCAGACTTTAAAGTTTGAAAACCACTGCGCCTGCACGCTGTTCTCGCTCCTGCTGATGTCACCAGGAGCGTACTGCGCAGACACAGACCATACTGGGCCTGCACAGTACGCTCCTGGTGACATCAGCGGGATCGAGAACACGGCAAGGCAGGCGCAGTGGTTTTCAGACTTTAAAGTCTGAAATTCCAGAAGTGAACCGGAGGCGGGGCCGGAGCATCGGTAAGTGGCTGGGCAGGCACAGGATGTCTGCGGGGGACCATTAGAAGCCTCGGGTAAGTTCAACTCATTTTCCCCGGACCCCCCTACAGTGTCCCTTTAAATATCTTTCACATATCCTCAAACAGGGCCCTGATAAATAAGGCAATAAATATGCATGACTGATTTTAGCCCATTTTTGTAATACTGACATGTCATCAACAGTATGTACATTCTGTCAATCTGTGTTTATACTGAGCTAGTAAGCTAGCTACAGTGTCTGATGATTCCTGCTTGACATTTCCATTTCTACAGTGTTTCCCTCTGCTTTGAGTTTGAAGTTCCCTCCATTCATTTTTGTCCTTGCTATTATGGATAATTAATGAGATGTAAATAGTTCCTGCAGATTTATGTAAATTTGTATGTAAATATATGCACCTTGAAAATGGACCAATCAAATTAAACCTGGGTGGGACTTGGTCCATTTTGAAGCTGCATATATTGGCATAAAAAATACATAAATCTGCATAAACTCAGAAATATTTGCATCTTATTGATCATCCCTAGTTGTTATCGCCCCTTTTCAGCTCTGTTTATCCCACAATGAGCACTAATAATTTCCTAGTGTAAACAATAAGTCAGATGCCGGTATTAATTTACTAGTGTAAACAATAAGTCACATGCCAGTATTTTGCTACCAATTTAAAACAGAGCTAAATCAGTAATGGTAGTATATTGCATTGTTAATCATAGACTCTTTTTAAAACATTTTACTATCCATAAAGGCACTGGCACTTTAACTTAAATTTTATCATGAATTTTTTGGGATCACAAGTCTCCTTCATCAGACATTTGTAACTATACGGAGGATGCTACTGGTAGAGTTGCTGGTGTGTAGCAATACTCTTGGCGAGGCAGTATGATCAGGTGACAGATTTGTAAGACTGATGTGCTGCGAATATTTGCTGCCTTAGTCTACACAGCAAATCAGACTTACCAATCGATCACCTGATGAAAAGGATTGGAGGCATCTCCATTAGTTCTGCCTCACATGAGCAACTCTAGCTCGTCCTCCAAAAGCTTGGATTAAATATTGCATTGAATTAGTAACTGTGTCCTGTTTTTTGAAAGCTGCATTTTACTAGCTCAGTGAGAAATTTTGCTCATTGTTCTAGCCACTCTCTCTCTGTTTGCTTTTTTAGACAATCACCCAATGGGTTGTCATAGCTCTCGAATAATGCACGACACAGAGAAGGATGATAACAATAATGATGAATACGATAATTATGATGAACTGGTAGCCAAGTCGTTGTTGAATCTTGGCAAAATAGCCGAGGATGCAGCATACAGAGCCAGGACAGAATCCGAAATGAACAGCAATACATCCAATAGCATGGAGGACGACAGTGACAAGAATGAGAACATGGGGCGAAAGACGGAGCTTAGTTTAGACTTGGACAGTGATGTTGTTAGGGAAACTGTGGATTCCCTCAAACTTCTGGCACAAGGACATGGTGTAGTGCTTTCTGATAACCTCAACGACAGGAGTTATATTGACAATACATCGCACGAAGACTCCAGGAATATGAACTATTTGATGTTAGGGAAGCCTACAAATAATGGACATTCAGAGAAAATGGTGGAGGAGAGTGATGAGGAGGTGTGTCTGAGCAGTTTAGAATGCTTACGGAACCAATGTTTTGACCTTGCACGGAAGCTTAGCGAAACCAATTCCCACGATAGGAATCCACAGCAAAATATGGCCATGAGAATGCAGAGAGCAGAGGAAGACTATTGTGACCGAATGCCAGACAGGAATTACTCTGACATGATGAACTTGATGAGACTTGAAGAACAACTGAGCCCCAGATCAAGAACTTTTTCTAGCTGTGCAAGAGAGGATGAGTGCAATGAAAGAGATGATGACACTACCTCCATCACCTCAGACAGGTCAGAAGAAGTCTTTGATATGACAAAAGGTAATCTGTCACTGCTAGAAAAAGCCATAGCCCTGGAAAGTGAGAGAGCAAAGGCAATGAGAGACAAGATGGCCATGGATGCTGGGAGGATGAGATCTTGTGAGGATCCAACCATGAGACATCTCTCAGGGGAGGATAGAAGGCCCAAGTCCATTGATGGCCATATAAAAAAGCCATGCTATACAAAAGGTAATATTTTCTTGTTCATTTCTTGAGAAGTTTAGTAGTGTGATATTATCATCTACAAAAAAACGCCATTAAAATATATCAGGTCATAAAACTGCTGTCTTATTGGAAGGTAAAGCTAAGTGTTGGACACAATGACAGAAAAGATCTTAGCAATGAGTAATCTTATTCATTTGTTTTCCATGGACTTTTACTGTTCCAGTAGTCAGAGCAGGTAAAGTAGAACTGCTACATAGCCTGAAGTTAGAACATAAAGGTTAGAACTATAAATTGTGTTTTAGTGGAGGAAGGTGAGGAGGGGAAAGGGTGACTCCACCGGCCTTGTCTGTAGGAGATATCTTGTGAATGAGCGCTACCTTGGGAAACTTTTCAACATCCTATATAATGAATGCTTATTATTATTATTTAGTATTTATATAGTGCCAACACCTTCTGCAGCGCTGTACAGGGTATATTGTCTCTTCACTTAACAGTCCCTCAGAGGTGCTCACAATCTAATCCCTACCATAGTCATATGTCTATGTATGTACCGTGTAGTGTATGTATTGTAGTCTAGGAACAATTTAGGGGGAAGCCATTTAACATATCTGCATGTTTTTGGGATGTGGGAGGAGACCAGAGTGGCTGGAGGAAAGCCAGGCAGACCATACAAACTCTGTGCAGAGAGTGCCCTGGCTAGGATTCAAACTGGGGGCCCAGTGCTGCAAGGCGAGAGTGCTAACCACTATGCCACCGTGCTGCCTATGCTGCTTATATTCTAATGAGTGCATGGTGGACTTCACAATTACTGGCCACAAAGTAAATTTTCCATATGGGTAAACCATAGGTACTCAGAAGAACCATAGCAGTGGGTTGATATTGTTTACTACTAAAAGGCAGTAGGCCAGTTTGTCACACTTGATGTCCTTTTTTAAGTGGCATATCTTGTTTTTATTAGTGTCAAGTAAAATTATGACTTTTTATTTAACATGGTTGTCTATTTATGATGTTTTATACCACTTATTTTATGAGTTGTTCATTATTCTGTTTTGGTGAAGTGATGCCCATATTTTGTTCATCTCTTCTTTTCAGGCCTTGTTTATAACATAATCTCAAACTGGTTGTTTATCTGTTTTTTTTAAAGAGCACAATAGTGTGAATGAGTTGGTTTCCTTACATGACTTTAAGTTATCTGTTAATGTTAATGTAATGGAAAGGATAAAAGCAGAACTAATATTGGTTTTATAAGTATCATTTAAATAATGCAGCCCTTTACCACTATTTACTAAATAGATGCTACAGTCACAAACAGGCAATCCAAATTCTGTGGTGCCATACAGTAAAGGATACAAACTATACTCAGTTACAAAGCAGTACAATACAAACAATACACAACAGGTCAGCTAATGCATTGTGCATAGAGTTGGTAAGGGGAAGTTGTGTACAAGGTAGTAGTGCGGTGGTTGATGACCAGGTAGAGTGTCCTAGGTTAGATTATAGGCTTTACCTGAAAAAAGGAGTTTTCAGTATGTGCCTACACATGGTAAGTGTGGATGAGTTACAAATACCATAGATTGTGGTAGGGAGTTTCAGAGAAGGGTAGGGATTCAAGGGAAGTCTTTCACTTGTGGTGAGTAGAGAGGAAGACAGGAGAATCATGGTAGTAGAGAGAAGATTACATGCAGAATGGTATTCTGGAGACAAGTGTAATTAAGTAAGAAAGAGCTAGAAATTGAAGTCTCTTGTAGGTGAGAGTTAGGATAATGCATCATATCCTTTGTGTGATAGGCAGCCAATGAAGGGACTGACAGAGCAGGCTAAAATTAGAGGAGCGAGAGGAGAGGTGAATGAGTCATGTCACAGGGTTCATAATGGACTGGACCAGGGGCAATTTAAGACATAAAACAGGTAATGTTGTTGGTGTCCTGGGTGGGGCAAATGTGAGAGATGTTGTTAAGGTGCAGGCATCTTGAGATAGACAAGGACAAGTTGCTTGTGGTTTGAAAGAGAGAGTGAAATCAAGTATTTTACCTAGACAGCGGGCCTGAGGGAAAAGGAATATTACAGTGTTGTCATCATTGATTGTTATATCAGCCATGGGCGCTAAATCAAATGGTGGAAAAATAACTTATTCAGTTTTGTCTAACCACTTAATGACAAGCTGACTCATAAAAAACTTCCTGCTAGAGCCTCTTAATGGCTCCAGGACGTTTTTATAAGTCAGACAATGCTGCTGCTCCCGCTGTGCGCGTGTATGTCCGCACTTGCACGTGCATCCCCGTGCATCCCCGTGCACGTGAAAATAGTGAAAACAAAATCAAAAACAAAAAAACAAAGAAAAAATACACCTTTATTTCCAAATACTATATTGTCACCATACTTTGTACTATGGACATAATTAAAATGTTGTGATAACCAGATCAAATAGGCAGATAAAATGTGTGGGTCTTATGTACAGTAGCAGTGTTTATATTAAAACTATAGGGGATGAAATTGGAAAAATAGTGTATTTTTCATTTTTTCCTTGTTTTTCCCTTTAAAATGCATATAAAATAAAGTAATTACTGAAAACAAATATCAACCCCAAAAAGCCCAATTGGTGGTGAAAAAACAAGATATAGATCATTTCATTGTGAGCAGTAGTGATAAAACTATTGGCAAATGAAAGGGATGAGCACTGAAAGGTGAAAATCGCTTTTGTCCCGTTAGGGTAAAAACGCCTTTGGGGGGAAGTGGTTAAGCTTCAGAATGGAAGAGGACATAATTGAGAAGGTAGCAGTGAGATAGTTGGGACGTAAGTTGTTAGTGTAGCTAAATCAACAACCAAGGAAATAGATTGGGGTTTCATCAGCATATACAGTACATGATAACAAAAAACAAAAGACATGATAAATTGCCCAAGACCATAAGTATACATAGTGAAAACTAGGGTTTTGAGGATTGGGCACTGGGGCACCCCAACAGAACGCAGACATGAAGAGGAGGTGATGCCACAGTGGGCAACTCTCAAAGTCCTATTGGAGATGGGAGGAGAGCCAGGAGAGTACTTGAGTGGCCTCAGAGGAAAGGATTTGGAGAAGCAGCAGATAGTCCACTGTATCAAAAGCTGAGGAGATATTTGTAACTCCTCCTTTGTAACTAGATCTATGCATTTTGAAAAAGGATAGGGGGCTAATGCTGGGTACACATGATGCAATTTCCTGTCCAAGTGACGGGATTGCACCATTTGTTTCTGACATTTTGGGAAGTTTTAATCGGAAAATCGATCCCTTTATTTATTGGGAGCAGTTTGGACATGTACAGACGATGCAACTTCCTGTCAGATTACCCCTTAGTCTCTTTTTTACCATTGACTTTCATTGCTTTTGCAGCCCCTTGTGGCAAAATAAGGTAATGTAACAAAGTTTTTCCCCTATTAGTGTAGAAGGGGCCTCAAGAGAAGATTACAAATTATCTCTTAGGAGATAAGTCAGGAGAAAAAGTGAATTGCATGTGGGCCTTTATGTCTACTTGTTATCAGTGGAAATATTAGCACTGACTTCCTGAAATTTATTGGAGGTTTTGCAATCCAAGTGCCTTAGAAGTGGCCATTTTGCAAGGTGAAGGATTTTGGTTCTCACAAAAAAATGACTCAATTCTTTCTAATCTATAAGCAGGCTTCACAGAAATTTTTTGAAACAATGAAGGTGTTCATTATGCTCTCATGCAGTCACGCTGGCTAATGACAGATAATTGATGAATTACAATAATCAGCTTTTTATTATATTTATGGCTGGGAGTTCATAATGAGCCTTGATGTAGTGTGCAGCTAAGAAGGAATGCTTCCACAACTCGAGTGTCTTGCTGTGTGTGAGGTAAATGAATCCAGTGTCTCTAAATCACTCGCAACAATGCACAATTAATTTCTCTTAGATTAATTGATGATCCCATTAGCCCCTTTGAATGAGATATTTTCAGAGGCTGCAAGAGGAGTTGATACAGTCAGCAATTTAATTATACAGAAAACTTTTTTTTTCCCCTTCCTGGTGAAGAACAGAAGAAAAATACAGCTTTCCAACCATTCTTTAATCTTTTCAAAAAATCCGCAAGACAGCTGAGGTGACCCGCTAAGTGCAGAATGTGTGGACAGGCAGCTCTGGTAATGGCTGAGGACATGGCAAGGTGAGCACTTCAAAGCTGAACTTTAGGCAATGAGATAAATACACAGAAGAAATACAATAAACGTGAAAAGTCTTACCACTCAAGGGATTCAAAATTTTATCCACCCAAGCAAACACTTTGGCAAATAGCAGGTCATAACAGCCAGACTGTGACTACTAACAGGTCGGGAACAGGAAATTTTGGCACCTGCTAGCAATGGAAGTTTGGACATCACCGTAGGCGCCCACCGAAATACTGTTAAGCACAGGAAACTTGGGCAAAAAGTTACATTTTTGCATTTTTTCCAACTGTATTTGTAGCGGCGGGGATGGTTAAAGTGGATCTGATCTCAGAACTTCCCCTCTGCTCTAAAGTATTAGACACAGTATGATGACCATTGGGGGGGGGGGGGGGGATCTTCTTGTCCAGAAATCCTAAAAAAAAAAAAGCACTCGAATGCTAAAGTGTCAAGAGTATAATGGTGACATAATATAATACGATAGAGACAGCATTTTCAGAATTGGAGATCTGAACTATAAAGCATATAAGTGCAGGGAGTGTATATGAATAATCAAATACATGAGCTTGAATCAGAGAGAAAGAGTAGCTGCAGGCATACCTCCCAACTTTTGGTGCCAGCAAAAAGGGACGTCTCCTCCCCCCCCAAGGGACGTCCCCTCCCTCCCCTTTATAACCTCCCTGGTGATGTTAGTAGCCCCTTTTCTCCATCCTCCACATACGGTAGCTTTCCTAGTGGTGTTTAGTGGCCCCCTCCCTCCCCCAAATAGCTTCCCTGGTGGTGTTAGTGATTTCTTTCCTCCCTCCCCATATGGCTTCCCTGGTTACTCAGCACATTATCTCAAGGAAAGCAATAGTGATTAGCCAGAAAAACCTCGGTTTATGACCTGGGTAGAATGAGGGCAGGTCAGTAATGCTGGAAATACACAGTACGTTTGTACCGCTCGATTGAGCCAGTTAGATGGCTCGATTGATGATTTCCAACATGTCCGATCACCCGCCCGATCGATTCTGCGCTCAATACCGCATGGGGACAATGGAAAAAGATAGGGAAAACGAGCAGAGGATAAGAGAATCGCCCCTGCAGGGTCGAGCGGGGAATCGATCGGGTGGCATAATCGAGCCGCGGAAACGCACCGTGTATTCCCAGCATAATACAGTAATGCGATCATGAAATTGTCAGCTGATGTTTATAGCCATGGTATTTTAAACCCAGACATAACCTATTAGGAAATACCAACACACACAATACATTGATCTCAGCCCTGTCTCAACAAAGGCTACCTGACAACGTCTGTGGCTTGCTCTGCAGATGATATAGGCTGGTTGTTTAGTTTTGTCAGCTGGTCTCTTATCTGTGGGTATCTTTACTGCCAACCCATGCTCACTGCTGATAGCAGATACTCTCACCCTGCTGCTAAAGTGAAAAAAGCTGTCATGGAACTCAAATAACAAAACTTTCACGTTTTTCTCTCCTAATAACCTGACAGGACCTTTGTTACTTGACATTTTAATGACTGCTTCTGTTGCTGCAGCAGTCTAGATAGAGGCCCCTACTAATTGCAATGAACTGAAGTAGAGGATCTTATAGCCTTTGTCAAGGCTTAAAGCACATTATGGCAAACCAGGACACAAGCAAGAACAGTGTGCTGGGCTCAGCTGTTTTTCATTATCTCAGAACATCACTACAGGTGACACTTAGTGCTCCTACAACCTAAAATCCATAACCCTATCATGGCAGCCTGCACACTGAAGGAAGGCAGAGTTTAATAGCATTCCTCCAATAAACCTTAAAATAAAAGAAAGGCCATTATCTGTTGTCCCTACTTTAATTTTAAACAGCAAAAACAAGAGTTTTTCACAATTCCTGGCATGCTTATCTATAATGTCAGTCCTGTGATTAAAGTGGACCTGAACTCTTGCACTGATTTGCACTCATTTTTCCATCACAACCCAAGACAGAGACAATGCAGTGCCACCAAAATTGTAATCCCTAATGGCTAGAACTATATTGTAGCCTGGGCTCTTGAGGTTCTTGTGGATCTGCCCTCCTATGCCTGGAACAAGTCTCAGTAGAGAGATAACCTGAAATGGCTGGGATAAGCAGGGCCAGCCATACAATGATACACCCAGGGCCGTGCAGAGGGTCCTTAAGTGGGGGTGCTCAAATGTAAAAAAGAGCCCCACAATGACTCCCTCCCCCCTTGATTCTGGCTAGGGGGTATTGGTCTTCATGTGGGTGCTGAATGCAGATGTTGGGTGCCATGTGGGTTGTGGGTGTGAGTCCAGAGTGTCATGTGGGTTCTAGCTATGGTGGGTATCGAGTGTCATGCGGGTGTTGATTGCAAGTGCCATGTGAGTTCTGTGTGCATGTACTGGATGTCATGTGGATGCATATGGGTATGAATACTTGGCACTATGCCTGTACTGGGTGCTGGCTCTATGTGGGTTTTGAGGGTCACGTGGGTTTTGAATGCAGATACTTTAGATGCAGGTACTGGTTAAATGGTTGCTTGGTGCAGATAGTGGGGGCCATGTAGAGGTTGTGTGCAAGTGTGAGTATTGGGCGCAATGTTAGGCCTGGGTGCAGGTACTTGAGGTCATGTGAGTGTGAGTGCTAGGTGCCAGCTATGGGGGAAGGGGTGGATGTTGGGAGAAGTAGAGGTCATTGTGGGTGCTGCAGGAAGGGGAAGTCATTAGGGGTGCTGAGGGAGGTAGAGGTCAGTTTAGGTGCTGGAGGAGGACATTATGGGTGTTACTGGGGACAAAAAGGGTACTGCTGGGGACAGGAAGGGTGCTGCTGGGGAGGAAAAAATTGTAGGTGCTAGAGAGAGGTCAGTGTGGGTGCAGGGGGAGGCAGGATCACTGCAGTGCTAATGCTGGGGAGGGAGAGGTCAGTATGAGTCCTAGGTGGAGGGAGAGGTCCCTGTGGGTGCAAGTTTGAGGGAGAGGTCACTGTGGATGCTGGGGGAGGGAAAGGTCACTGCTGTCAGAGAGACACTATCTTACCTGTCACTGGGAGGGAGAAGGTGCCCCAAAAAATAACCATGGATGTAATAAATATAAAATGGCTTACCTCCTGGTCTCTCTCTCTGTGTTTTTCCTGTATCCGTAGGAAGTCTTGGTACTCCTCTGGACTACACACCTCCTCACTATCTTACCTGATCCCACACAGCTGTGGGGATGGTTACACTAGGGTTCTTGTATGATACCTTTTTACTCCAAAGTGTCCCAGATGGGGAGGAGCTTCCTGTGGGTGTGGGTAAGGCTTATCACAGCTAGAGGTGGAGCTTCATTTTTACAGCCAAAGGGGCCTTTTTATGGGAATTTAAAAAGGAGGGGGGTGCTTGGGCTCCCAGATCCCCCTCTGCACATGCCCATACACCAGATCCATGACTTATAGAATACCATAAACACGGCAAATGGAGACACCAAGTGGTGAATTCGGAAAAAGCTGATTAGGAAAGCTCCAATAATCCTGAAATGGTAGTTTTTTTTTTGTTTTTTTTTAAATGTCTTGTCTGGAGATCTTTATTTATTGTATTCTCTAGAACTAAGACCACCGCATGAGGCAGTGCTGGGCCAAGGTCCTCCTCTCCACTCTAGTGCCCAAGGCAGAGATGCATGGGCCTCCTATACCCATCAGACCTTGCTTGCTTCCTCTTGGGCAGCCATTATACAATGAGGGGGTATGCTTAACAACCCTAGGGAACCATGATTTTAAATGGAAAAGCAGGTGTTGAGGGGAGTAGTCAATTTACATGAAAACAATCACTAAGCCTTTGCATTCAACACTCACATCAAGCTGGAACACTAGAAGCATAAGAAAACAACTATCTTGCAAGATTATGCAGCACATTGGCTTCCAAAATGGATTGCATGCAATAGCATTCTATAATAGACCCTTACACCAGTGATGCGGTTTTCCCGTTATGCTAATGGGTCCCAACTCTACCTACAGTATACCAGTTGGCATGCAAGCGAACATTTCATGCTCATATCCTGGGATTCCTGCTGAGGTCTGTCAGGTTCAACCATTCTAGGGAACACACACATGCCAATAAATCACTCTAAGTTTGCCCTGGAGCAACAAACTGCACTACTTACACCATCCCATAGATGGGTTGTACAGAGTGACACAAGGGACAGGAGAGCTACAGTTATCAGCCAGACCACAATGGCTGTTAAAACTTACATACAGGGAAGGAGGGGCTATGCTCACCCTGCTTAGGGACCATGAGTTTAAACTGAAAAGCAGGGGGTGAGGGTAATGGTCAATTTACATACAATCATTAACCCTCTGCAATCATGATACTCACATCAAGTGAGAACACTAGAAGCATTAAAAACGACTAGGTTGCAAGATTATGCAGGTGAAGAAAAGGAGCATTAGCTACCAAGATGACCCCCGTGCAATTATTTGAGATATTGAGAGGTTTTCCCCTCCAACCCCTTCACAGCAGAGATTGCTTACAGCTTACCCACATATTCAGGCTGAGGAGCTCCTCATTCAACCCTCTGCCAGGATACACAGGATTACATAAGTGGTCGCCAGCCCTTTCAGTGGAGTAACTACAAGTCATGGAGCCCTCCAGCAAAACTTTGATCAAACAGTGATCATATCGTCTCCCTTGCCTACTCCTGGTGACCAGCACAGCTTGGGGGCCCATCTTGCATAAAACAAGTGTGGACACCATGATCTTCAAACCTATAACATGTGTAGCCACAAAAACACTTGATCTGAACGATGGACCACCTTATTGGAGGGAGTGAAGTAGTAGTTTGGGCCCCTTTAAAGCTCTGGACACACCCCCTGTGATTACATCGGCTGCTCCCTTGTAGTTGCGTCCCTGAGCCCTTTTGATGGCACCACTTGAATCACAGAGTAGGTAGCCCAGCACAAGCTATGCCAGTCTGCCCCAGTCACTCTTTCTGTTCAACATACTGGCAGTGGGGAACCAGAGTGCAGCTGGGAAGTGTAGGGCAGTACGTGTCTGCAGTGCAGTTGTTCCCAGTTATGGCTAAAGAGATTACAATATGCTGACCTCTTCTCACTACTGCACCCAAGAGTTAAGAAGCTTCAGTTGTTATTTATGCAAAAGTGCTGCTCTGAGCTCTTCAAGCCAACTTGGGTCGGCTACACTGCTGTTTTCTGAAGCACTTATTCATCAAAGAAACAGTGAGACACAGTTTCAGATGAGATAATGTTTTACTACAGGGAAGTTCAAAGGGTCATTAGCTCTGCTTTGTTTCATAGTGTAAAATACCGAGTGTGGGTTGTAAATTGCATATATGACAGAGTGATGCAATGTTTTAAAATAATTAAAAAAAAAAGTTATTTGACTGAAAATAAAAATATGAGACTCTTTTCTTTGCTACTAATGTTCTATTAACTAACCATTCTCATTATATCATACTTTTTTTTTTTTTTTGCTTCAGTGTCACTTTAACTAGCTGTTTCCTTACACTGATTACACTTCACACAGAGGCGGGACAAGGTCCTCCAGCACCCAAGGCTGAGACACCAAAGTGCCCTCCTCCATCCCTGCCACCCCAGCCGTCACACACTGATTGCTATTAGACTAAGAGGTGCCACAGCGCCCACAACCTCCCAAACACCTTAATATCTAGTTATCTGGCTTGCAGTCACTGCTATGTATCCCCTTTTCTTATTTCTTTCTGCTTCAAACACAATTAGGAATGACAGCTGAATGAATTGTGCGCCCCCTCCTACACTGCGCCCTGAGGCTGGAGCCTCTCCAGCCTATGCCTCGGCCCGGCCCTGACTTCACACATATTGCTGCTTTCCTCATTGGTGAATCTATGAACATCCCAGGCATCAGTCATCAGTTTAGATGTGTTTACAAAAGCTGTGGTGGCATCCTGATTTATAAGATCTGCATCAATAGAAGGGTAACGATGGAGGAAATGTGCCCCGATAGAGCTGTGCACGGATGGATAATGATGTAAGATAGAGACAGTGACTGCACATTAATTATCCCTTGATGGCAAGGTGGTGGCAGTGATTTGAGATGCAAGTCATGATGTCTCTTAGGTGAGGATCGATAGCAATTGCTTTCTTAAATGCAATTCACTTGTCCTTCCTTGCTGGGAGAGCAGCGCTGAGTGTAATTCAATAGTTCCAAGAATGGTAATGTCAAATGTATCATAAAAAAAGGATATGTATTCCGCTTTATGGCATTTCCTATGCTGGAAGTAGTAGAACCACAGATTATAATTATAGCCATTTCTATCCAACTGTTAGCAGGGTGGAAACGTTATCTAAAGCCAATCTATACCAAACCCTGTCAACAGAAACTGAGCCTTTAAGGAAGAAATACATAATCTCTGTTTATTATTTTAATGAAAGCTACATGTCAAAATAATCAGTAGCTCCAGAAATATGAGCAGGTGAAGTAATTGCAAATTACAACCTCTTTTATAAGTACTAGATGCTAACCCTGCCCCTCCTACGTCCCCAGTCCCCCTATTGGTCCTTTGACATGATAAAAATTTTCAGGGGCGTAACTAGAACCTGGTGGGCTCTCCAGCAAGACTGAACCAGCAGGGCCCCATGCAAAACCTTTAAACCCCCCTCCCATTTAAAATTTGCCCGACCCTCCTGCACTACCTCCTACTCCAGTGAGCAGAGCATGATAGTACTAAACATATAGGGTTTTTTTTTTTCCTTTTGGTGAATATGTTGGCGCTATATAAATAAAAAATAATAATAATAATAATAATTCTTGTAAAGGTCAAGAATACCTAGGTGAGAAGTAGGGAGAAACCGGAAACCCAATGGTGGTTAGAGGTGCCTATACTCTATCCCCTATGCCAGGGATGCCCAATAGGTCGATCGCGATCTACCGGTAGATCGTGACCGCCTTCTCGGTAGATCGTGGCCTCTCGGCCGCGTCTCGTTAAATGTTGCGGCCAGCAGCTCATCATGTTTAGCTGCCGGCGCTGGCCAATAAGGATGCAGCGGAGGAGAGGCGGTGAGGAGAGAGGGAGGAGAGAGGCGGCGTGGCCGCTACGTCATGGCTGGGGGCGGCGGCGGGCGGCAGCGGGCAGCCTGCAACGTGCGTGCTTGTAACGTGCCCGGCGCCGCCCCCAGTCATGACGTAGCGGCCGCACCACCTCTCTCCTCCCTATCTCCTCACCGCTTCTTCTCCCATGCATCCTTATTGGCCTGCCAGAGTCTCTCCTCCCCGCCTCTTCTCCCCTGCATCCTTATTGGCCAGCGACCTGCCTGCCAGTTCCAGGAGTCCACAGGACCTGGCTAACCTACGCTGCAGGTACATATACCTGGCTAACCTACACTGAGGGCCCATATACCTGGCTAACCTACACTGAGGGCCCATATACTTGGCTAACCTACACTGAGGGCTCATATACCTGGCTAACATACACTGAGGGCCAATACACCTGGCTAACCTACACTGAGGGCCCATATACCTGGCTAACCTACACTGAGGGCACATATAATTGGCTAACCTACACTGAGGGCACATATAATTGGCTAACCTACACTGAGGGCCCATATACCTGGCTAACCTACACTGAGGGCCCATATACCTGGCTAACCTACACTGAGGGCCCATATACCTGGCTAACCTACACTGAGGGCCCATATAATTGGCTAATCTACACTGAGGGTTCATATACCTGGCTAACCTATGCTGACGGCACATATACCTGACTAACCTACACTGAGGGCCCATATACTTGGCTAACCTATACTGAGGGCCCATATACCTGGCTAATCTATACTGAGGGCCCATATACCTGGCTAACCTATACTGAGGGCCCATATACGTGGCTAACCTATACTGAGGGCCAATATACCTGGCTAACCTATACTGAGGGCACGTAACCTATGCTGCAGGCACATATACCTGGCTAACCTACACAGGAGGGGGTGCTTAGCATTTGAGACGTTGGTAGATATCCTGGCCTTGGCAAATTTTAAAGTAGCTTGTGAGCTGAAAAAGTGTGGGCACCCCTGTCCTAGGTTATCAAGGCATTTTGTATTGACCTGAGAAGGCGGGCCATAACCCGTGAAATGCATTGTCAGATTGCTTTTTGAATAAAAACTTTTTTTTCCAGTTGAACTGGTGTCTATATCTTCTGGAGAGTTAAGCAATTACCTCTTTTTTTATTATATAATTTTTTATTTGCATTTAAAAATACCCTAATAGAACATACATTGGACGCCTCCATCCTACCCACTACGAGTACTTGACAGTGTAAACAACAGGTACATTTTTTGTATTTTAAGTTTTGTTTTTGCCTGGACTTTGGCTTTTAAATTGAACTGGGTAGCCATGGGGGCAGTTGGGACAAAGAGGCAAATTTGTGAAAGTCTATTATTCCCTCATCGCATCCAGCCAACTGTTTCTCCTTTGTATGCTGCTAAATTGGAATTCCAGTTACCCCTACTGCATTATATGCTCATATAGTCTACAGAAAAATAAAAATGCTGTCACCTGTATTTTGTATGTAATGTTTCACATTTCCCACAATCCTTTGCTTTGAGCTATGGCTGGTGTGTGCCATAGCACCTAAGTGTACTACCCATTCTATAGTGTGCCCCATACCACCTGAGTTTACTGCCCAATCTCTTTTTTCAAGGTTTGGTAGAAATGGGTGGAGTCTAGGTTTTTCTGAATGGTGCAAGTTTACCCACTCATGGCATGCAGTCTTTGGTTGCACAATAAGGTTTCTGGACATACACCACAGATATACCCGAAGATGAACACCTCTAGGTTTTTCTGAAACCAATCGCAAACTGTGCAGACTTTTGAAAACAAGTGCTAGAAAAACTTGAGTAGTATTTATTTCAGTTTTTTGTCTTGCCCTCAACCACTGGGACACAGCCAGCTGTTAAACTGTAAATAGTTTTTTTTAATCCCTATCCACGCTAGCCATGCTTTCTATTCTCAGCTTATCATTTCTTTGTTGCTCTTATCATCACTTCAGCAGATTTAAGTTGTTTGATTAAATAGGCATCCTTATGCTGGATACACACGTTCCCGCATGCTCGATTTCCAGCCGCGCTATTATTTCCGAGCATTTCCGAGTGCATATCGATGATTGTTAGGTCGATTTACATGCAAAGTATGCCAAATCAACCTTACGATCCATCGAAACGTGAATCGGAAATAATTGAGTCAATGCGAATTGACGGGAATCGAGCGGCGCATTGAGTGCGGGAATGCACTGTGTGTATCCAGCATTAGAGGGGAGGTTAGGTGGTTGACACCACGGGGAGGGGGTGCTTGTAAAGGGTTAGGCATTGGTAGAGGGAGGGCTAAGGGTTAGGCATCGTTAGAGGGAGGGTTAAGGGCTAGGCATTCGGTACAACAAGGGTTAAGAATTAGGCATCAGTAGAGGGATAGTTAAGAGTTAGGCATTGGTAGAGGCAGGGTTCTGAAATAAAGGGGGCACCAGTGAGGGGCACAGCAATAAAGTAAGTACTGATGGGGATACAGTACTGAAGAAGGTACTAATGAGGAGCAGGGGCGCCTCTCCCACCAGGCACTACAAGCGGTTGTCTAGGGCGATGTGAGGCGACCTCCCGCTGCTGCTACAGTGATTGTGTATTTTTTTTTTTTATTTAAGCTTCCGACTCTGCACCAAGGGCTCAACACGCTGCCTCCATGTGCTCAGCAGCAGTGCCTCCACTTCCATAGATGCCCCCTCCTCCCCAGACAATAGAGCAATCGATACTGCTCTTTTCCACCAGGCTTTTCCTCTAAAGCCAACTCCCTACATCTCAGTAGCCACACGGGTAAAGTGTTTACCTCATGTGGCCCAGCCTATAACTCTGCCCCCGCCAATCAATGCAGGAGCCAGCGGCCAGCCAACGTATGCCCCCGTGACAGTATGACACTCCCCCTGTCACTGGCTGCACAGACACTCGCGTGAACCAGCCAGGGGGCAGACACAATCACAGTGAGAGTGGACACATAAGAATGCGAAGTTTCCGTGTAGTAGCCCCGCCCTGCACAAGAGCTCAACACAGTCCCGGAGCCAGGAGGAGTGACGGTGGTTTTTGCTCCTGCTTGGGAGATGGGCTGCATGCACGGACAGAAGAGAAGGTATGCAGGCAGCCTGACAAACATGAACATATCCTGTCCTGTGTGCAGACCACTGTTTACTATTGTGATAGCAGCTGCAAGAATGTGCCCTGCTGTTTTGATTGGAGAAGTTCATGTGAAAGCGGGCTAGGCTGTAACCTGCTGTGTTTTAGTACTCTCCCCCCCCCCTCCATTCCATCTTATGCTGTCACTACCTCCCCCTCTCTGTTCCTCTGCCCCCCTCTTCCCTCTTATGCTGTCTCCCCCTTTCCCTCTGCCCCCTCTTCCATCTTATGCTGTCTCTCCCTCCCTCCCCCTCTGTTCCTCTGTCCCCCTCTTCCATCTTATGCTGTCTCTCTCCCCCCTCTTTTCTTTCCCTCTGCCCCCTCTTCCATCTTATGCTGTCTCTCCCTCCCTCCCCCTCTGTTCCTCTGTCCCCCTCTTCCATCTTATGCTGTCTCTCTCCCCCTCTCTGTTTCTCTGTCCCCCTCCTTTTCCATCTTATGCTGCCTCTCACCCTTTCTCTTTCCCTCTGCTCCCTTTTACATCTTATGCTGTCTGTTTCTCCCCCTTTTCTCTTTTCCTCTGCCCCTTTTTCCATCTTATGCTCTCCCCCCCCCCCCCAAAGGTGCCTGGTGCACCAGGCAGACCATGCGGTCGCCTGGAGCGCAGTGCGGGGAGGCGCGCGGTTGAGACGCTGGCGCATTATGATTATTTGCCGGTGAAATGCTGCTACATTATGATTGTTTTCTGAGGAGCATAGTAATAAAGAAAACACCAATGGGGCTCAGTAATATAGAGGGTACTAATGAAGGGCATGACAATAAAGGAGGCACTTATGGGGGGCACAACATTGAAGAAAGCAGTAATGAGGATGGACAATAATTAAGAGGGGCCTAATAGGGACCATTATAATGAAGTAAGTACTGACAGAAGGCGCTATAAACAAGAGGGAGTAATAGAAACAACATACTAAAACAGTAAATAAAAGAGTTAAAATCAGAACAAAGTGTTTGGATAATTACTTTGTTGACCCTTTCCAAAAGATTTTATCAATCAACCCCCCCAGCACTTACTTTTTTTTCTGTAATGTGTATGTTTGTTTATGTGTGTGTGTGTGTGTGTGGGGGGGGGGGGGGGGGGGCGTGGGTGATCGCTGGGTGCTGTACACAGTGGGTACCAGTGGTGGGTGGGGCTGGAGCCATCTTGTGCACTGTCACTCTTCCCTATTGCATATTTATTTATTTATTTATTTATTTATTTATTTGTTGTATTTATAAAGCGCCAACATATTACGCAGCGCTGGACAATAAATAGGGATACATACAATATTTAGGGGTGACATACAGCAAAATGACAATACCTGAATACAAGAAAGATCAGATCATGCAGCACAGTATGAGTACAAGGTAATGCTTAGTCAGTCACTGGCTGGAGCATAGAGATTAGGCAAGTTAGGTTCACTCAGATGCCTAGCATGGGTTCACAGTAATGGAGGTGCATGATCAGGTTGGACACAAAAGGAGGAGGACCCTGCCCAAAGGCTTACAATCTAAAGGGAGAGGTAGGGACACGAGAGGTAGGAGACCAGAGTTCAGCTGTGGGTTTAGAGCACTTGTGAGGGGTAGTAAGCCAGAGTGAAAAGGTGAGTTTTGAGGGCTTTCTTGAAGATGTTGAAGGAGGGGGCTGCCCTAATGGGTGGAGGTAGAGAGTTCCATAGTGTTGGAGCAGCTCTTGAGAAGTCCTGGAGGCGTGCATGGGACTGGGTGATGCGGGGGGCGGTTAGGCGAAGTTCATTGGAAGAGCGGAGTGAGCGGCTAGGTGTGTACCTCTGAGTAAGATTGGAAATGTAGGTTGGACAGGTTTTGTGGACAGATTTGTAGGTCAGACACAGTATCTTGAATCTGATTCTGGACTGGATAGGAAGCCAGTGGAGGGATTCAAGGAGGGGATCCGCCATGGTGGAGCGATGGGAGCAGTGGATAATTCTGGCTGCTGCATTCATGATGGACTGCAGTGGGGCTGTTCGGGTCATAGGGAGACCAGACAGCAGGGCATTGCAGTAGTCAAGGCGGGAAATTATGAGGGCATGGATGAGGAGTTTGGTAGTGGCAGAGGTCAGGAAAGGGCGAATCTTACAGATGTTACGAAGGTGGAAGTTGCAGGACTTTGTGAGGTTTTGGATGTGGGGAGTGAAGGAGAGTGCGGAGTCCAGGGTGACACCCAGACAGCGGGCTTGAGAGGTAGGGTGAATGGTAGTGTGGTTAACAGTGACATGCACATCTGGGAGGTTTATGGATGTCCGGGGTGGGAAGATCATAAATTCCGTTTTGTCTAGGTTTAGTTTCAGGAACCTAGCGGACATCCAGGAGGAGATGGCTGATAGACAGGAGGAGACCTTGTCCATGGTAGTGGTGGATATGTCAGGGGTGTGGAGGTAGATCTGGGTGTCATCTGCATACAGATGATAGTTAAAACCCATGAAGGAGATAACCTTGCCAATGGAGGATGTGTATAGGGTGAACAGTAGGGGGCCAAGGACCGAACCTTGTGGGGCTCCCACTGAGAGGTGGTTGGGGGTGGATGAGGACTCATTGAAGGCGGTCGTGAAGGAGCGGTTGGAGAGGTAGGATGAAAGCCAGGACAGGGCAAGATCGTGAATGCCCATGGAGTGGAGGGACTGGAGGAGTAGGGGATGATCTACTGTGTCAAAAGCTGCTGAAAGGTCAAGAAGGAGGAGAATAGAGTATTTACCTGCATATGAGCCATTCTCCATTCTACTACACATGCACAGGAGGGAGCGTAGCTACGAGAGACATATTAGACTAATATGTTCAGAGGAACCCAGCTCTGGGACGGCTGGGTGTAAAAGGATCAAGAACTCTCTGGCTATCCTTAGGCTTCCCACTACGGAGGTAAGTATTTCGTATTTCATATAGTTTGCGCTTCAGGTAGATTTTAACACAGCCCAATCAGTGCACTTTAATGTCTGGCACAATAAGTACTTTGAAATCATAGTAAGGTCTTTTCTGTGTAGTGCGCCAGAATATGCTTATCTTAATGGGTGGAAAAGGAGATGCTGCTGTAATTAGATGCTCTCAGTGCAGGTGGCACTGAGATTTTGGGAGGCAAATTTAGATTTAGCGAAGTCTGTGCCCCAGTAAGTAAAGGGAGTGCAGCCTGAAAGGAACTGTGAAATGTAACGCTTCTGTTTTTATTATCCACAAGACTGATGAGACCAGGCTCCCGAGCCGGCAGGGGAGCCATGCATTGTAATGAACCACTTCCCACTCACACGTCTGAATTACTGCGCTCTGTCTGAGATGAATACAGATTGTTCCAACTGCTTGCTGGTCAATGATTTCATATGAAGTCATGGAGAGGCGTTATTAATTAGAATAGTATTTCTCAAACGCCAAAGAAAGTTTCTTAAAGGACCACTATCGCAAAAATATTTAAAATTCAAAATATATGTAAACACATACAAATAAGAAGTACGTTTATTTTAAAGTAAAATGAACCATAAATGACTTTTCTCCTAAGCTGCTGTCACTTACAGTAGGTAACAGAAATCTGATGTAACTGACAAGTTTGGGGCTAGTACATCACCCCATCTCTTCATGGGGGATTCTCAGCATGGCCTTTAGTCTTTATAAAGACACACCCTGAAAAAGATCATTACAAAGATGCTGGCCAGCCTCCCTGCTCACTGCATACTATTTTGATAACTGGACAAGGCAACTGACATTTACAAAGTGCTTTCAAAAATAAAGAAAACGCTGAGTAATTCCAATGAAGAGATGGACTAGTCTAAAACCTATCGGTTCTCTAAGATTTCTACTACCTACTGTGACAGCAATTTAGGAGAAAAGTAATTTATGGCTCATTTTACTCTGAAATAAACGTACTTCTTATTTGTACGTGTTTACATATATTTTACATTTTTCCGTTATAGTGTTCCTTTAAAGTAGAACTCCAGAAAAAACAAAAACAATATATATTGCCTTTCAAATGTCACTTGTGTTATTTGAAAGGACATAAACCTTTCTCCCGGATCACTGTGGTTTTGTAAAGGCCACCATACACCACCATTATTATTATTATTTATTGGATTTAAATAGCACTACCAGGGGTGACTGACAACACAGGTAATAGGTAATAGATACAACAATACAGGTAATAACCAATAGGATACAACAACACAATACAGGTAATTATACAATGCAGATCATGCAATGGAATGGTAGTCCCAATAATACAAGTTCACATTATTCTGGGTAGAGTGCAAAATCAAGTATGATACACAAGGAGAGAGGGCCCTTCCAAAGGCTTACATTAGAAAGTTTATTCGATCAGAATTAACAATCAATAAAAACATTTAATATAAAAACACTCTATGAAAATGTAGGGCATTCTTAATCAATGTTTCAATCATTCTGAAAATCAAACATTGTTTTTTCCATCTAGATCTTTCACGAACAGAAAAGAAAGAAAGCAAATGTCCCACCCCTGGCTGTGATGGAACAGGTCACGTGACTGGTTTATATCCTCACCATCGGAGTTTATCAGGTTGCCCGCACAAAGACAGGGTACCTCCAGAAAGTAAGTGGTGGAATGTGGGAAAATTTCACCAGTGGACACACTTTTACTACAAAGGTTCAAATGGCTGTTAGGCAGCAAAAGGTTGGCCATGTGTAGGGTGGTGAATTCTCATTAATGAACAAAAGAAAATCATGTTGATCAGAAATCCATCTTCTTCCTCCTGCAGTTCCCATGCGGAGTCCATGCAGGAAGTCTGTACAGAAATTATGATACCGACTATATTTTTTTGCTTCTGAGATACTGAACCACCTACCCACAGACCCAAATCATCTCTTGTTCTCTTGTAGTCTTCATAGCCAAGTGCCATAGAGTATATCTATGTCCATCACCTTTGAAGAATTTAATTCAGATAGATGTGTACAGGTGTACTCACTGTATTAATACATATTCTGTACATATCTAAAAACCAATTCCAGAAAAAAATCTTGTAGTTTTGGATAGTTTATTATACTATTAGAACCTCATCTTGGTTTGTATTGCTGTACGGTGTCCCTATCTGTGAGAGGTTGCATCATTTTCTCTCCAGACCGAAAGTTGTAAAATCTCACTGCATTGCAGAGTCTACATACTTCATTTCCTGGCCCTGGGACTACCATGTTTTACATATAAGACTTAAAGCTACATAGAGGTCACAGGTCCAGGAAATGAGGGAAAATATCAACCAGGAAGACACAGATAACAATAATAACTCTCACACATTTCTATCCATATGATTCAGAACTATAACAAAATCATTTCTTGGAATTGTGCTTTAAGATATTCCTACACAATTAGCAGTTGTTATCATGTTTTGTACTGTTATTAACTTGCTTGATATCAAAATATTTTTCTCATGTGCCTAAGATTGTTTTATCCCAAAGCACCCAGTTTTTGTCTTACATCCAGCCGTACAAGATAAACAAAAAAAATGAATTCAGATGCTTTTTTATATAGTTTCTATGACATTTTTTATGATAACTATGCAGTGAAGTAATTAAGCATCTAATTTCCATTCCTAGTTTTAAACACGGTAACATTTTTACCTAAAAATACATTGCTTACATTTTATCAGGTATAACTATAACTACAAATAAGAAGTACATTTTTTCCAGAGTAAAATGAGCCATAAATTACTTTTCTCCTATGTTGCTGTCACTTACAGTAGCTAGTAGAAATCTGACAGAAGTGACAGGTTTTGGACTAGTCCATCTCTTCATAGGGGATTCTCAGCAAGGCTTTTATTCTTTATAAAGATATTCCCGAAAAAGGATTTAAATAATGATGCTGGCCAGCTCCCTGCTACCTACACAGTTTTTTGGCAGTTGGTCAGAGCAACTGCAATTCACTAAGTGATTTTGAAAATAAATATATCCCTGAGAATCCCCTATAAAGAGATGGGCTAGTCCAAAACCTGTTACTTCTGTCAGATTTCTACTACATACTGTAAGTGACAGCAACATAGGAGAAAAGTCATTTATGGCTCATTTTACTCTGGAACAATGTACTTCTTATTTGTATATGTTTGCACATATTTTAAATTTTACAGTTTTTCGCTGTAGTACCCCTTTAATAATCACATTTATGGCAGATGGAGTTCTTTACCATTTTTAATGGTATATAGCTGTTTTAATTCAGGAATGGTTACAAATTTTTCCATGGAAGACAGCTATACTTATTTACAGGGGGTAGGAAGCCAACAGAAAAAATATATACATCCTATAGGCTCTTGAGTTAATGATAGTAAAAATAAATAAGATAAGCACATATGCCATTCTCTTTATATGGAGGATTGGAGTTTATGGTATCATCATCTACATTGTCAACCCTTCAGCAGAACAATTACAGATGGTACCTGATGTCCAAGGGCAGCCTTGAGCCGCAGTTATAAGGTTTACCTAACTGATTTCTTTGTCTCCTCTTATTTTAAAATATTATTACTAATAAACTTTATAGAGTTCTAAAATATAGATAGGGGAGACATTGCAACAGTAAATAATGTTACACAAGGACATTACAGCATTAAACAATGATACACAAAATAGTGATGTAACAATAAGCAATGGTGCGCGGATTGCGATGTCGAAATAATTAAAACGTTTTTCTTTTAAAACAGATTTTTTGGGGGGAAATATACATTGAAGTCAAAGGGGCATGAGAAAAAAATTAAAGTTTGTGCCCAAAATTATTTTAAAAATACTGTGCCTTTTACAGAAATGTCTTCTAGTTCTATGTGGTTATCACTAGGGAAACAATTACACAAGCACATGCCTATGTGTAGCCAAAACAAGGCAAGAAGAAGGAGTAGCCTGCTACTGGTGGGACCATCATATTGGTTATTTTTATTGAGTCACTTGAGCACTGTTACATGTTTTATGCTACAACTACCACCCTTGCCCTCTTTACAATGTTGCAAGATAAACACCATGATGGTCAATGACAAATGTTTATACCCGGGCTTTTACCTAAACCACAACCTGAGAAATCTGGTTCTCTGGCTAGACCAGGGGTCTCAAACTCAATTTACCTGGGGGCCGCAGGAGGCAAAGTCAGGATGAGGCTGGGCCGCATAAGGAATTTCACAATCGCTGCGCATCGCCGCCTCTGCCCGCCCCTCTCACTCTTCCTTCACAGAGAGGGGCGGGGAGAGGCGGCGATACATGCGGCGATTGACGTCAGGAGGGTCAGAGCTGAAGCTGAAAGCTCTGCCCCTTCCAGGAAATGCCGGCGGATTGCCCCCCAGGCGATTTGGGGGCTCTGCAGCCCTCGTTTAGCATCGGGGATGCGGCGGATTACTTGGGAGCACAGAAGCAAACTATAAGGAAGCTTTTGCCGGTGAGGGCCACAAAATATTGTATCGAGGGCCGCAAATGGCCCGCGGGCCGCGAGTTTGAGATCCCTGGGCTAGACAAAATGTAGCACAAAAATACAAAATAGAAAAACATGCTAAAAGCTAACATAAAATGTCAAACATACAATTTGGATATCTTGAAATTACCTCTAAATAAGAGAGTAAAGGACATTTAATACCCAATAGCTATAAATAAGTTTTCTCTATAAACATACATATTAAGTAGGCAAAATAGGTACCAACTGTGAAATAATTATCTTAATTTCCTAACTAATAAGAGAAATAAAGCACTGAGTGGAGAAATTAGAATCTCTTCTGCAGCATGAAATTTTAATATATTCCTTTTATAGTGAGATTTCTCTGATTCTTTCCTTTTTTTCCCCTCTGCCAAGTTCTCGCCATGCATGAAAATGTTCTAAAGTGCCCTACACCAGGTTGCACCGGGAGAGGCCATGTAAACAGCAACAGGAACTCTCACAGAAGGTAGGCACAGCATCTCTGGAACTGTTACAGATGGACACTTTTACTACTGCAGCATTTTTGTCTGTCCCACCAGAATAACACAGATGACAGCTGCTGCTTACTGTGCTTTCTTCAACTACTAAAAAAAAGTTTCACTTTGTCGCATAACATGATCAGAAAAAAGTGTGATCTAGGAATTTTCTTGGCATAAGAACATAATACTTTTATATATTCTGTGCACTGTTGCCCTTTGCCTAATTATAAATATATATATATATATACATTTCTGAGACATAATATGCCTTTTATTTTCAGAATTCAGCAGGAAAATAAAATGAACTGGATTTTGAACATTTTTTTTGTATAAAGATTACAGAATTATAAGTATTTTTTTATAGATACACCTAAAATGTTTATATAGATACTATTATATATAGACATACATTGGAGTGGGTTCTGGCTTTTTTCATAAATAAAATCAGCATTGTCTACATGCTTAGAGATACCTTCTGTAACATTGACAACAATGTTTGTTTATCTATTTAAGTAGCTCTATTTATATTATATGCTAGGCTAATATTTATTACATTTAAAGAGACACTGAAGCGAAAAAAAAAGATATAATGAATTGGTTGTGTAGTACGGGTTACTAGAAGATTAGTAGCAAAGAAAATATTCTCAGATTTTTATTTTAAGTTATATAGTATTTTTTTTTTTTTTTTATAACATTGCATCATTCTCTGATATTTGCAGTTTACACACTACTCAGCATTCTGAATGTTTTTACAGAGCAGTCTTGTAAACTATTGACCTGTCCTCTGGAGAGAAAAATAAATTACAATGACTGACAGTTGAGATAACAAGCTTTAGAAGACAGAGCTCTCTGCGACTTTGAAAGTCATGAAGCTCAATGACTTGTATGCATAGATAATAACTGGAGTTTCTTAACTCTTCCTGTACTGGAAACAATATTAGACTTATGTCTCTGCTGTAATGTTTTATTTCTTAGCTGTACTACACATACAAATCATTATATCATAATTTTTTTTTTCACTTCAGTGTCTCTTTAATGTTCATCTAAAATCATTTTTGTAGGAAAAGGCCTTCATTTGTAAGCAACCCTCTACGGTTTATCATACCCCACCAGAGACATATATTGATTAAACTAGGTGTCTCTAAGAATACTGGTCCTTAAAAAAAAAGTGCTATACTCAATTAATTGTTGTACAATTTACTGATAATATTTGAATGTATTTGCATGTTGCTTGACACTAAATAAGCCCCATTTGCTTCTTGACTAATGACTAGTGTTTCTATGCATTGGTCGCACCTGGTATATTTGAGTCTATATAAAATGTTTAATTAATTTTCATCAGTGTCATTGTTCACATAGAACAATGGATTAAAAGTTTCAACAGCACTTTCTCAGTCTTCCTTATGTCAAAAGCATATTTGGGTTTAACCACTTTCGCCTCCTGGACGAACTAGCTATGTCCAGGAGGCCATGTGCCCTCCCGCACGTGCACGCGCGCTCCCAGCCACGGATCGTTAGCCCAGGAATCAATTAATCGAGCTATGGTGCCCGATCACTGATTCTTCTCCTCCGCAGAAAAAGCGACAGCTTCTCTCGGAAGCTTCGCTTTTTCTGACTCCTACATTCCCCTACGTCGCTCTAAGCGTACATGTTACGCTTAGAGTGACGTCATGTAAATAAACTCATGGCTGCCATCTTGTGGCCAAAAACTACAACTAAATGTAAAAAAAAAAAACAAAATCAACACATATTTACATTAAAAAAATGACTGTTTACATCCCACCCTCCCAAAAGTACCCAAATAAAATGTTTAATAAAAAACAACAAAAAAACAACATTACAATAAAAAAAACATGTAAATATTTACCTAAGGGTCTAAACTTTTTAAATATCAATGTAAAGATGAAATATTTCTCTTTTTTTTTTTTTTAATTATAAGCTTGTAAATAGTGATGAATGCGAAATGGAAAAAATGCACTTTTATTTCCAAACAAAATATTGTCGCCATACATTGTGATAGGGACATAATTTAAATGATGTAATAACCGGGACAAATGGGCAAATACAATACGTGAGTTTTAATTATGGAGGCATGTATTATTTTGAAACTATAATGGACGAAACCTGACAAATCATGAATTTTTTCAGTTTTTTTCTTATTCTTCGTGTTAAAATGCATTTACGGTAAAGTTTTCAGCAAGGCTTGGTGTACAGAGGCGCCAGAGTAGAATAAAAACGTTTAAAAACCGTCTAAAAGAGGGGGATGTTCAGGTGGACTTACCTCCCTCAAATATATAAAACTCAATTGAGTCACAATATATCAATACAAAAATATTTTATTGAACTCCACTTAGTGCAACGCGTTTCGCAGGTGTGGTCCTGCTTCATTAGGCAAACAGGAGTATAACTCAATGGGTCTAGATACAGAAGTGAGCGCCTCTCTAGACCGTCTAGACTGTATCTAGACCCATTGAGTTATACTCCTGTTTGCCTGATGAAGCAGGACCACACCTGCGAAACGCGTTGCACTAAGTGGAGTTCAATAAAATATTTTTGTATTGATATATTGTGACTCAATTGAGTTTTATATATTTGAGGGAGGTAAGTCCACCTGAACATCCCCCTCTTTTAGACGGTTTTTAAACGTTTTTATTCTACTCTGGCGCCTCTGTACACCAAGCCTTGCTGAAATCTTGAGTCCACCCTCGGTGGAGGGGTGCTACCCCGTTTCCTATCTACAGAGAGCGACATCTTAAAAACCTGAGTGGGGTCAGGTTCTAATACTCCCCACCTGCACTTGAAGTGGTTGCCAATGGGTAACCCATGCTTGTGAGTATATCTAAATATTTTTGCTTTTAACTACAACCAACTTAACAATACTACACCATATTGGGCTCTCGATTTCTCTTTGTTCTTCCAAGCATTTACGGTAAAGTGGCTCTTAGCAAAATGTACCACCCAAAGAAAGCCTAATTGGTGGTGGAAAAAACAAGATATAGATCAGTTCATTGTGATAAGTAGTGATAAAGTTATAGGCTAATGAATGGAAGGTGAACATTGCTCGGATGCATAAAGTGAAAACGACTGAAGGCTGAAGTGGTTAAAGCATACAATTGATCTGTGTACATAGAAGAAAGGAGCAAAGAAAAAAGCTAAGAAAAATAGAAAAAAAAAGTAGAGTAGAGTTTGGAAACTTTCGCAATTCAATTTTCTATGTTTAATATGAGTTTAATATAATTTTTGATTTATGACAACGATAGAAGAGTGAAAGATTCTTCCAATTTTTATATTCCTTACAAGCATTCCTTAATGTGAATGTTAAGTGGTTTCATTTTACTGATGTACTAGTGCTAACACGTGTTTTTTTTTTTTTTTTTTTTTGTGCTACTGTGTTTGCATCCCATTTAGTGCAACTGAATAGGATTTCGCAAGTGCACCAAAATTGCATAACACATGCATGAGAAAATGTTTTCCTTTAATTACTTAAGCCCACAGTGTTGTTTATTTTTTACATCTGAGCAAATTTCACCTCCCATTCATTTGCCAATAACTTTATCACTACTCATCACAATGAATTGATCTATATCTTGTTTTTTCCGCCACTAATTAGGCTTTCTTTTGGTGATGCATTTTGCTAAGAATTAATTTATTCTAAATCCATTTAACAGGAATATTAAGAAAGAAATGGAAAAAAAATCATACATGCTATTGTGATTAAAACCCATGTATTTTATTTGCCCATTTGTCCCGCTTATTACACCATTTAAATTATGTCCCTATCACAATGTATGGCACCAATATTGTATTTGGAAATAAAGGAGCATTTTTTCAATTTGCATCCATCACTTTTTACAAGCCCATAATGTAAAAAAAATATATTAATATACTCCTTTGACATGCATATTTAATATTTCAGACCCTTAGGTAACTATTTTTTTTTGTATTTTTTTGTATTAAAATTTTCTTTTGGGTAATTTTTGGTGTGGGAGGTAAACAGCTAATTTTAAATGTAAAAAAATGTATTTATTTATATAAAAAATGGATGTGGGTGTAGTTTTTACTATTTGGCCACAAGATGGTCACATGTCAAAAAGTCCTGGAAGTGTACGAGAACGCTTCCAGGGAGCATTAGAAGGAAGAGAAACTTTTTTAAACTCTGATAAGAGCCTGTAGGTTTTTCTGCGGGGGGCTTCGATCAATGAATGGGATCTATAATCCCATTCATTGATCGCTGGGCTAATGGCCGGCGGAGAGTGTGTGCAGCCTATCAGGTTCAGAGTGTTCATCCAGATAGGCTTAAAGCCAATGGGTACCGTTTAAAAAAAGAAAAAGTCAGATACTCACCTAAGGAGAGGGAAGGCTCGGTCCTAATGAGCCTTCCCTCTCCTCTCCCAGTGCCCTCGGTGCTGCGCTGGCTCCCCCGCTCGCGTCCGCCGCCGCAGGGACTTCGGAGGTCTTTGGGAGCACTCGGGCTTCCGAAGACGGGCCGCTCCATACTACGTACGCGCGAGCGCGTCATAGAGGGCGCTCGCGCATGCATAGTATGGAGCGGCCGCGTCATCGGGAGCCCGAGTGCTCCCGAAGGCTTCCGAAAGCTCCCTTCGGCATGCAGAAGTGGCAATATTTGACCGAACTGGTCGAATACTGCCACGGGGGATCCTGCGCGGGACCGGGCACCGGGAGAGGAGAGGGAAGGCTCATTAGGACCGAGCCTTCCCTCTCCTTAGGTGAGTATCTGACTTTTTCTTTTTTTTACCGGTAAACATTCACTTTAAGTGGTTAAATGTTTTGCTTACACAGCCTACCAGACTAACTATCAGACTCAGATATCTGTTCAAAATAAAACTTATAAAAAAAAAATGTAAAAATAGAATAGCAAATAAAGCAAACACATTAAGTCCCGGTTCACATTACAGTAAAAAAAAAGGTCTGTTCCCGGATTGGAAAGGAACGGATCGTGATGGATGGAAATAGATTCAGTTTTAACCTATAGATCCGTTCACATCCATCCGTTCAAATGGATCCATTCTGCACGATCCGGTGAATGAACTGCAAGTTTCCTGCTGTACTAATTTTTCCAGACTGCTGAGCCCAGCGGAATGGAAACGGAAGCTGAAGCGCTGCATAGGGGGCAAAGAGAAAACGGAATGTTTCTTCACACTAGTGAAGAAACGGACTATTCTAAATAGAAAAATACACTTTGGGGGATGTAGAGAAATGGAATGGAAGCATCGGAACAGAACCGATCGACCGATGATCAGATCCGTTTTCATGGATCCATTTGCCACTTCAACGCAAGTGTGAACTGGGCCAATATGCACACCCTTTAATATTGTATTATTTAACCTCTTCCTGCAAAACAGAGGTTTTAAAATGTCAATGTGTTGCAATGTTTAGTGCAAAGTAGAAGTTTTAAAATTATCTGTTCTGCAGGACAGAGGATCGGGCTGCAGCTGCAGTGGCTGCTGTGGGGAGTGCAAGTTCAACATGCATGCGTGCGCCCACTTTCCGCCACCTATGGGCTGGTGGGAAGTAGTTAAAGTTGTACAAGGTCTAAAGTGATTGCTTGAAAGGTGTCATTTGCTCTGAAGTTCATTTTGGGCCTTGTTTAATCAAACTGTTTTCCTTTGCAGCCTATCAGGATGCCCTATTGCTGCAGCAGAGAAACTAGCGAAAGCGCAAGAAAAACATCAAAGTTGTGATGTATCAAAATCCAACCAAGCATCTGATCGTGTTTTAAGGTGGGGAAAATTGTTCTGCCTTTATCTCTCTTGATGAATGTGACATGTCATTAGTCCACACTTACTAAGTTTTCGTTTTATCATATCTTTTTTCTCTGTTTTTAAACTGGGAATGAACCTACCCACAAATATATAGCGCATGATAAGACTGTCTGGGAGCATCACTATACACAGCATGTAGCAGTATGTTTCAGGATTTCCAATCTGTAAATAACTTAGACTTCAAAACTGTTCCAGTTTGGAATGCCATCGCATGGGCGGAAGTGGCAGAGCCAAAGTGCAAGGCACTTCCACTGCAGCAGCAGCATGAAATCAAGGGTTTTCCAGTATTCATCTTTGTTGTGAAAATGAGCACAAAATATCAACTGGTTAATGATTCAGAGTCCTTAAAGAGACTCTGTAACAACATTTTCAGCCTTATTTCTTCTATCCTATAACTTCCTACACCTGTTCTAATGTGGTCTGGCTTGCTGCAGCCTTTTCTAGTTGCACTGTCTCTGTAATAAATCTAATCTTCTTTCCTTAGTCAATCCTTGTCGAGGCAGAGAGGAATGCACTGCTCTGCTGTGATAGGGAGAAGTTATACACACCTCCACCACGCCCCCTGCAGGCTCTGTGTGTGTGCTGTGTTTATGAGTCAGACAAGGTCTCTGCTCACAGCCAGCATTTGCAGGCTCAGGACTCAGGAGCTGTGACCTTGGGAACAGCTGTGAGTGCAGAAAGATCAGTTCAGAGCTCAGACAAGCAGCTAAGGTAACAAGTGGTGTAACATTCCAGCAATCAAATCACGTTTGAGACAAGCCTCTGCAAACAGGCACCTGCTCTGATGATGTATTTCCTGTTTGGCGGCCATCTTCATTGTTTACAAAAAACAATGAATAAAACAGTGATTTTATCACCAAGAAAGCAGTGGGGAGCAGCGAAAATGTCAACTAGGGGGCTAGGAGAAGACAACAAACAGGCTGGTACGTTTATTTATGTAAGATTTTGACTGTACAGATTCTCTTTAATTTACTCTAGAGGCCTTGTTTGGCTGAATTCAATTTCCTCCATGAGTCAGTGAATGTTAGGAGACTTTTTTTCTTCTAATCAGTACAAGTAAGTATAGGTGTTTTCACTGTTAAGCGTGTCCTCTCTCCAAGGTATGAGTGTCCTATCCTCTAAATGGGTTTACATTGTAAACAGTACGCCGTTAGCTACACTTTAAGGGCACCTAGACAACATAAATGGGTGATAAAATACACAAACTCAGGGTTTAGTTTAAAGCACATCTGAAGTGAGAGGAATATGGTGGCTGCCATATTTATTTTCTTTTAAACAATTCCAGATATTGACAGTCCTGCTGAACTCTGGCTGTATTAGTGTCTGAATAACACTAGAAATAAGCATGCAGCTAATCCTGTCCAGACCTCAGTCAGAAACATCTGATATGCATGCTTGTTCTGGGTCTATGACTACAAGTATTTGTGGCAGATGATCAACAAGATGGCAGAAAGGTCAACAGGACTGTCAGGCAACTGGTGTTAGTTTAAAATGTGGCAGCATCCATACATCTTTCACTTCAGGTTCCGGTGAAAGTAAATAATACAGATTCCTATGCAGTCACCTTAACTTTGACTTTAGCAGCCATATTTGTGGAGTAACTGATTGCTCTGATTTTCAATAATTTCATCTAATACCTTTTTTTTGTCTAGGCCCATGTGTTTTGTAAAGCAATTAGAAATTCCTCAGTATGGTTACAGAAATAATGTATCAACAACCACACCTCGCTCCAACCTGGCCAAGGAACTAGAGAAATATTCAAAGACTACATTTGAATATAACAACTATGACAACCATGCATACGGGAAGAGGGCGATTGCTCCCAAGGTACAGTCTAGGGATATCTCTCCAAAGGGATATGATGGTAAGTTATCTGCCCATGGCATATCATTAATGTATGTCTATTGTATGTCTTATTGCTTGGTAATCACTGCTTGATTGATGTAAGTGGGAACTGTAAGCAAAGAACTTTGGTGAACTTCTAGGGTTAGGGTACATAGCCATTCTTGCTGAAAGACTGAAGAAGATGTTTGTAAGATGTTTCTGCTTCTAGTTTGCAGTTGCATTCATGTTTAGTTGGATTAATCAAAGTAAATCAAATGTTTGTGAAAGTAATGCAAGTGCATGTTATTTCGTAAGATTCTATTCTAAATTCCAACATTGCTTGAAGAACATCTTCAAAACCCAGCTAAAGACTTAACATGGTCAATTCTGAAAGCAATCATATGGATTAGTGTGAATATAAGTCTTGCTTGGGAGCTGAGCTTCTCAAGTTTAAACATCCTTGGTTCAGAGGTGTTCCTGCAGCTGTGCAGGTATCTGTACAGGTTTTAGACCTATCTACCTTGTTAGCAGTGATGAGGTCGTTACACTGCACACCACCTGCTTCCTGTGAACCATATAGAGCCACCTCTTCATTCAGACACATGGGCCCATATGCAATTCATTTTGTCTCCTAAGTTTTCTCTTAGGTTATATTTTCACTCCTTAACGATAAAATACCCTTTAAGCCACCAGCAAGCAAGAAAAGACAAAATCATTTTGATTGTATATTCCCTCAACTTTTTGGTACTTTTTCAGTTGCAGAGTGCTTAAAGTTATTTTAACCTCTTAACTCAAACTGAAAGGTGATATATGTCCAATTTGAGTTGCAGTTAATCATTCTGGATGCATATATGCATCCAGTGTTGTTGTGATATGTGTCCCCTGAGCCAATCGAAGTGCTATAAATAAACATGCCTCAAATCATGAGTTATGTTCATTCATAAAAGTGAAAGTAAAAAAAGTAGTTACAAAAAACATTCAAACACTTCATGGAAACTTCCAGATTATTGTATAGTGCCACCTAGTTGCCTCCCTCCCAAGTAAAAGTAAAGTAAAAAAATAAATAAAGAAATGTAATAATTAACCCCCCTCCCCCTTAGTTACCAAACATAAACACTTGCTAAAAAAAATAAGGTGACAGTTAAAAAAACAAAAAACAAACATAAACAGTTAACTCAAGCCCCGTTTACACGTAATCAGTTGGTATGCGTTAGTGTGTGTTAGTATGCAATTGTGCGCGTTGGTAAGCGTATTTTCCATAGCAGTGCATTGGGAAGAAGAATTCAGTTAAAAAGCGTCAAGTGTGAACTGTGCCATAGGAAAACATGGGCATTACTTTGAAAATCAGTTTTCTTTCAGTTATAACTGAGAGCAACTGATTAAGTGTAAAAGGGGCCTAAGGGTCTGAGCTTTTTTAATATGTATGTAATTGAGGGTATATTACTGTTATTTTAGCAAATATGGGCTTGTAATTATTAATAAGGTACAAAAAAGAGCCCAAAACAAATAAAAATATAAATACAATATGTAGGTTTCATTTTCAGTAGCATTGTTTATTTTAAAACTATAGGGGATATAATTGAAAAAATGAATTTTTGTTCCTTGTTTCTCCCTATAAAATGCATTAAAAAAAATTACTGAAATTAAGTATTGCCCACAAAAAAGCTTAATTTGTGGTGAAAAAAATACACACACACACACACATATATACTGTATATCCTAGGTGTGATAAGCAGTGATAAAATTATGGCCAAATGAATGGGAGGAGCGCTGAAAGGGGAAAATGCCTTGCTGCACTATAAGAATATTTGGCCCATGAAACAAGTATTCTCTCAACTACTTTGCTTCTACACACTGGCCCATATGCAATTGACTTTTTTTTCCTAAGTTTACTCCTAGGAGATATTTTTTTATCTTCTCTTTACAATAACTTTTCAGTGCCTTGCAACTGAAAAAGTACCAAAAAGTATGTGAAAACGTATCAAAATTGTTAGTAGTTCGAGTATTTTCTTGCTAGCCTGTGACTTAAAAGGCATTTTATTGATGAAATTTGAAATATCACCTAGGAGAAAAAGTGAATTGGAATGGGCCCAGTATATCTTTCTGGACTCTCTGGCCTTGATATCTGCCTACTGGTCTTTCTGGCCCTGTCACCCGATTCTCAAATGCTGCTCTGCTGCAGAAGGAGACTTCCCACCTCTTATTCTGCATGCTCAATCCTATATTATAACTGAAAAATGGAATATGATGAAAGAGACCCCACCATGGTAGAGCAGGTGGGAGGAGGACTTGGTAATTAGCTGTGTATTGTGTTGTGCTAACATGAATGCTGGTATGAGTGTATGTTAGCAGCTCTCATTCTCCTGAGATATCTCAAGAATGAAGCCATCCATACCAGATGTAAAGCAGGACCCAATGCCTGTGTGTACGAAGCCTTAGTCTACATATTTCCCGGTCTGTATCCAAGACTGAAAGGGTGTTTTCCTCATCCACCTCATTTTTTACCATCTCTCAGTAGAATTTCTGCAGTACCGCAGTCCTATAGAACACGATATATATGAGAACAGAAGTTCCTATTGTAGCAGGTCTATGGGAAAGCTCTATAGAGAATTCCTGCTGTCTTGAAATTATTGATTAATGCACTTTTCTCTCTGCAGCTAAACGTTACTGTAAGAACTCGAGCCCGACAAGCAGCACAACGAGCAGTTATGCCCCCAGCAGCAGCAGTAGCAATATGAGTTGTGGCGGAGGCAGTAGCGCCAGCAGTACGTGTAGCAAAAGCAGCTTCGATTATTCTCATGACATGGAGGCTGCACACATGGCTGCGACCGCGATCCTGAACCTATCGACTCGCTGCAGGGAGATGCCTCAGAACCTCTCTACCAAACCTCAAGACCTCTGCAACAGGGTAATTACTCCATATCCTGCATATATATGCCTTCCAGACACAGACAGCAGAATTTTAGCATTTCTTAAAGCGGTACCACACTATATTAATATTACTACTATCAGCCATATGGTGATGTGTCCACTTGGCTTTACAGCACAATTCCCAGCCTGATTACATTTCATAAAATTGAGGAAAGGGAGTGTCTTGCTTGCAAAGTAATACTGTGATCAAGAAATAGACCAGCAGTATCAATCTCCCAGCATGCTTTGGTCTTGCATGTTTTCGTATTAGGTTTAAGGTGCCCATTAACAGTAAATTTTTTCCTTCAGAGTTTTGATGCAAATTTTATGATGGAATTGTATAGAAAACTTTGCCGTGTGTTGTGCAAATCGATGTAAAATGATCCGTTGGTTGATTGGATTTTATGAACGAATCAGAATGTAAAACCTTCTTAAATAGTTCAGTTAATGGAAATAATCGATAATTGCCTTCCGATTAGTTCTGATTGTTCAAATCACGGTGAAAGATCGATTCTGAAGAAAAAATTGTACCGTTAATGGTCACCTTATGGCTAATGCTGGATATGGATGCATACTTTCACTGTACTACTGCTGAATGAGAGAAAGCTTTGCAACTGAAAATGCAATCAACCATTGTATCTGTTATTAATTATATTTATGGACAGAAGTTTTTGTTAACTTAGTGGGAGAGCGACTGGATTTGTTTTTCTTTTAGTATAGATGCGCTGTATTTGTTTGTTTTCTTTCTTTCTTTCTTTTTTTAAATCCAAGCAATTTTATCATTTTAGAGTTGATATAGATGAAGCATGATTTGCCTTAAGGAACATGTGTAGGGTTTTTTGTACCTAGATATACAGGTGCCATTTTGGACCTGTTCAACTTTGACGGCACCAGTTACTGTTTAACTGTAACCACTCCTCCATGCTAAGATTGATAGCTCCAGTGTAGCTCCTTGCGTGATGCACGTTACTCTAACAATGCTACCGGTACCTAGGTAATGCAATTTTACCGAACTTTAATGAATTTGCCCCGGTGCCACTTTTGACACATGCTGAAACTGAACCACTGAAACAGAAACTAGAAAACTGACCAAGTTAAATAGTACAATATATTGTTTATAATATGGAGTACTGTTAAACATTGTGCAGTTTTCTATTTTCTTTTTCTGTACTTTTCTGTACTTAAATACTTGTATTCCTGCTGCACATGTTATTGGTGAGGCTCTTTTAGCAGCAGTGTGCACATGTTGAACTGAAGTCAATTGTGTTATCTAGATTCTAGAAGAGGTAACTTTATTTTGACTGCAGTTCAATGTTTGAGTTTATTCACCCAGCTTTTCTCTTGAATTTTCTCACCTTACTTATTTTTTTACTTATAACTGCAAGGACAGCATAAGGTAATCAGCATAGGGGGTTGATGCACAAAGTGGCATTGCAGTGTGCAGGCAGCCCAGGACAGTATTACCGTTAATAACATCAGCAGTTTTCCCTCGAATTACGCTATGAGGGCAACCTGCGCTACTAGAGTAACACCAGCGCTGCTGCAGTAATGTGCGTTACTAATGTGCACAGCATTACGTAAGATAAGGAGAGATAAATCATGGCCTGAGACAGATGAGGAGTAATAAATCATGGGTTAAGACAGATGAGGAGAGAAAAAACAAATAAGGATAGATAATTCATGAAATGGATCAGCCCAATGGTCACTAACTAAAAAACAACATAATGGCCTCAATTCACTAAGATCATGCTGGAGATAATAAGGCAAGAGAAAACTTACCTCTACACAGTAAGAGAGTTATTTTATCTCTTCATTCCTTACGTTACCTCTTCTGTAGTTAATTTAACTTCTCTGTAGTTAATTTACCTCCTCTGTAGTTATTTTCACACGCAGTTAATGAACAGCCTGTCTTTAACTCTGGAGTTATTTTAAGGATTGAAGAGTTAACTTAAAGACAGAAGAGTTAACTTTAGGTTTGCCTGAGGTAAATTGTTTCCTGAATACTACATGCCTTATCACCATGGTAACAACTCTAGAAAAGTTATTAAAGACAAGAGATAAGCTTAGTGAATTGAGGCCTATGTCACTTGGAATCATTTTTATTTCTCTTAGCAAAGTGTTTAAAAAAATTCTATGTGTTTACCCCTAACAGTTTCAGTAAGAGAAATCAGGGAGAAAAACAGTAAAAAGCCTCGAAAAAAGTAAAATGTTTAAAACGTATCTTGGGGGGAAAAAAAGCAACGTGATCTGATTTGAAAAAAGCAGAAGGCCAAAAGAAATATGTGTTGCTTCAAAAATCTGAATTTAGTTTTTGCACGTAAAAAAGGAAAAGTAAGATTGTGGCTGCGCACAGATGTGACTCTATATGATGGGCACCTCTTAACTGCCCGTGCCAAGCAAGGGCCTAGCCGATGCGCTGCCTGCAGTTGCCTCAGTGAATAGGACCTAAGGACTCTTTCACATTAAACACATGCACAAATGTGATATTGTGCATGTGATCCCGACGCACTGCATGCACATTGCAGTACATTACAGTGCGGTCATACTAAATGACCAAAAAAAACACATACCACGTGACAATATGTTGCAATTTTCATGAAAAGTCGAGCTTCAGTGTCAAAGAGCTCACATTACAGACTATAGGCTCGATTCACAAAGAGGTGCTAACCTACTTAGCATGCCTAAAGGCTTTGGGCGTGCTAACTAGGGTGCTAAGTAAATAGCATGCACAAAGTTCTAAGAAATTGCGCGCAAAGTTATGAGCGCAAAACTTTATGCACGTAAACCTTTTTGCGCATAAAGGTGTACTATGCGCATAAAGGTTTAGCGCGCGAAAAGCTCTTTTAGGCATGCTAAGGGGCTTTTCACAGGCGTGCTAACAGTTAGCACCGCTTTTTGAATCAAGCCCTATGTGGGCATGACTAAAAGGGTGTGGCTTGGTTCTGCATCATTATACTGTTCAAACTACAGCAGCAGGGGTTAGACAGCGCTGTCTGAATAGACTATGGCTTGCAGCTCTGAAAGTCTGTATTGCAGAAAGAGTTTAGTGAAGGGTTTGCTAATCAGGTACTTAAAAGGTAATTTATGTGACATTAGCTAATCTAGGGGTTTAGAGCTAGACACAGATAAGAACAAGTTCTGGCAGTGAGTAGTAGTACCTATACAGGACAAGAGAATATTCCAGTGCGGAGTTACGCCTTACCTTTGGCTGAGTGAGCATGGTTACAGGCAGAGTATATCTAGAAGGTAGCCATTTGCGATAATGTTCCTGTAATGATGGGTCATCAGCCAGGAATGGGGAGCACTTCATTAGAGCCCATAATGATTAATTGTCCACACCTACTCTCCTTTCTTTCTGCACACATTCACTTGTTTTCATAGCCCTATATTTCAGCAGTGTGATTTGTTCCAATCAATGCTAAGTGATAGGTCAGACCCATTACAATGATAACTTGCATCTTACTGTAACGTGGAAACCTAACCATTACTTCCATTTCAGCTTTATAGATAACTATTGATTATGGCAATAATTGGGTATACGTTGAAGATTTACCTCTATACGGTCTAGCAGCCAGCGAGAAATGTCTTCATTGGTGCAAATGATCTGAAATGAATGGTTAGGCTACAGAACTCCAGCCTCCGTGTAACAAAGGACAGTCTGTTACAAAGATAAATATATATATTAGAGCGTAGTTACCAGTTTAGAAGTCACGATATAAAGCAAGGAAAGAATATTGCAGATATATGGATGTGTAATCCACTCACTTATTCATGTTTTCATGCTTTGAAAACTCTGTTATTAACTAAGAGATTTTAAGTGTATCTAAACTCTGGATGTATTTTTTTCTAATAAATGTATTTGTATATTCTCCTTTAAAACATGATTAATATCACACCTTTTTTTTGACTGTCTGAAATGTAATTCCTTAGATATTCCTACTTCCTGCCTGTAGAAGTCTACAGGCAGAAAATAGTATTATTTGAGGAATGGGAATTCACAGAGAAAAATAAAAAATATGTAGCTAATTAGTCTTTAGAGAACAACATGCAAATACCTTCAGTTTGTCTCAGTGAAGTCCCATTCCTCAAATATTCTCACTCCCTGCTTGCAGATTAGCAGCTGGGGTACACTTTAGCCTTGTAACAGAGCTGGATACAATGAAAGGGGTGATGGTGATAGCCAATGCTTCCATTTCTCACAACACCTCTCTTTCGGGTCACATGAGTAGGGTGACAGCATTTATGAATCTCAATACCTTTCAGCCAAGCCAGCATTCATGGCCACTCTGGTTTCAGCTGTGCAGGATAGCTAATCTGTTTACACAATAGTCTGGCCATTCATGGCACTCGCCATGCTGTGCTACACCCTCATGTGACTGAGGAGGAATGATTCATACTGACTTTGTGAGAGCAGGTATGATTTATGAATTTGTGCACACAGAATTTCCTTTTTTATTTTACAAAAAATACCACATTTTTAAATAAAACATTTTTTATGCATTTGTGTATTTTATGCATACTTAATTTATTATAATGTTATATTAAATGCTTTTAAAAAGGATGCTGAAAATGGGGCTTATACAATAGTGTTGGTGTTTGAATTTGTTCTTGAAATTTGGAAACCCAAAGCGCAACGTAAAGTGGAAAGAAATCCCTTGACCCTGTGCACATTTTTGGGTGCTGAAGTGTGATGACAGGTGGATTCGGGTTTCTGAATTTCAATAACTCAAATTCCAATGCTAACAATATTTAACATTATCTTTGTGGCTCAAAAACATAACTGTAGAAGGTTCAAAAAGTGCAACTTTTATACATGAGGTCAGGGTACACAGCCAGAGAGCTACAAGTCTAATTAACTTCCAACCTTTAGGTCAAAATTACATTCTGTATAAAATTAATTGGCATATCTATCTCCATCACACAACTTTGTCTGTAATCTTTTAGCCTTTATTAACTGATAAAGATTTAAAAAGTTAAAAGAAACCTAAAGGGATTTAAAGGGACTCCGAGCAGTGCAGAAACTATGGAAAGATGCATATCATTTTAAAGCGCTCTTTCTCCTCTTTCCAATGATATATAAACCACCACCCTACGCTTTTAGTTTTTGCTATTTTCGCGATTGAAATTGCCGCGGCCGCGATTTCGATCGCGAAAACAGAGAAAACTAAAAGGTGTAGGGCAACGATTTAGGTGTCGTCAGAAAGAGGAGAAAGAGAGCTTTAAAATGATATCCATCAAGCCATAGTTATATTGTATTACACAGGACGACACTTTCCCCAGTGTCAGCAGCTCCATTCTGCTGAATGCAGCTGCTGACTTTGACAAAAAGTCGCCCTGTGTAATACAATATAACTATGGAAAGATGGATATCATTTTAAAGCTCTCTTTCTCCTCTTTCTGTCGACACCTAAATCGTTGCCCTACGCCTTTTAGTTTTCTCTATTTTCGCGATCGAAATTGCGGCCGCAGCAATTTCAATCGCGAAAATAGCGAAAACTAAAAGGCGTAGGGTGGCGGCTTATATATCATTGGAAAGAGGAGAAAGAGAGCTTTAAAATGATGTGCATCTTTTCATAGTTTCTGCACTGCTCGGAGTCCCTTTAAAAGACATACAGGGGGCTTCTGAGTGAATTAACCATCACTATCACTTACCAAATTCAGTGTCCACCTCCCTCCCACTGCACTAGTCCCCATTCCCCCATCCCGGTCGATACTTCCAACTGGAATATGCTTGGAACTACAAACTACATTCAGGGCATAATGCAGCAGACTGGAGCAATGACAGAAATGGGGGAAATCGATTTAGGTAAATTACACCTTAGTGGGCACCTTGTGATGTTCAGGCATCAAAGGATCAAAAAGCGACCTCGCTATGAACGCTTGGCCGCCACAAGCCAGTTGTCCCTGTAGTAACTTTTCTGACACCTCCTGCTTAAAACCCAAAAAGTCAGAAGGATTGTGAGGCCCCGCTTTCACGGTCTGTATTCACACTGGAGATAAAGATCAAGTGAGCTTTTGTACTTCTGCTCCATGGGAGGTTTCTGTCCTCCCTGAGCTTGCCTCAGGACACCTGCAGCAACCACTGGCCACCTTCTTCTTCTTTTTTTTGACTCCCTGCTTAAGAGCCTTTGTTCAGGATCCTGTCTTTAACCCATATTGTATAAAACATATCTTAATGTGCAATACACAATGATTTTCAGCACATCTAAGCACCTTCATTTCTGTTAGAGTCTATTCACAAAGAACTCACCGAACCAAGCTGGCATGAATCCATTGACTTTCATAGTGATGTGTTAACAATGAAGTGTATTAACATATATTGCTCAATACCAGAGAAAAACTCAACAAACCGGGAAAATTGGAGGTATTAGTAAGGAGTTTGTGCTGAATTTGGGCTTTGTAAATTCTCCATGGAGGATCCTCAGTAACAAGCAAAATCCATACAACGCAGAGCTGAGGATTATTTTCTGGCATGTCTTTCGATGTAACTTCATCACTTTAGAAAAACAATGAATATTATGAAGCTATTATTTAACGCAGAAAGAAAAACTAATTGAGATATGTGTCATATATTTGGGTGAACGGGTAGTTTGTCGAAAAATAATGATGGGGAGAAGGGGCCATTTTCTGATGTTGGGATCAGATTAATTTCTCAGATAAGATGACCCAAAATATAAAGACATTATTTTTTTGTTCTGTTTATATGACGTATTCATAATTTCAGGAGCCACAGCTTGATGGCATCATGGAAGGCTTTATGATGTTTTGTTGTCCTATATTGAATACAGTGGACAAAATAAAGATTTGATCTTTGTTTTTGAGATCTGAGGGATGATTGGTGTGATGTGATTCTGAGAGATGCATTGTGGTAGGACATTTGAATCATTCCCATAATAATTCCATGTTCCTTCACCAAACAATTTCATCCCATCTAGCTAAGTGTATGTCTCTAGCTGTTTCTCTCATTCTTTTTTTTTAGCATTCTTATCACCCGTCGCTGTCATAGTTATTCGTTCACACAATACCTTCATTTAGTTAGTTATATGGACAGGTACTAAAGTGGACAAAAGGTTCCTATGCAGTCACTATCATCGATCTAGTTGGGACTAATCTTGTTGCAGGTGTTAATCCTCTAATAGTTCACCACCTCCACTTTGCTCCAGTAACATAAATCCAATAAGTGGATGCATTATGCAGGCTCTTAAACCTGTGTTTCTAAAGGCCCATACACACGTCGGATTTTTCCGAACGACGGGTCGTTTGAACGTCTCATCGTTCAGTCGTCCGCACGCCAAATCGGGCGTGTGTACAGTCCATCGTTCGGGTGATAAGACTGATTTTGAGCGATCCGTCAGGCCGATTTGGCGTGCGGACGACTGAACGATGGGACGTTCAAATGACCCGTCGTTCGGAAAAATCCGACGTGTGTATGGGCCTTAAAGTTTAGAAGCCTGTTGAGTGCCTCTTCACTTTGGATATACTGTATATTGGTTCCTGTAGTGAACATGCGGTACACTCCCTAAACTCATAAATAAAAAAAGGAAAATCTTTAAAAGTATGCAACTTTTTTCCAAGTCTTTCATAAACAATTATATCAGATACTAGTTAGGCCATCACTGTCAGGAATCTGATGTTATTATTATTATGATCATCTAGTATAGCTTCAACATCTTAGACAGCATCTTTACAGATTATACTGTATACTCTTGTCACGAACTGTCCCTCAGAGGGGTTCACTGTCTAATCCCTGCAGTAGTCATATGGACAGTTTTAGGGGGAAGCCAATAAATTTATCTGTATGTTTTTATGATTTGGGAGTGCCTAGAGGAAATCCACGCAGAGAACATACAAACTCCATGACTGAGATTCAAACCGGAGTGCTATCCACTACACCATCATGCTGCCCGCTAACTCATCGGTTTACACTGATGTATCACATAACAGAATTAATGCTTTTTCCAAACCATACTCTCCACCAAACAAACAAACAAACAAACAAACACAGAACATTTATATTGTGCTTTTCTCCTGGCGGACTCAAAGCACCAGAGCTGCAGCCACTATGACGCGCTCTATAGGCAGTAGCAGTGTTAGGGAGTCTTGCCCAAGGTCTCCTACTGAATAGGTGCTGGCTTACTGAACAGGCAGAGCCGAGATTCGAACCCTGGTCTCCTGTGTCAGAGGCAGAGCCCTTAACCATTACACATTCCAGCCACCGCTGGATGTAGTATGTAGTTTGCCATAATAAATGAATATGAAGGGTACAATGTGTGAGTCACATTATATCCCTACTGGACAGAGAAGTCTTTTGACCAGAGATATGCCTGCCAGGGAGTAATGAGTGATAATAAGTGTGATAGCAAAAATATCTAATGTGAACAATATTACAATAAGCAGAGTCCACAAAAATAAGTACCGGTAAATAACGTTCACAGAGGAGAATCCAGCTGAATATGTTATCTCTGTAGGATGGGTATTACAATACTACGTTAGAGATAATATTCTCACTAGATATTAGGAGTCCTGAGACAGTTCTGTCAGAGTTTTTCCATAAAGAGGACTCATTTCAGTGCTCTTCTCAGTAAAATTTTCAAAATATATACCTTCTCCTTGGAGTGCATTCAGCATGAATATAATAGATACTGTACATAAACCTCTATGGATGATGGATGAATTATTCAATCATTGAAACAGTTTAATTTTTTCCAAGGGCCACATTTAACTAATGGGGCTCAAAATTCCAGTATAACATATCAGACAATTTAAAAAACAGCAGGATGTACCAACAAGTTGTCTCTCCTGTGCCCAACTGATTTCGTTCTTACAACCACATCAAGATGTTGTAATGATGAAACCAATCGTGTGAAGAAGATGGTGTATTGATAAGTTTTGCTGTTTTGGATTGTTCTTGTGTTACACTGGAATACAGTATTGGATCCATGTAGCTATTTTATAAGTTGTTTTTAACAATTTAATGAATGAATAAAGTTTTTTTTAAATACAAAACCAACTATGTGGAGCTTTCAGTATATATTCTATTCATGTTGAGTGGATTCTCTGGAGATGGTGGAGGATTTATTGGGAAAACTGCTGTAGATATTGGTTCTGTTAACCACTTAGCACCGGCATGTCTATCTAGAGGTCTCAATATCCAGTGATGTATTATGTCAGAGGGGGTGAGGTGGTACTTATCCTCCAGAGAAGATCTATTCAGCTTACTTCCTCTATACAGACTCTCTTTCTATAATTTGTATTCACTTAGGGAAAAAGAGATGTGACTGTACTGAGGTCTGTAACATTCATTTTTTAATGGTTGAAAATGTTAAAAATATCGAGATAAATAAGGCCAAGTTCTTAAAAAATCCACCCAGCGCAGTGTATGTACATTGGTACGTTGGCACATGCTAGGACAGTTGTCTTTAACTTATTTTGCTATCATACTAATAGTTTCTACACAAATTTAATAAAATGATGTGTTCCAGATTCCATTGCATTATAATATAATCACTGTCTTCCATTTACTTTATTTTGAAGGCCATTTTGAAAGGTAAAGGTTGAGATTCCTTTAGATATATGGGCTCTGAGGTAAATTTAAAATGCCCCCTATTAAATTTCTTCATTTGTCATTGAAATCTTCTTAACATTCAATAATAACTGTCCATGTTAAGGACACACAGGACTGTCAGATTCATTGAGATAACTATTCGATGCATGTGCAGCAACTTTATTTTAAGTGTTATTATGCATTTATATAGCACTGAGCATTTTCTTCAGCACAATACAAAGAACATTGAAGAATCCGCATTGCTTGCTATAGCAAGCTTACAGTTTAATGTGCCTACCATAATCAGAAGTAAGATTTTGGGGAGGAAGTTAACTAACTTTTTGTTGGTGCATGAGATCAAACCATAGTGGCCTGGGGAAACCCCAGCAAATAGGTAAAACAAACTCCACAAAGATAGTGTACTGACAGAAACCAAACCAGGGTGCCCAATTCCCAAAACCAGCAAGGGCAAAAACAATCCAAGAGCACCCAGAAGTGGCATAAGTTAAAAGTATGTGCTGAGATCCTCACCCCGTACCACAGGGTCACGATTAACAGAGCCCCCAAAGGATTGGCACCATACGTTATAGTATTGATAGCTCAGATACTTTATTCAATCATGGAAAAGGACAGAAACGACAGCCCGTTGTTTCGGCTTGACTGGCCTTTCTCAAGTTGCCAAAATGTCCAATTCCTTTTTACATTTGGCAACTTGAGAAAGGCCAGTCAGGCTAAAACAGCAGGCAGTCGTTGCTGTCATTTTCCATGATTGATTTTCCATAAAGTATTTGAGCTATCAATACTATAACGTATGGTGCAGTTCCTTTGGGGACTCCCCAAAACTAGCAAGTAACATGGTTTGTAAGTTGCCACTATTCTGTCACAAGCGAAAAAAGAGCGTGCACCTTCCGTCTCAACTATTCGTTTAGTGCAAGTGAACATTAGACATAGTGGTTCCACTGCATTGGTGGAACGCAGCGTGACCAAGCAAACGTTTGGACACGAAACGGCCATCGCTAGGCCCACCTTTGTCCCTCACTCCCACCTCCACCAATAGCAGCCTGCACAGCTACAATCAAGGTATGCAAATTATGATTGTCAACTCTCATCACCACTATGTCTAATGTTCACTTGCAATAAACGAATAGTTGAGATGGAAGGTGCACGCTCTTTTGTCGCTTGTGACACAAATTTTGAACACTTCCCTTATTTGATAGTGGAGCAGTAGCACACGTCTGGCAAGTTGTGGAAGAGAGAGCAGGCTGCTATATATGTATTTTGCCACTATCAGCAACTTTCTCAGAAGATCAGCGTCACATTTAAATGGGAAGTGCCACACTACTTTTCACCTATATTTACAAGTTGCCGCTATTCTGTTACACTATAAATAATTTGGGGATATGTTGGTGAGTCTACAAGAAATGGATGCTACTGTCTTCGTTCTATCCTTTTAGTGACACCATCTCTCATTTGGCCCTGGTATAACGTATTCTCTCAGTAGGAAGGCTGTAGCACGACATTGTCGAGCTTTCTTTTTCATATAACTTATCTTCTCTTTGCTTAAATGTCAGATATAATTTGATAATGACGTTAATGGGTTAAAAAAATGTTAATGGTTGTAATTATAAACATTAGTTCAAAATAGGGAACTAGTAAGGCCTTCATTTTTAGCATATTTTTCCACTGTGAGTGCAACAATAACAAGCATATCATTTTTCTATTTCACATTTTATGCCTGCATGAGAGACTCAAGCCTTACATAAGATGAGGCTGCTGTGTGTGGGCACGTTGTCACGACTCATTGCGGGTTACCTTACAGGAAATGCGTAAGCCAGTAAGGAAGGGAAAAAAAGCAACAAAGCAAAGAATAGTGAAAAGCTAATTTCACAATATCCATCCATTCCTTTCAGAATCCTGACATTGATGTGGATGAAAATGGAACACTGGACCTTAGCATGAACAAACAAAGACAACAAGATGGTTGCTGCTCCATTCTAACTCCTCTGGAACCCATGTCACCACAGCGGCAGGCCATGATGAATAGCCAGTGTTACCAAATGACTGACAGTGACTGCTGGGACTTACCAGTAGACTACACTAAACTGAAACCCAGGCGGATAGATGAAGATGATTCCAGAGACATTAATGTATGTTCCTCCCACATAAAAGAGTTATATAATACTGGATATATAAATGTGACTTTCTAGTGCAGATTTCGATTTTAAATAATATCTGACTGGTTGTTGTAGGCAAAACAAAATATTATTTTCTGCAGTCTTTATTGAAAAAATGGCCCATTGCCACATTTTAGAATAGACAGACACATAAATGTCTATCATGCAATGTGTTATTGTAAATGTTTCCATCATCCTTATCATTGCCATCATCACCCTCATTATTCATTACATCAGAAATGATGAAAGATGTTATTTCTGTGGGTGGTGGGCTTTGTTTGGTTTAGGAAGATATGTTCTCGTCATGTCGTTATTATTATTTTATTTATTCATAAGATGATGACACACTTTTTGTAGAACTTTACAGAATACATTGAATAATTCTTGTTACTAACTGTCCCTTGGGGATGCTCATTCTGATTCTGTGGTACTGAGATATCAGCATTTCCGATAGGCGTTCAGAAATCGGAATTCCGTGGAAATCCGATTTAACTCAACTCTGTAGTTTTACAATACAATACAATAACATTTCTATAGCGCTTTTCTCCCATAGGACTCAAAGCGCTTAGGCTCTCTTCAGATTTTAGCCCCATCACAGGACTTTGAAGCTCATTCGACCAATCAGATAATTTTTTTCAGTAAAATTCGGATTACCGCAGTCATTTTAAACCAATCACAAGATTTTGTTTTCTGAGTTCCGATTTTCTGTGGGTTTTTTTTTTGTTGCCATTTTTGCATTCTCTGATGCAAAAAAAAAATGACCAATAAAATGCTCCTGGGAAATTGGAAAAGTGGAAATCGAAAGCGGAAATTGGCATTGGTGGAAATCAGAATGTCCGCAAAATTAGAAATGGGCATTTCTGACCATCCCTACTGTCTCTTAGAAAGGCCCATTATTATTTATTGTATTTATAAAGTGGTAACATATTACGCAGCGCTGAACAATAGATAAATAGGGAGACAGACAACAAGGTATAATATACTTTGATAATGCAACTGAGTTTTAGTCTTAAGGTACATACACAGGTCGTATTTTTCCAAACGACCGGTCGTTTGGACGTCCAAATGACGGGTCATTTGGAAAAATCCGACCTGTGTATTAGCCTTTAGAGACCACATTTTCCAAGTCATTTCAGAACTTTAATGTCTCCACCACAGGTTAAACACAATTTTGGGAATAAGCCACCTAGCCTACCAGTACATATTTAGGTTTGGGAAGGAAACCAACTCACCAGGAGCTTTATGATATGAATTGTTCCAAGTGCCCTGTAAAGTGCTGAAGAGAAGTATCTGTGCTAATATACATGTATACATAATATACATAATAGCATCAATTAATAGTCTGTATGCTTATCCAATGAGTGAAAGCCATTATGTATGCAGAAAATGATTTAAGGATATCAAGCAATGTATATGTCCCAAAGATGGTTCCAAGAGGGAAAGCAGGATGCACAAACATCTTCATATTTTTATAAAAGGGTTGACATTAACTCGGGGAAAGTATTCAACCCCTATCTAATAGAATGCACGATTACAGTATTATAAAGGCTTCTGATTGTAATAATAATTATGTTTTCAACTTGGATTTTTTTAATGCACAAACTGTAAAAATGAAAAACTGCCTGTGAATCTTTCATATTTACCTAAGGAATAAAGCAGCTAGCCATGTTCCACATTTTTTAGTACCCTGAGTGTAGTTAGGAGCTATTCTGTCTTTTGGCCTTTATTGGTGTCTAAGCTTGCACTGGCAACATTGTCCTCTGTTTTTTTTTTAAGGTACTCCAAGGCGAACCCTCAGAATCCTACAAACAGGCAAAAGTTGACACAGGCTATTATTTATATGCATTTAAATAGTACCGATGCAGCACCTTACAGTATATATTAAACAAGCAAATTTCACTAGCTGCTCATCACATAGATTATATCAATCCAATGTATGGGTTCTAAAGCTGGCCATACACTGGCCCGATTTGCCGCTGTTTCGACAGCAGATTCGATCACTGGAATCGAATCTGCTGCCAATCGTTCGCGCTACACGCCGAATTTCGATCCATTTCGTCCGATCCCATCGATCACTCCGTGCGGAAAATTACTGTCGATCGCCCCCGGGTAGGGAGCACGTCGCTAGCGGCGTTCGAGTGTCCGACGACCGACGCAATAGAGAGGCAATACATTACCTGCTCCGCCGGCGTGACTGCCCCCACTGTCACCGCTGCTTCTTCTCCGCTCTGGTCTCCAGCATGCTTCAGTTCCTCCTGCCCGGCAGGAAGTTTAAGCAGTAGAGGGCGCTCTACTGTTTAAACTTCCTGCCGGGCAGGAAGAAGTAAAGCATGCCGGACCTGGAGACCAGAGCGGAGAAGACAGCGGAGACCTGGGGACTGGAGTCGCGCGGGCGGAGCAGGTAATGTATGCGTGTATGCGGGCATGCGGGCGGGGGGAGCGGTGGCGGCAGCACCACCACCACCACAACAGATTGTGAACGGTTCCAGGCTGAAATCGGTTCACAATCTGTTTGCAGTAAAGGTAGCCATACGATCCCTCTCTGATCAGATTCGATCAGAGAGGGATCTATCTGTTGGTCGAATCTGATAGCAAATCGACCAGTGTATGGCTACCATAACTCTTGCTCACTCTATAATAAAGATGTAATCTGTTGCTGTCTCTGTACCTGTTGGGGAGATTCACCCACTTTCTGTGAGGAAGTAAAGCAATACCTCCCAGATAGACGCAGTCATAGAAATCCAAAAGAGGTTTTGAATACTATCCAAAACTAAATATGTTGTCCTTGGAATTCGGTTTAAAGCAAACCTGTACCAAGAAAATTAGCTTTGCTTGCAATGTTTTTTTTTACACTTTGTTAGACCTACGCTCTGTTATTTACTTTATAAATAAATGTCAAGTTTTAAATGTTCATGAAGGCATTTATCGATTCACTAATGTTTACTATAACAGTTAGTTTCTGTTACCTATTAAGTTGTGCAGGGATGTGGAGTAATTTTTGAATTCTTACTTCAAATGTCTTTATTTTCTTTATCATTATAGTTATGTTTTAATGGCACCATGGTTCATATGCAATTAACTTTTTCTCTTGAGTTTTAGCCTAGGTGATATTTTCAAACTTGTCAATAAAATGTCTTTTAAGCCACCAGCAAGCAAAAAAAAATAAAAAAATACTCAAAATAGTTTTGATAGTACTTTTACATTTAATTTTTGGTACTTAACCACTTGAGGACCAATTTTTGTGAAAATGGCCACTGCAGCTTTAAGGCCAAGCTGCAGGGCTGCACAACACAGCACACAAGTGATTCCCCCCTCCTTTTCTCAGATCGCCCCCTGGATGTTTGTTTGTTTATTTTTAAATAAATATTAGTTTTTTTTTATAAATTTTGCAATTTTTTCATTTTTATATATTGCCCCCTCCCTCCCCCGCCAGCCAATCCATGTGTTCAGCTGTCGTAGGCTTCAGCCTATGACAGCCGATTACTGCCAAGACACAGGAGGGGACAGCCGTGTCACACACCTGTCCCCAGTACAGTGCTGCTGCTGATCACAGCGCTGTACATGGTAATTAGATGGCGATTTTGGCGTCTAACAGTCTCCCGAGTGGCAATCGCGGATCAGAGACTGAAGGCAGTTCAGAGCTCCGCCCCCCAAGCAGGAGATGCGCACGCAGCCTGCGTGATCTCCTGCAGTAGCCGGCTCCAGGACCTGATGCCAGTTGGTGTTAGTCGGCCCCGGGGATGCCGCCGCGGCCACGCCCGTTGGCGTGGATCGGTTCTAGAGTAGTTAAATAGAAGATGAAAAATTATCTCCTAGGTGAAAAAGTGAATTGCATATGGCCCCATATGTGAAGGCATTATTTCCATTGTATTTGTTTTACTTCTTGATCTAACAAACATTATCCTTTGTTGGGGGGGCTGTCAACATTTGTATAGTAAATGACTCAAATATCAGATTATGTACAATATATATGACTTATTGCAAAATGTGTCGTATATGAAAGCAGCAGCATAAAGAAGTGAGACTTCCTTGTAGAGCTGTATTCTAACGCGAGGTATACACAATAGAATTTTCTGGCAGATTTACCCGTCAGATTGATTTTTTTCAACATGTCCGATATGAATTTTGATTGATTTTCAGATCGATTTCTGTTCTCCTTTACGGAAACCGATCAGAAAATCGATTGAAAATTGATGTTGGAAAAAATCGATCTGGCAGGTAAATCTGCCAGAAAATTGTATTGTGTATACCTAGCTTTAGAACACAACTTGTGTGTATCTAACATAACTGCAGGATACACAAGGTAGTTCAGTATAGTAGACACAGTATAGATTATCATGTTTACATATCATTAAAACTCATCCCATGCTGTGGACCTGGAGGGTGACTGTCATTACCTCATTCCTTCCCCAAAGTCCACTCCCCTAGAAAGCTACATCATCATCCCTGCCCATGCAGCACAGGAGTAGTGGCTCTATAGTGTACTGGTTAGAGAAACCACCATTGACATAAGAAGCCAGGTTTTCCTGGTTGGAGCCAGAACCAATTATTTGGCAAATGTTCCTGGGTGTGCATTTAGTGGCTCTTTAAAACAAACTTTATTTATAACAGACACTAACAAATACACAGACATCTGAATGTGCTACTTAATTTAAAGAGGAACTCCAGTGAAAATAATTTAATAAAAAAAAAGTGCTTCATTTTTACAATAATTATGTATAAATGATTTAGTCAGTGTTTGCTCATTGTAAAATCTTTCCTCTCCCAGATTCACATTCTGATATGTATTACATGGTGACATTGTTACTGTGGGCAAGTTATCTAACTGTTTCTAGCTGCTCTGGCTGTTACAGACAGCTTTAAACAGCCATTTCCTGTCTGTGAACATTGTTACATTGTGGCAGTTTGCCCAGAGTACCGCGGTATTCAGAGCCTCTTGTGGGAGGGGTTTCAGCACAAAATTAGTCACACAGCGCCCCCTGATGGTCTGTTTGTGAAAATCATTCTGTTTCTCATGTAAAAGGGGGTATCAGCTACTGATTGGGATAAAGTTCAATTCTTGGTTGGAGTATCTCTTTAATGCATCTATCATACTTTGAAACTCATTGTAAGGCTTCTAGAGCTGACCAATGACTGCAAATAATGTCACTCAGACAATCCTCATGGTACGCACCCCTAACAATGTACCGTTTACTCACCCACAGATTAACAGCACCCCTTTTTACACCCACATAGTGATACAATGGCACAGGAAAACAAAATTGTTCCCAGCCACATAATTGAGTGTGAACCTCTCCTCAAACACGCCCCTAACTCCCACCTAGATTATAATTTATGTATAATTATACTATTACCCAATGAACATGGTTTTATTTTGGATATGCTACACACACTGACCCAGTCTTCACCTTTCTATTATTTGCCAGGCAATGCTCTTATTGCAGCCAATCACAATAAACAAGTAGTCAAGGCTGACATTTTGGTTTCTAAGTCTCACAAATATGACATCATAACTTACATATGCTCAGTGTACACTAAGTTAACAGACAAACTTTTTCTACACTTTGAATGAGGTTACATTAGCAGCAGTGGCTGGTTAGTGTACTGCATAAAGAAACCACTATTGACACAGGGAACTAGAGTTTGAATCCTGATTGGCGCCATTACCGGTTCAGGAAGGACTATGTGATGGTCCAGGGCAGCCTACTAACCGTGCCCCTAGTGGCTGCAGCCTTAAAGTGTTAATGTTAAAGCCAACTTTATTTACAACAAACAATAACACACAGAGACATCTGAACATGTTGCTAAATCTCACACATGTATTTACAGTTAATGTCTCATGCCACATACCCAGTTTATAAATTTTTGTACACATTAATAGGGGCCTGAGCACCTTTCAACTTGGTCTCCAATGCAGATTGTTGTGCTCTACAAAACCATGTTGCACTTGTGTTGCTCTTTTGCAGCACAGGCGCCATTCAATACATGCTCTATACAATATATATACTCATTCCTACCATTACTATTCCCAAACTTGCCCATACCGATGTCTATACTAATATCCCCCACTGTAACCTATCTTGTAACCTGAGCAACGCCCAAAGGGCATACATTTGCTAGTAGGTTATAAACGTATTCAACAAGATACAAAACTACCATCTAACATGCTCCTACAAGAATTTCTACATGGCCATCTTCTGTGCTTTCAGTATCAGGGCTGTAGAAATAGCCATAGCAGTCATAGCAGCTGCTATGGGGCCCTGAAACATAGTTGGCCCAGGTGGTACTTATTGTATTCACCATTAACTATCTTGTCTTTCTCCACTTTCTGACTTTGTCTCAGTGCCCATGAACTATGGGCAGTGTTAATAGAATGAGAATTAATTCATATCCAAAGGGCAAGGGCAGGTGGCATTGCTTAAGAGTGGATACATCTGAGGGCCTCATGAAAGTTTTGCTATGGGGCCCCAAGATCTCTAGTTACAGCACTGTTCAGTACACTCACTCCAGCACACAAAAATAAATACACACTATAAGGAGTGTATACAATACCTAAACGTACTTCACAAATATATACATTATGCATTGTCATTCTACAATATGCTTGGTAAACATATTCCTTGTTTTTTATACATTCTGTAAAACACTGCTACTTTTTCTTCTCTTTTCTTCTTTAAAGAGAAACAATGATTGTATATTTTGGAACATTTTTATTTGATATGTTTGACTATGTTTTTCTAGCATGATGACCTGGATCCATTTCATGATGCCCTTGATGATAGAAGGTATCCTGGTGATGTCACCATTCCAAGCCCTAAGCCCAAATATCCACAGTGTAAAGAAACCAAGAAAGATTTAATAACGTAAGCATGCTATAGCTCTGTGTTTATGCATGTGTTTTTTTTTTTTTTTGGGGGGGGGGGGGTTGCATTCTCTTCTCTTATTGTAATTGCCAATGTGTTTGTTGTTGTGGTTGTTACTATTGTTACATTGTTGTTAATGTTTTTTCTATCCTTCACAATTTTTTATACTCATTGTAACTGTCCAGCAAAATATCATTAAATTAATACAACCCTAGTTATACATAAAAAAAAATTCTTATCATTCTAATACTAGGATTGCAATTGTCACATTTTTCAAATATGGCAACCTGCTACAGGATTCTTATCTCAATTTTCTCAAATTTTACTTTCCAAATGATCCTCCTCCATTCTTGGTCCCTATAAATAGACCTTCGGGGATATGAATGCCCTCTTCACTATACTCAGATGAGGATACTCAAGTTGTATAGAGGATACTTATAATTTGCAACATCACTGTAACGATCGGTGTAACACAGAGAGAATCTGATTATTGGTGATCTGCAGTATCACCAAAAATGCAGATATATACCTGATCATTGATGATCTGCAGTATCACCGATAATCAGATATATCACTAACCTCTAGATACCTGAGTAATATGAGTGTTTGGTGCAACAGTAATACTTTGAGGAGAATACCTGGGGGACAGGTATCTGGGCAGTAGGCAATACTGTGCTGGAGAACAAGTACCTTCCAGTAACCTGGGACTCTCCCACAGGGAGGAGCCAGGCTAGGGGTAGGAAGGGCCAGAGCATGAGTGACACCAAAGGCAGGATGTCACTGACAGATCTGTGAACTATTTCTTAACTGAGAAGATAGTTCTCGAGGTCGGACAAGCCAGGTCGGCAACACACGGACAGACAAAGTACAAAGACAGGAGATTGATTCGGTAATCCTAAGGCACGCAAGGTTTGGCAACAGAGTATCAGATATAGCGAGGTACCGAATCAGTGATCAGAAGAGCGGTCAGGAAAGCAGAAAGTCATGACAGATAATAAACAATGCCTAGTCTTGGGTGTGAGCTCCGTGATCATCAACACCCTGGAACTAGTCTGATATATAACAGAATGGTAACACAAGTCCCTAGACTTGGGTGTGAGGTCCTTGATCATCAACACCCTGAAACTAGTCTGAAGAATACCAGAATGGTAATACAGATTCCTAGACTTGGGTGTGAGGTCCTTGATCATCAACACCCTGGAACTAGTCTGAAGTATAACAGAATGGTAATACAAGTCCCTAGGCTTGGGTGTGAGGTCCGTGATCATCAACACCCTGGAACTAGTCTAAAGTATAACAGAATAACAACACAGATTCTGACAAAAGGTCTGAGTGCTTCCACGTAGTGATCGCAATGGCAGACAACCAGTGAATGACCAGCACCCAGTATATATAGTACAGCGCTATCCAGCGCCTCCCCTAAGTGCTGAACCAATGGGAACTGGTTGCAACGTCAGCTGACCGGCTTAGTCAGCTGACTCGCTTCTGGCTGTCATAAAAGTTCTGCCTCTCAGCGCGCGCGCGTGTCCTTCTGAACCTGTGTGGACTATCAGCCCCAGCCACACCAGACATGTGTTGTGAACCACCCGCCGTGCTGGATGCGGAACCAGCCGCACCGCTATCAAAGCATGCGGCGGTTTCTCCGCGTCTAGCCATACTATCAGATGTAGGCCCACGCTTGCAAACCGTCGCGTTGGACGCGGAATCAGCCGCCTTGTTCTGAGCACACGCGGCGGCTTTTCCGCGTTTTCTCACAATCACTACAGAAATACTCAACAGGCAACTTATGTTTATATTTATTCTTTTTAGCTGTGCAAGAATATTTAATTGTGCTTAGCGCAGCAAGATTTTCAATTAATTGCAAGATTCTATTTTCCTTTACATGATGGCAAAGTAGGGTAGGTTTTGACTTGTACTTGAAGCTGCCCAATGTGGGACTTGATGTTATACATACAATAAAATATATTATTTAGAACCTGATATGTATTGTGTGCTGTCCTCCTGTCCCCCCCCCCCCCACACACACACACACACATACACACACACATACACACACACATGCATCTTGCAGAATGTGTAGAATTGTAATTAGAACTTATCATCTAAAATTCTAAAAGGAAATTTACACTTTTGTTCCACTACTATAAACATAGGTCAGTGCAGCTCAAGTCTTTTTGTAAATGTATTACAAATTGTCTTTTAATTTTACTTTGTAAAGAATATCCACAGTACTGTGTATGGAGAATAGATTATTCAAAATCTCCCACGTTGCCACAGGAGCAATAAGCTGCACATAAAAGGAGCAAAAATCACTCCCTTTTACAATATAAAACATCTGTGTTTTATATGCATGCAAAATAAAGTAAGCAAGCTTAACTTATTGATTTGGTTTTTATTTTTAAGTTTAAAGAGAACCTGAACTGAAAATAAAAATTCAAAATAACCATACACAGGTCATACTTACATCCCATGCAGTCTACTCCTCAATCTCTTTCTCCTCTCCTGCGTCCCATTTGTCCACTGTGAGCAATGAAATTCTCCATCCTCCATTTTAAAAATGGCCATTACTCAATAGCAGCTTCCTGGGTCAGCACACTGTTAAACTGTAATATTACCCACTTGAGCCATAAGGAAACATGGACATTACCTTGCACATTCAGTTGTAACTGACAGTTGCTGATATATAACTGACAGCAACTGGTATATTTCAGTTCTGACAAAATATTGTCAAAACTGGAAGGGATTACTGTAAGAAGAAAATGGTGAGCTTCTGAGAAGAACTGACGGTGAGGTAAGTATGTAATAGTCATTTGCAGCTACGTCATGTGTTTATTTTAAATAATTTTACTCGCTTCAGGTTCCCTTTAACCTCCCTAGCGGTTTTGACAGTTATACACGTCAGTACTCTCCTGCACAGTATACTAGACCCTTGCTTGACACATTTTGGCAAGTTGCAGGGGAAAAAAAAGGTTATGAAAATTAATTGGATCACTTTTTGCACAGAAATACTGGGGAGATTGAATGCTAGGGAGGTTAAATGAGACTCCATTGTCCTCTAGTAAATATTGGCATTACATAGCTAACTGAATTTAATGGGGAAAAATGCACATATAAATATATATTGTTTTACAGGTTGTCTGGTTGCCCGCTGGCGGATAAAAGTATCCGTAGTATGATGGCCACAAGTTCTCAAGAGCTCAAGTAAGCAAATGTATTTTCTTTCACTCTTGTTTGTTTTTAATTTTATGAATTAACTTTTATGTTACTGGTACCAAAACACACCGACCTCACCTCTTCTGTTTCAAAGATGCCATTCATATTAAGTACTTAAAGTGAACTTGTAGTGAGAGTAATATGAAGGCTGACATTTTGTTTTTTATTTTAAACAAAACAAATTGCTCAGCTGTTCGGCTGCCTCTTATACATTAAGCATACAGATCAGATGTTTCTGACAAATATCTGACAAGATTAGCTGCATACTTGTTTCAGGTGTGTGACTGTGTGACCACAGGACAACAAAGCAACTGGTATAAAAGAAAATAAATATTGCACCCTCCATATCCCCCTCATTTTAGGTTCCCTTAAAAGGACAACTGAAGTGAGAAGAATATAGAGACTGCCATATTTAGTGTCTGAAGAACACCAGGCACAAGTATGCAGCTAATCTTGTCAAATGTGACAAGTATGTCAGAAACACCTGATCTTTATATGTTTGTTCAGGGTCTATAACTTTAAAAGTGTTAGAAGCAGAGGATCAGCAGGATAGCCAGGCAATTGGCATTGTTTAAATGGAAATACTTTTTGGCAGCCTCCATATCCTTCTCGCTTGAGTTTTCCTTTAAGATCATTTGAGCAGCACAAAGCTGTGTGGTAATTTTGAGCTTTTACTGGAGCTGTAGTGCATGCTGGGAACATGCTGCTCTCCCTGGAAGAGACCAAATGGACATATTGTTTGTCTCTCCCCCATTTTTCTTTTCTTTTAATTTATGGTCATTACAAATATTCAAAAACCTCTGGGCGTGATCTTTAGACATTTTCTCCTAGTGGCCTTCTATTTACATAATTTCCCCTTTGATTAGACCACATTCAGTGCAGTCTCATATCCAGTTGCTCATTTTGCCCGCCTGCTTTGATTGCTCATAATCTAGTTTATAAAACTCAGTGTATACAAACCTTTCTGAAGATAATTTCAAATACCACCTCTCACGTTACAATCCAGTCACCCAAATAAAAATATTTTCTACCATCACTAAGCCTCTTCAATAAGAATACGTCAAATCATAGAATATTGGCAATGTGCCCAAACACAGAAAAAGAAGCATGAAAATGAAAGTGTAAACTGGTAACTTATCATCTAACTTGTGCTGCTTCCTGAGAAAAAAGTGACTTTATTCAACTTTGCAGTAAGTGACGAAGAGAATACAATTAACTGTGATGATGATGAGAATACTCTGCTTGTAATCGTTCGCCCATATTGTTTAAAGTAAGTCTGAAGCATATAGAAAAAAAAAAAAGATACTTATCTAAGGAGAGGGAAGGCTCTGGGTTCTATAAGCAGTGTTCCCCAACCCTGTCCTCAAGGCCCACCCACAGTGCATGTTTTGTGGAAATCCACAGAGGTAGTTAATCAGCTCTGCTGAGACGCTAATTACCTCACCTGTGCATGATTGTGGTTTTCTGCAAAACATGCACTGTTGGTGGGCCTTGAGGGTAGGTTTGGGGAACTCTACTATAAAGCCTACCCCATTCCTCGTACAGTCCCCGCATTCTAGCACTGGATCCCTCGTTAGCAGTCTCCAACACATGTGTGCTTGCACATGTGCAGCACGGAGCAGCCGTCTTCAAGAGCACTCGGGCTCCTAAAGATTGCTGAAGCCTCCCATACAGGACCCAGAGCCTTCCCTCTCCTTTGTTTTTATATACCCTTCAGATTCCCTTTAACCTTCAATCTAAATGTGCAAAAAAAAAAAAAAAAAAGAATGAATGCTGATTAGTCGCACCTAAGTAAATAACTTTTGTCCAAAGAGTGTTGTGTAGCTAACAAGCTGAATAGATGGCACCATAGCTTCCTTCCACCACCACCACCACCATCACAATTTTATTTCTACATTGGTTATGGCTGAAGAAATGTAGAAATATTTCTTGTTTGAAAATTGGATTGTTTTTTGTTGCAGTTTTTAATCATTATTTAACTCGCAGACAAAGTAGTGATCAGCCTTGAACTTGTCATCTGTACTCTGCTTTTACAGGTTCTTATTTCAGAAACACACACATTTTATTAACCTTTTATGGGTTATCAGGGAAAGTTAGGCTGCAGTCTGCTTCTTCAGACTGCCGAGAAACTGTGATTTTTTAGCCCTGGTTTATTAACTCTTTAAGTGAAAAAATCAAAAGGTCATTCTGTCAGGTTTCAGTATGTAATGTTCATTTGCAGGTAAATCATGTCTTCATTTTATATTATTTTACTTGGTACATGTACCCTTTAAAGGGAACATAAACTGACACGGATGTGGATTTTTCCTTTCAAAATAATACCAATTGCCTGGCTCTCTTGCTGATCCTGTGTCTCTAATCCTTTTAGCCACAGCCCCTCAACAAGCATGCAGATCAGGTGCTCTGACTGAAGTCAGACTGGATTAGCTGCATGCTTGTTTCAGGTGTGGTATTCAACCACTACTTTAGCCGAAAAGATCTGCAAGACTGCCAAGCAACTGGTATTGTTTAAAAGGAAACATCCATATCCCTCTCAGTCAAGTTTCCCTTTAAAGCACAGCTCTCTGGCTGAACTGATGATAACATACATATTCACACAGATAATATCACTTTGGGACAAAGGCAGATAGGATAACTATATGTACAATAAGGAGTTGGGATACAACTTTTTAAAGGGGTCCTGAAGTGGCATGTAACATGTTTAAATAAACGTGTGTGTACAGTCTAAATCCTACTTAGAAGAAGATTGTGTTCCTGTTTTATTTGTTCTCTCTATACGGCTGTTAGTTACAGTTTCTCTACAGACAGACTGCAGTTGGGACACTGAACTGCAGTGTAAATCTGAGTGATAACTAAATAAAGGTTTCAAAATGCCTGTATGGCTAAGAAACACTTCTGAGTGCAGGGAACAAATAAAAAGTTTAATAGATCAAGATTTACCTATATGGGAGTAGATAAAAACTGTTGTCACTCAAATTAGACAAACAAAGCCTTTAGACAGGTTTTTTGGCTTACAGTTGACTCCTATTCAGGGTTAGGGCAGTAGATACAGCTGTTTGTCTTATCTGTTCACTTTCACTTCATGTTTACTTAAAATATGCTTTATAATGCCAGATTGAAACTCCACTTTAAAGCGAATCTGACCTCACAATTTACTCTCTGCTCTAAAAGATTAGGGACCATATGAAAACAATCAGGGGAAAAAAATATTTGTTACGATGCACAGAAATCCCCCCCAAAAATTACTGGATGAACTTTCTGGGAGCAAAGGAAGGGTTAAAGCATCGGCCTTTCCTGTACAGCTAATGCGGAGGCGCTGTGAGTCATGCCTACTGATTACACACTTGTTACACTCAACTGTATCTAAATAAACAAACACAGCTCAGTGCAACTGATATCTACAGCATTTCTATGTGGAATGAACAGTTTTCACTCTGTTCTTTGCAAGAGCTCGGGTCAACTTTAGTGATAGTATGTTAAAGATTGTTGGAGGAAACCTGCACAGACACAGGGTAGACTGCATGTAGACAGCATTCAAATCAGGAACTAAACACACAATCCTGAACCTGCAATGCTACAATATTAACCTCTAAGTGACCATGTTCCTTCTCCAAGTTAGACTTCGCTGCCTGAGAAGTGAATGTATGCAGGTAATTGTGCTTGAAGCAATGGTGTGAAATTGAATCCTTGCAATATCCAGGGTATCATAAAGCTTTGTACCAGCTCTCGGCTGCTTCAGTCTTCATTTCCATCCATTTTACAACTCAACATAAAACTCGGTCATTTTTCCATCTGGATTTTACTTTTCTTTTAAAGCAGCGAGTTTAATGCCTTTTATATCAAGTAAATAAAATGCCCCAGTGTCGTGAATAAGGCGCACATCCTACCATAGCGGGTATAATTCATGCTGCAGTAAATGTAATTTGCTGAGTGTTGTTGCCACTATTTAAAAGGGAAACCCATCCTGTGATATAAAGGGTATTTACATTCCCTTCCTTATGTTCTATGTCACTATGCAAGTATCACATTAAACACTCAATATTTTATAATATTTTTCAAATCGTCTCTCCGGCCATAGGAACAGGATAGCACAGCACTCTTAAAGGGGGTTTTGAGGGTTTTGACAGGGAATGGATTTATTTTTTTTCAATGTCTAGTAATGGAGAAAGAGAGAGCGAGGTTAGGTACAGTACAGGAGTGAAACTGGGGATGTTGAACTGTGGCATTTAGACAGCTTGCTGCCAGGTTGCTTCCAGTGCACTGCAGTATGTAGTGGATGGCTGGCAAAACCTAACATTTAGCTTTTCCTCCACCCCAGGCCAAATAATCCCACCCCCCATCCCCCAAAAAGGGAAAAAAAACAGTAATCTCCCTTCATATCTCCTAGGCAACATATACCTTCCTTACTGTAAAATATTATTCCCTCTCACTGCTCTAGCAACCCCCTAACATAATGCCCCTTAACAAATACTATTTCCTCTCCATGGCCTTCCAATCCCCTAACATAAATACTATTTCCTCTCCGCAGCCTACCAACCCCTTAGCTTAACCCCCTAACATAAAATATTAATCCATCTCCGTGCCCTAGCAATTCCCTAATATAAACCACACTAATGTAAAATACTATTCTCTCACCATGCCCTAACAGTCTCCTAACATAATCCCCTTATCTTAAAATACTATTTCTTCTTTATATCCTAGGAACCCCCTAACATAATCTCCCCTAACATGAAATGTTATTCCTTCTCTACGCCCTAGCAACCCCCTAACATAAGCCATGCTAATGTAAAGTACTATTCTCTTTCCATGCCCTAACATTCCCCTAACATTATCCCTGTACCTTTAAAGACTATTTCCTCTTTATATCCTAGCAACCTCCTAACATAATTCCCATTAACACCAAAATCTGTTCCCTCTCCACATCTGCACCGGCACTTCCTACCACACGCAGCACATCGATTTTTAATAGATTCTAGCAGGTAATCTATTGAAAACTGATCAAACTGCAGCATTGCATTATTTGATGCGAAGCAATGCTATGGGCAGCCACTCTACCGCCACTTCTGCCCTGCCCCCATTTGACCTACATCTTTTGCCTTGCCAGATCGATACTAATAAACCATAGTTGACCATCATCGTCTGAATGTCAAATGATCGGGCATTTTGGGGGTAAACAATTCCTTGCAGATCAAATCTGCAGGGAATCAAGCAGGAAAATATATAAGTGTATGGGAACCAGGGATGCTCACGTCCCACTCTGCATTCCAAGCTGTGGTCATGTGATTACAAACACTTCCTCCTTCGGGGTTGAAGGAGGAAGCGTTGTAGTCATGTGACGCAGCTTGGAACGGAGAGTGGGACGTCCCATGGGACGGGTTAAAGAAGATGCCTGCTGGGTAAGTTTAACCCTCTCTCGCACACCCGCTCAGGTGCTTTAATTACCTGGATTAAATCCAAATGAAGTGAATGATTTTATCCGGTGAGCATCCCTGATGGGAACCTTTAACTTAAAGGAATTTCGAGGTGAAATATTAAATCTAGCTTTACTTAACCTGCGGCTTTTTCCAGCCCCTAGAAGTCATTTGTGTTCCTTGCCGCAGCTCCAGTCTTCTCTTGGGTCCCGCTGGCAGCCTCTAAAGGTTTGCCTTCTACACATGCACGCCCACTGCACAGGTGCAGTACGATGATGTGGGCACATTTTTCCGGGGTGGGCGCATTCATATGCAAAAAGTGCCAACCCATCGGAGGTCGGCGATCCTTCAGAGGCTGCCAGCATGACCCAAGAGCATTGAAGCTACGGCGAGGGAGGAACAAATTTGACTTCTAGGGGCTGGAAGAAGCATCAGGTAAGTAGAGCTAGATTTAATTATTCCCCTTCGGATATCCTTTAAGAATAAGCTTTGCAAATAACGCACAAATGACACTGAAAACCTGTGTAGTCCACAAAGTATTAAGATTCACTGTGGTGGCATTTTCACAGCATCTCCTTCCCTCTTTCTCTGAACAGCACTGGCGAGTTCCTAACTTAGGCGATGGGGGCATCGCCTAATCTTATAAACCACCCCTCCAGGTGGAAAAGAACTCGCCTGGGCGATATAATCGCCCAGCGAGTTCTTAACACGTTATCCAATTACCCTTATCATGCCTCCGGGAAGCAATACTTCCCGCCAGACATGAGCGTTAGCTTAGACCTGCAAAAAGCAGGTCTAAATCGGCTAACGCACGTCGCCGCCGCAGCATCTGGGGGTCTCCTTTAATATGAAACCCCCAGAGCTCCCTGTCGGGTCGCTGCACACTGTAGAAGCCCCCCATGTAGCTGCACCGGCACCCCTGTTGGCATACATACCGCCGCAGATCACCCGACGCCTCTCGCCGCAAATTCCGTCGCGCAATTACAGTGTATCTGACACTGTAATTACTGTCCGCATAGGAGCCCGGGCAAAGCATCTTTGAATCTGCAGCCTGGGCTCCCCATTGGTCCGCTGTGTGAGCCATTTTATTGGTTCACAATAAAATGGCTCACACAGCGTAATTACACGACGGATTTTGCGGCGAGAGGCGTCGGGTGATCTGCGGCGGTATGTATGCCAACAGGGGTGCCGGTGCAGCTACATGGGGAGCTTCTACAGTGTGCGGCGACCCGACGGGGAGCTCTGGGGGTCTCCTTATTAAATGAGACCCCCAGGTGCTGCGGCGGAAGATGTCGGCGATGTTCGGCGGGCGAGTGCGCATGTGTGGGGAGTGAGGCCGTGGTGCTGATGGACAGCACCACAGCGTAAACCTCACTCCCCATCGCTCGGTAATAGGGAGCATCACTCAGGCTTTCACCTGAGTAATGCTCCTTAACGGTCAGCCATTGCGCGAACGATATGGGCAATAGGATTTGCCGGTAATCTTCGCACGATGGCAAGGTGATAAGTAGCTTGCATCTGCAAGCTACTTATCACCTTGAATAGGATATGGCCCTTAGTGTTCACTGCCTTGGTGGAGCTCTTTCAGTCTATTTACAGCTGCTGCTAAGACATAATTACACACTTTATTCTGGCAAAATAAACACACAACAGTGAATTTCTTCAGCAACTAAATCTGAAATAAAGACACTTCATTGTTTGATGTGCAAGAGTTTGAGTCTGCTTTAATAGGGCATTACTTTAAATTAAATATGCCTAAAAAGATTTGGGGAAAAAAATGATTGTAGTTTTTTTTCAAAATGAAATAAGAAACTACCTGGTCCATGGGTTCACAGAATCGAATGGACAGGCGGGTGCCTGCTCATAGTGTCAGCCCGAACCCCTCCTTCTTTAGTCACCTTGGCATGGAAGGGGGAATGGTGATTGCCCTGTCAGATGAAGCCCCTCCTCCCTGCTTACTGACAGCCTATCATGGCTTCAGACCAACTAACATTGTGCTTGTCAATGTTTATGTCTAGCAATGCATTGCATGTTCTGCGTTGTGGAGTCCCTTTCTTCGCAGGTGAGGTGTTAGCTGTTCATAGACTTTGAATTGCACCGTGTTACTGTATGCAAAATACTGTCCATTGCAATGTGTTAGTGTGAAAGTACCCTTGATGCTTTCTTAACTTGACAGATAATTGCTGTCTATTCACCAGCTTTTATCTTTTTCCATGTGTGCAGTGTTTGGTAGAATGCCAATAGATAGCATATTGCATAAACTATATTTGTCATCACTCCCTTATGTATACAGCATATGAGTGATTTGTAGATAGCTATTTTCAGAATAGCTCAGCCTTGTTCAGTAATAGTGTTGTTCAAACCAGTCTGTTATTTATGGTGTTTTCCACATACTTTGAGATGCCTGCCAGTGGTGTAGGTAGCAACAAGGGCTGCAAAGGTTGTGACTGCACCTGGGCCCCTGGACCGGATGGGCTTACACAGACATTCCTTCAAGTTTTGTATTAGCTCTTTATTGGTGCTATAATGGTAATGATTTTGTTTATACATTTTTACCTTTATATGTGCTTTGTATATTGTATATCAGGAACACACTTGTTAGGGTGCATACACACGTCCAATTTTAAAGGAGAACTGTAGTGAGAGGTAGATAGAGGCTGTCATATTGATTTCCTTTTAAGCAATACCAGTTGCCAGGCTATCCTGCTGATCCTCTGGCTCTAATGCTGGGGATACACGGTATGTTTCTGTACCGTGTATCGACCAGCTGATCCGGCCAGCTGATAATATTCAGCTGGCCCGATCAAGCCGCTCGACTCCCGCCCGCTCAATCCACGCCGGCGGACAATGGCAGGGAATCGAGCGCTGATAAGGAAGCGCCGGCGGGGACGAGCGGCAATCGATCCGCGCGGACGAATGGGGACGCGGCGGGGATCAATCTGGCGGCTAATCGGCCTCTGGATTGACCCGTGTATGCCCAGCATAATACTTTTTGCCCTAGACCCTGAACAAGCATGCAGCAGATCAGGTGTTTCTGACATTATTGTCAGATCTGACAAGATTAGCTGCATGCTTGTTTCTGGTGTGATTCTGCAGGCAGATAGCTCAGCGGGGCTGCCAAGTAACTGGTATTGCTTAAAAGGAAATGAATATGGCAGCCTCCATGTACCTCTCACTACAGTTCTCCTTTAAACCAATCAGTGGCCAATTGTACCACCTCTGTGCAGTGGGCCATCAGATTTTGAATGCTAGGAACAGATGTGTAGGTTTGCTCTCATACTACATGGAAGTAGGGAAAATTGGATGTGTGTATGTACCCTTAGATTTGTGTGCATTTTGGTCTGCATGAAAAAATGCTCACTGCCGAACTAGCTGTTATAGTGGATGGCCCACTCGGGAATCACACGTTGTTTACATTTTTCTCCATGATTTTCATGGTTTTCTGCTCTTTTCAGTACCACGTATAGGTTCCTCACTACCACATATCTTGCCACAGTGTGGAAAATTGCAAACTAATGTGCAAAAACACATACAAAAAAACCACAATCCCAATTGCAAAGCAATAGTAACCTTGAAATTATGTAGGACAAATGTATTCCTTGCCTTAAAGGACAACTGAAGTGAGAAGAATATGAAGGTTTCCTTTTAAACAATACCAGTTGCCTGGCAGCACTGCTGATCTATTTGCCTGCAGCGGGGTCCGAATCACACCAGAGACAAGCATACATGATGCAGCTAATCTTGTCAGATCTGACAATGTCAGAAACCCCTGATTTGCTGCATGCTTGTTCAGGGTCTATGGCTAAAAGTATTAGAGGCAGAGGATCAACAGGATAGCCAGGCAACTGGTATTGCTTAAAAGGAAATAAATATGGCAACCTCCATACCCCTCTCACTTCGGTTGTCCTTTAATCATTACTAAACTGTTCCCCTCATCTCCTCCTGCTTACACCTCTCTCAAACTGTGGCTGTCTTAATAGCATGTGTTATTGTATATACAGTACTGGGAAAGGGGGAGGTGGGGTGTAAATTTGTGCTGGGACTCAGTCAGTGCTCTGTAGCAATGCCACTGATGCAAACACTGGCAATCCAGCCCAGGAGACTAGGGCACAGCCGGCGCCACCATAGGCTGTAATAGGAATTACAGCTATAGCAGCGCACAGGGAGTAACTTCAGCGCCGTCAGAAGATGGAGTTGAAGTTACTTTTTAAACACTGCCTCTGGCAATTGCTGGAAGACAAATTATTTCATTCTCCACTATCCACATGGACCTAGAGGGGAAATAGTATTTAACTATCTCAAGATCGCGTCATGCCAGTGGGCGTGATCGCAGCGGCAGCCCCAGGACCGCCTAACGCCAATCAAGTCCTGGGGCCGGCTACTGCAGGAGATCGCGTGCAGGCTGTACGCACATCTCCTGCTTGGGAGGCGGAGCCCCGTCCCGCCTTCAGTCTCCGAGCTGCAATCGCCGTCTTTTTACTAAATACAGCGCTGCGATCTGCAGCAGCGCTGTACTGGGGACAGCCGCGTTACACTGCTGTCCCCTTGGGGCACAAGAGAGCGAACGGCTCTCATAGGCTGAAGTCCATGACAGCTGATCGCCATGATTGGCTGACTGCGGGGAGGGAGGGAAAAAAATAATACAAAAATAGTTTTATTTATTTAAAAAGAAATAAGATAAATATTGATAAAAAAATAAATAAGCAAGGGGGGGGGGGGGGGATCAGACCCCACCAACAGAGAGCTCTGTTGGTGGGGAGAAAAGAGGGGGGGGGGGGAGAATCACTAGTGTGCTGTGTTCTGCGGCTCTGCAGCGAGGCCTATTTTGATAGAAATAGCCTGGTCTTTAGGGGGGTTTAACACTGTGGTCCTGAAGTGGTTAATTTGGGAACTTGTGCAGCAGCAGGATAAGTCTCCCGGCGACGATTCCTCTCGTACGCCACTGATGACCCATGATGCATTTCAAAAGTCAAAAGTCGGGACCAATGTCTTATACTCCTTAATGTACAGTTGTGTAATGTGTAGGAGTACAGGAAGGTACCAGAGTTGAAAGCAACCCTTTTCAGCTGGCATAAAAGCAGAAGGTAAACACTAGAAAAAAATTCCAGCATGCGTCCAACAAACAAACTCGTAATGCTTTATTACAGGATAGTAGGTAGAACCATGCGCTTCGTTCATTGTTTGCCCTTGCGCACAGTTTTGTAATTAAAACAGCACCCAGTTTATTATCTGCTTTCTTTTCTTATTATGTTGTAAGTAGTGTTGGGCGAACAGTGTTCGCCACTGTTCGGGTTCTGCAGAACATCACCCTGTTCGGGTGATGTTCGAGTTCGGCCGAACACCTCATGGTGTTCGGCCTTTTAAGTTCGGGTTCGCCCCGAACTTCTGTATGCCCCCGAACAGGGCCGAACAGGGCCCCTGTTCGGGCGAACAGGGCCCTGTTCGGCCGAACAGGCCGCAATACGGCCCCCCTATGGGGTCGCAGGCATAAGGGGGGAGCATGCCCCGATCGCGGGGGGGGTCGGAAATTCCCCCCACCCCCTCCGCTAGCGCTCCCCCCTCTGCCCGCTTCCCCATTCAAAAGTTTCAAGAAGTACCTGTATAGCGGATGGCCTGGCAGTGGGCGGCACTGTGGAGTGAGGAGGAGGAGGAGTCCGGAGAGTGACGAGTTGAGGGAGGCCGGGCAGCGGGCGTGAGGTCAGAGAAAGGGCGGAAGTTCCGCCCTTTCGCTGACCTCACGCCCGCTGCCCGGCCTCCCTCAACTCGTCACTCTCCGGACTCCTCCTCCTCCTCACTCCACAGTGCCGCCCACTGCCAGGCCATCCGCTATACAGGTACTTCTTGAAACTTTTGAATGGGGAAGCGGGCAGAGGGGGGAGCGCTAGCGGAGGGGGTGGGGGAATTTCCGACCCCCCCCGCGATCGGGGCATGCTCCCCCCTTATGCCTGCGACCCCATAGGGCCCCCAAAATAGGGATGTTCGGGAAGTTCGGGGTTCGGCCCGAACATGCCGAACATCTCGGCCATGTTCGGCGAACTTTCCCGAACCCGAACATCCAGGTGTTCGCCCATCACTAGTTGTAAGCAGGGTTTTTTTTTTTTTTTGGATACTGTCAGATAAGCTGAGCTTGTGTGATTTGCAGCTCCGCACAGACAGAAGCGACAAGGAAAAGGCAGATTACAATTAGCTTGAAAACACTGCCATTTTTAAGCCCTGCATGATACCACAGTAAGACTGCTGAGTATGATAATGTAACAAAGGGTCTGTATTTTAACATATGCAGCATACAGAATAAAATAGATGCCGAAAACAATACGCAGAGTACAAAAGAAGAAATTTAGAACTATGCAGGATATCGAAATAAAAAAAAGACATTGTGAACAAGCAAAGGAAACACTGACTGTCCCGAGAAATTAGGAACAGTTTGCAATTATGTTCCCCCACCATGGAATAAAAGAGTTTCAGCCTAAAAATGATTGGTTGGAAAATGACTTGATTGGCGCTTTAGAAGACAACACGTAATTATTTAATGATTAAAATTCTGCGATGTTGCAGAAGCCATCGGAGAAGCGTGATCATTAAGTATTGACAAATTCCGCCACGCCACCGTACTCATCGCAGAGGCGCGGTTTATATATCAGGCACTAGTTGCTAATTGCGCAGTGGTGATGATTATAGGAACTGCGTGTGGAATGGCGATACAATGAGGCTTGTGCTGTTTTATGACAATAATGGCAAGAGATGTGATCAATATATGAATTTAGAAGGCGTAGCGGATATGATCTAGAGTACATGCTGCTATTATGCAAGCAAAATGCACCCTGCAGGAGCAATAGCCCAAGTCCTCTCTAAAAGAGACAAAGAGAGGGGTATTCTTATTGTAACTACTGTAGGAGTTTAAGTTAATTATGTAGGGCCTGATTAGCTAATAGGTCCAATCCTTTGGATGATCTAGTAGATGAAATTCATAGTTAGGTTGCCATCTTTGCAGATGGTACAGCATTATGCAGGATTGTGAACACTGAGCAGGATAGTGCCATTTTACAACAAGATCTCAACAGCTTGGTCTTATAGGCAGGCAGATGGTGGATAAAATGTATGTAGATAACTGTTAGGTCATGCACCTTTGACATGCTAGTGGTAGAGCACTACATACGCTAAATGGCATACAGCTAGAGACATCAGACTTGATGAAGGACTTGATAATTCTGGTTGATAACAATTAACGCAATGGTATTCAATGCCAAGCAGCAGCAGCTAAAGCAAATAAAATTCTGGGATCTATAAAATGGGAAATAAAATCATGAGATGCGTGTATACTACAAAATCATCAGTATAATTCATTTGTGAGGCCAGATCTAGAATATGGGATACAGTTATGCAGCTATAGATTATGCAGCTGTGGGATGCCAGTACTAAAGTGGTGATCTGCAGCAAACGTGACGAACAAGTACTTCTCCATAGTGTTTTCCATTTTCAAAGAGGCAATAGCTATTTAACAATGATAAACTGCTGACCATGCTGATCCATCCCTTCACCATGATCCAGGAAGTGTCAGAGGACAGGTAGCAGAAACAAGAATATCTCATCAGCCCTCAGGCAGCAGCCCATCTCCTCTCTTACAAATGTGAGGATCCGCTGATTCCAGTGTTGTTACGTCCTCTGAAATAATGGCAATCTTATGCTGATCAGCATATGATCAGGTTTAGGAATAAGCTTCTACGGGGTACGAGGGATGCAAGGAATACGTGACATAATCTTACCGAAACCAAAGGGTAGTTGGCAAGCACAGGCTTCTATAAGGGAAGACATGCCAAAATAATATTGAGAAACACTGCCCTAGATGGCTAAGACGTGTCCTGGAACATCCTGTAATCTGCAAAATAGGTGCTAAGCTCACACCAGCCATTCACACTGACAAATTAGCACCTTGGGTATTGAGAACTAGCTCTTTCTCTATGGCTCAGCCTCGTTTTCATCAGTGAGATATGCTACACTTCTCATAGGAAGCAAAAGAAACGTGCAAATTTACACTATGAGCGACGCACAGAGCACGGAGCACATGTCCTCCCTGCTTATGTCATCCCTGTTCCAGCTAATTATCGCTTCACATGATTTGCATAAGAAAACTTGTGAAATGAATATCTCAGAGGGAATACTTTGCCAGTGTTTGTTACATATGATCTGGAGTTTAGTGATAACACCTCCCCAGCCCCCCAAATGTGACCTGCTACAATTATTTTCTGCTTATTTATGTATCTGATAAATTGACAGCTGGCTTTCTGCGGTTCTCCGGAATTATATAATGGGTAGCATTATGGTGGATCAATGCTGCCATCTTGTGGCCATGATGAGCATGGACGCTCTGTAGAAGGTTGGAAAAATCACATATAAAATCCTCCAGTGTAATGAAAAACAGATATATAAATGATGTATGATAAGTGGTCATTTTCTAGCAAAAGGTAGCCATACACAAAATATAGATTTGTATAGCATAGTGTAGTAGGTATTCATTTGCAATTTAATCATAACTTACAAACAAAAGATGGTTTCGTCTTCATTTTAGAACAGTGCCTACATGCACAAAGTATTATTATTATCATTAATATTATTTTATAGTGCCATCAAAACAAATATTGGGGAATATAGATATATGAGAAGTTCAAAACGCAGTACAATCAGAACATCCAGCAATACAAATACAATACAAATACAAACATAGTTGATGTGTGGTTTGAGACATCACCAATACAGGCTTCGATTCATAAAGCATTACCGCATACAGTAATGCAGAAAACAGCTCACTTTACCGAGCACTTAGGTAAATGTCAATTCATAAAGACTGTTATCGCATGAAAAGCTGAAGTTACCGAGCAGTGAAGTAAATTACCGACTTGTGCGGTAAATACCTCAACACATGTCAGCAAATGTCAATTCAAAAAGACTACAACCTGTGATAAAAACCTGAAAAATTAGCGCCATCTCTGGTGTGGCAAACTCACAGCAGAGAATGTCCGAGTCTGTGGGAAGCCAACGTGACTCACACAAGCAGAGAGGGATTAGCTATGATTGACAGGAACAGATCCAATAGAAACAGCCCCTGTTTCCTGCAAGTTCCTGTGATCGGGTGCTGATAGGTTGCGCAGGCTTCTCTGGCAGTTCCAGGCAGTTTAACCCCTTAGGTTCCTGTTTGTTGATTTGGAGGACCTAGTGGGGAAATCGCCTAAGCATGGCATGTATAATGTCTCCTGAAAGTTCTTTTAAGCTGTGGCAATTAAATAAAATGTTAAGAAAGACTAATAGACAGATTTAGAGTGAGCAGAGGCAGTATAAGAAACATGTACCTCTAAAGGGATGTGGAGATATCTCTTACTATTGTAATGCTGTCTCTACACAGAAAACAGCATGTAACAACACAGACACATTCTTCTACTGTTACAGACAAGCGGGCTTCGGTAAATTACCAAACTTCTACCGCACCTGTGAATTTTTTTATGAATTAGCATACAAAAGTCTAAAATACCGAATGCTGTATTTTAACGTCCAGAAATGTTTTTTAATGGAAATCTATATTGCCTAGGCATGGATATCATGGCTGGAGAACTGACCATATAATGCACTGCCAATATCTTCAAGCAGGGGTGGTGACTGGAAATCAAAAATATGGCATTTCCAGTATTTCCATAGATGTGTACTTCCCTTCTCTGCCCTGGTCGGAAATGCTCATTCTTCCCTACCCATTTCCAAACAGCAACAACTTGCTGTTAGGCTGTAGCCAAAGGACATGTCCATATGCACTTGTGCATGGATCTGTTACCTTAGGGATTGAGTCCCGATCCCTGCATGTGATAGTTATTAAATGAAATGGGCCTGAGATGAATATAGCAAAAGGATTTATTCTAACCTGGGATTCTTCCAACCCCCTGTAGTCCCTCTGTAGTCCGTCTGCTCCCTCAATTTCCTGTTGGTCCCCTCTGTTGTGCCGCTGTCAGCCCCATAAAGTCCATGACTTGGCTAACTCACAGAATACTGCACTTGTGTGGTCCCGGACGTATGCACCACCAGATTGCACTCCTTTGGCCAGGAGCATTCTGCATTAAGACTGTAAGCACAATGGAGGAGGTGCGTGACCTGGAACAGTGCATGACAGTGGCTTGAAACCGAGCTGCATTGCAGACTTAACAGCGGCACATTGTGGGGGATCGGGAGCACAACGAGATAGCAGACAGACTACAGGGGGCTGGAGAAATCTCTAGGTAAGTCCTTTTGCTACATTCATCTCAGGTTTACTAAAGGTTTACTAACTAAAGTTTAGACTAAAATCTACCTTTTTAAAATTTACCTTCGAAGTTTTTGACTGCTTTGGTACATTTTTTTTTAAAAATGTTCTTTTCTTCACGCTCTGAGGGTGTTACACTGTGTGACTGCAGAGAACCTGAGATTCAGCGCCTTGGGCCTAATCTTAATTCACTTTTTCTGCTAACGTTTTTCCTAAGAGAAAATCTCTTCTAGGAGATCATTTTTCATCTTCTGTTTAAACTAATGTTTTGACACTTTGCAATTAAAAAGAACCAAAATGTAGGCGAAAAAGTACTGTTAAATGTATTTGGAGTATTTTCTTGCTTTCTAATAGGCAATTTTTTTAAAAAAAGATGTGAAAATATAACCTAGGAGAAAAAGTGAATTGAATTGGGCTCATAGTGAGAAAAAAATGGCAACACAGCCTAATTGTAAGAAGTACTGGAACACATTTCACTTCAGATACCCTTTACATATCAAGGACAAAACTGGTTCCAGTGTCCTTCCTCTCAGTGGCGAAACAAAAGGGGTTGCAGAAGTTGCGACCAGACTCAGGCCCCTGGACCAGAGGGGCCCACTAGGGACCCTCTTCATCCATTTATTAGCTTTTCATTGTTGCTATGCTGGTAATGAAAGTAAATGGGAACCTACAAAAAAATCTACCAGATACTTACCTAAGAAAGCAAAGTCTCTTGATCCTATAGAGTCTTCCCGCTCCACTCACAGTCCCTGCGTTCCTGCACTGGCTCACCTGATAGCAGTGTTCCACCAATTAGTCAAATACTGCTCTCTGCCGCCGAAAGAGTCTTCGGGAGCCTGAGTGCTCTCAAAGACGGGACTGAGTGCTCTCAAAATCTATGGGACTCAGAGCATTCCCTCTTCTCAGGTAAGTATCTGTTTTTTTTTTTTTTTTTTACTTGTTTGTTTTTAAGGTTCCCATTAGCTTGAACACCTCTATATGTGCATTGAATAGTAGTATCCCTAACAAAGTGTTTCCTTATTCTAAATACACCTCTATGACACTGCAGCTGTCCTTAATAGGTTTTAGGGCTCCATATCAATAGAGTGCTTAGGGCCCCATGTAAAATTCACACTGGGACCCTAAGTTTCTTAATTACACCACTGTTTCCTCTCTTTTGGTTTTGGGCAAGTTCTTGTATCCTTCTTTTTCAGTAAGCAGGGAAAACTGTTTTTTTCTTATGTATGCCAGATTCTTCAAGTATTTATTTACTCCTTACTTCTTTAAAGGATACCCGAACTGAAATGTGGCATAATGAGATAGACATGTGTATGTAGAGTGCCTAGCACACAAATAACTATGCTGTGTTCCTTTTTTTCTTTCTCTGTCTGAAAGAGTAAAAATATCAGGTATGTAAGTGGCTGACTCAGTCCTGACTCAGACAGGAAGTGGCTACAGTGTGACCCTCACTGATAAGAAACTCCCCTTTTTTACCTCTTTCTTGCTCTCAGAAGCCATTTTCTGCTAGGAAAGTGTTTTATAGTTGGAATTTCTTATCAGTGAGGGTCACACCGTAGTCACTTCCTGTCTGAGTCAGGACTGAGTCAGCCACTTGCATACCTTATATTTAACTCTTTCAGGCAGAGAAAGAAAAAAAGGAGCACAGCATAGTTATTTGTGTGCTAGGCACTGTACATACACATGCCTATCTCATTATGTCACATTTCAGTTTGGGTATCCTTTAAGTGGGTTTTATCTATCTTGCTTACTGCATAGAATACATCGGCTAGAATACTAACCATCATGTTCATCTATACATTTTTTCCCCTCTTAGCCCAATAAAAGCAAAACATGTAAAAAGCAATTAGCACAAATGATGTCATTTCCTGTTTAGTTGTCATGTAAGGGCTGAAACATTTGTCTCTGGTTTTAGGTGTCCAACTCCTGGCTGTGATGGCTCTGGGCATATAACAGGAAACTATGCTTCCCATAGAAGGTAGGCACACTGTAGCTTTCATAACTCCTACAAAGATAAGGCATTAGTATGATCAAGCAGTAGGTTATTCTGCATATTTAACAGTAATGTTATTCACAAAGGAAGTAATATGTGAACATTCATATGGAGTGTTTATAGCGTATAATATGACACCTTGAAGAAGACAAAAAATACTTCCTTGCATCACTAAAAGAGCTTATCACTCATTTAATGGTCAGAAGCATGCCAGTTATTCATCTTTACATATAGGCTTTGCCTACAGCTCTGTTTGTGTTTAGTTAGAACCCTTTATGTATAATCATATAACATATTGTATAATGTGATTTTGTATATAATAAATAGTTATTTTACTTTCATTTTGCATGTATAATTTTAAACACAGTTGGGATGTAATTGTTTTAAAGCTGTTAGTTCTTCTCCAGTGCTGGATATTAAGATGTAGGTAGATCTATATACAACAACTTTACAAAAGAGAACATACTGTATATTCAATGAGCACGTAAACGGTTAGAATATTTTCCACTAAGCACAGTAGAATCCTTATTTATCCCATGTTTGTCTGCTAAATTCAGTATTTGGAATAAGTATTTTTTTTTTATTAATTAAGGGATGTATGACATTTTTCATGGGAATATTTAAAGCGGAATATAACCCTGCATTTCAACTTTGCTCTAAAACATTATTTAAAGTATATTATATGCAACCAGCATTTTTTTTTACTAGACCAGCATTGGAAGGGTTACACAGGCCTTTAAAGTTCCTGGAGATTTCTGCAGACGCATCCGAAGCTGAAATAGATACATTTTGTTTACATAAATGTATCTAAGTGTTGAATGTGACTCATCTCTCTGACTGAGAAGGAGCTTGGAGGACAGCCAAAGAGTGTGTAATATTTATCACTAGATACATTCAACTAAATAGAATGTAGCAATCTGAACTTCTGCATATCTCTCCACGGAAATTTAAACCTCTGTGTTTAACCCTTTCAATGCTGGTATAGTAAAAAAATGCTTTTTGCATATAATATGCTGTATATAATATTTTAGAGCAAAGTTGAAATGCAGGGTTATATTCCGCTTTAATGTTTAACATTTGAAGCCAGCAGATGGCGCTTCTCCACAGAAATTGATAATCTCGGTAACAGTGCTTCACAACCTGGGTTAAAATCAGATTAGGGATAATACAGATTAATACGTAGTTTGAATGAGACAATATACAAATTTCAGTTCCATTTAACTGTTGAGCATTGCCTATAGAGCTACTGCTGTGCTTTGATATATGTATATAATAAAGAACTATTAGACTTTGCAAATTACATAATATGGCTGCACCCTGTGTTTAAGGTTAAACAATAAAGTAAAGTAAACAATATTGTATTTTCTTTTTAACGTAACTGAGGTGAGTTTGTAGCTTAACACTCGTAATTGAAGCCTCAGACTGGGTCTTTATGCCAGTATGTGTTATATAAAGGAGGAGCTCTTAGTCCTGCACCCACAATACTTAGCACAAAGCATCTGAAGGGTTAAGCTGTACATGTTTGCACGTTATATTTCAACCTCGATGTTGGCATTTTTATTATTATGTTATTACACTTACATCTATTATATTTTTATGAGGAAAAAAAAACAGCATTGTCTGCATATGGGAGGCTGTGCAAAGTATGTGAATGTCTGTATATGCTCCCCCCACTCCAGTTATTAATCAGTGGCATAGCTAAGAAGCCATGGGCCCCGGTGTAAGTTTAGTATTGGGCCCCCTAAGTATGCTATAGATAACCATTGATGCAACACTCTAAAACCAATCAAGGACAACCACAGTGTCAGAGGTGCAAGAAGGGGATGGGAAACTGTGTGTTAATGATCACTATTGTACAAAACAACTATAAAAGTGAATATTATCAGCACAGGACCAATAAAGAGCTAATACTGTGCTAATACTGTGAGAAGTGCTCTTGCCCAAGGGCCCCGATGTGGTCGCTACCTCTGCACCCCCTATTGCTACGCCACTGTTATTAATATAATACACTGACACAAGCTTTTATTTTCATTTAAATTGTTATTCATATTTTTTTTTTATTCATCCCCTTTTATCCATTGCTCCAGATAGTGTAGCACATCCACATTTATATGATCATAGATATTAGCCATTGTGACCAATGTCACTTAGAAAACTACGGAGGATAGAACAAAAGCAAATGTAGCAATTTTGTGTGATTGATTGTGTGATTAATTGATTGATTGGCTGAGATATATATATATATATATATATATATATATATATACACTGTATATATATATATATATATATATATATATATATATATATATATATATATATATATATATATATATATATATATATATATATATATATATATATATATATATAAATATAAATAAAACACACATATGTTACTGCCAGAACCCAAAGTCTGGCCACTTCGGGTTCTGGCCGGTCAAAACGTGAAGTGGCCGTGCACCTGTGGCCAATGTTAAAAATAAAAAGATTCCGGGCCACATAAATGCATTTTGTGGCCATCTGGCTGCAGCCAAATGTATCCAACTGGGTTAATTTAGTTAATTGCCCCTCTCCTATGCAATTTTTGCAGCTGGGGACATGCGTGTCCCCGATCGTTCGTAGCGGCAGAGAAGCAGAGCGGGAAGGCTGCAGACATCGCTCCTGCCAGCACCCGCTCTGCAGGATTCCCTGCCGCTACGAACGAGTCCAATATAGGCATTCATTGGAGTCAGCTTTCTGCATCCAGAATCTGCGTGTAATGGAAACAGGCCCTTATCAATGCTATAAAATGCTATAACCCCCCTCCCCCTATTCCTCTTTGGAAGTTAGTGTCACAAGTAACATATACTTTCACTCATTAGAACAGCTGAAAGAGGCAGCTATGCTGCAATTATGAGGAGTTGCAGCTATACAATACCTGCCCTCTATACAAGTAGTGTAATAATAAAAGCCACTGGTGAAGGTGCATATGTTGCAGACTTCACAACCATTGCTTGCAAAGCCATTTGGAATTCCAAATAAATTCAGGGACCTGTTACGGCATAGAGTAGCACTATTGTGCAAAATACACAAGCTAGGTGGTAGCTGTGTTATTCCCATACTCTGCTGGGTGCACCCCCTCTCTTGCAGACTAGGGCTTAACCTTCCTGGCGGTAACCCCGTAGTTCGGGGTAAGCCACGCAGGAGGTTTTCTCAGGCCCTGCTGGGCCGATTTGCTTACTGTTTTTTTTGCTGCACGCAGCTAGCACTTTGCTAGTTGCGTCAGCACACCGATCGCCACCGCCCCGCACTCGATCGCCGCTATCCGTCGCACCGCGCCCCCCCCCCCCCCCCCCGCGCCCCCCCCCCCCCCCCAGACCCCATGCGCTGCCTGGCCAATCAGTGCCAGGCAGCGCTGAGGGGTGGATCGGGACTCCCAATGACGTCACGACGTCGGTGATGTCATCCCGCCCCCATGGCGATGGGGGAAGCCCTCCAGGAAATCCCGTTCTTTGAACGGGATTTCCTAATCGGAGATCGCCGAAGGCGTTCGAAGCGGGCGGGGGGATGCCGCTGAGCAGCGGCTATCATGTAGCGAGCCCTGGGCTCGCTGCATGATTAAAAAAAAAAAACTGCTGCGCTCCCTCCTGGCAAAATTAATTAGACCGCCAAGAGGGTTAATGTATAACTCCTCAGCAACTCAAAGTTCAGGCTTAATATGTGTATCTTCTGCTTCTGTCCAGAGGTTAGCATCATAGCTGAAACTGTTCTAGCTCTGGCGTTGGGTTAATGCACTTCAAAGTAATCTGTGACTCTTCATGCCTGAGCCTACACTGTTGCCTCAATTCACTAAGCAGTTTAGACTAGTCTACTGATGGTTTTTTGTCTACTGATGGTTTGGTCAGTTGCATCAAAGGGGAATTAACTATTACCAATTTTTTTAGACCTGGCCTAAACCGTTTGGAAATTAGGTCGGTAAAGCAGGGGAAATGATCAAAAGATGCAATTCACAAACCAGTAGCTATGACTGACATCCTTCTCCTTTGATGACAAGACAAGACAAGATAAATAACATTTATATCGCGCTTTTCTGCTGGCGGACTCAAAGCGCCAGAGCTGCAGCCACTAGGACATGCTCTATAGGCAGTAGCAGTGTAAGGGAGACTTGCCTAAGGTCTCCTACTGAATAGGTGCTGGCTTACTGAACAGGCAGAGCCTGTCTCCTGCATCAGCGGCAGAGCCCTTAACCATTGCACCATCCAGCCACTGCCACTGATGAGCTCTCTTCTGCATACATTTAAACTCCTGCATAATTAATTCAAAAGGTTTCATCCTCACGTCTAAAATACCTCACAGAATTACTTTACCTACAGAAATCGGCTGGTCTAAGCTCTGTCAGAAAAAGTGGGCGTGGTTACTCCTTGTTGGCCTTTATGAATTGTGTACTTACTGAATGTTAGACCAGGTCTAAAAACAGGTCTAAAACATTACACCAAACCATCAGTAGACTAAAAACCATCTGTAGACTAGTCTAAACTGCTTAGTGAATTGAGGCCATTAACAAAATTTAAAGCAAGGAGCAGATCTAAAAGTAACCATAAATGGTCATTTTAAAAAACAATGACAGCAGGACTAGAATGTAACCCTGTTGGCTCTAGGCTCCATAGCAAATATGTTGGCTGTTAGAAGGTTGCTTACTCCCTTCCTGTAAATGGTATATGTTAGTTCATACTAACTATATATATATATATATATATATATATATATATATATATATATATATATATATATATATATATATTTTTTTTTTTATTTAAAAATGAGCTTTTGAATATTTTCAGGTCAAATAATTAAAAAAAATTAACACGGTCATCTCCAAAATAAATATCTGAATAAATACGTAAAGTAACAATAAATAGACTAAGCTTTTTTAACTTAACCAAAACTTAAAGTGAACCCTAGGTGAAAATGAACTGAAGAGATAAGCAATTTACCAATCTTCCTTCTCCTAAAAATTATATTTTGTAAGATCTCTCATGGTTTTATTTTGTTTAGACATTTATTAAGTATATTTAATGTTTTATTGCCTCTGCTCAATGGCAATTTATTAAGTGTCCTAGAGCTAAATTACAGGAACTATTGGCAATTTTGTTTTATCTATCCTCTGTACTTAGAAATTCCTCATCAGTGAAGGTTATGCTATAATCCAACAACCATCCGATAATAGAGAAGCTGTTACTTGAATTCCTGAAACTTAACTCTTTCAGGCAGGAAAGGAAAAAAAGAAACACAGCCTAGATATTAATATGTTTGGCACTGTATATACACATGTTTATCGCATCATGTTACATGTCATCTTGGGTGCACTTTAATAGGTTATAATTCTCAACCACATTTCTAACTAAACAAAGAAACATTTAATTTTTCTTAGAACACTTTACCAGATGTTCCACTGTTAGGAAAGTTGAATAGAATATGTTGGCGCTTTATAAATTAGTAATAATAATAATGATAATAATAATAGGAGACTATAACATTACTCACTCAATTTCCAGATGTGATGGAGAATTTCTTTTGAAAAGTCTGTCATATGACCCAGATATCTGGGCAAAGAATATAGAGCTGCCTGCACAGTGCACATTTCTTTCTCTGCACAGAGTCATCGCCTGGGTGCCCCATCCCGATCCTCTCTGACTACATCCTGTGGGTGATGATGGGATAGGGAGAGGAGTATGGGCATTTCACACATTGCTATTCAGTTTAACCAAGCTGGATATGACATATAGAGTCAGCAATGAAAACTCAGCTAGCCTGTAATATAAAATAATAACACAAATATGGTTAACACTGCATTCAGTGTTGTGTATTGCAAACTATGATATACTGTATACCAAGTCTGAACCACATAAGTACTATTTGACAGGCATATGTAAAAGTATTTTTTCTTTTGAAAGTAATTCAACTGAAACACAGAGTAAAAAATAAGTAGATGGTTACATTGATTAAATAGGAAAGACAAAATAAGTAACGGAAATCAACAAAAAAGTATCTTAATCCTTCAAATGCATCTGGTTTCTCTTATTCTTTAGTGGAGAAAGAGTAATAAGACACAACGGGCCATATCCTATTAACTTTTTTCTCCAAGGAGATAACATTAAATCTTAAGTAAAAAATAATGTTTACATTTTTTTACGAATTGAAAAGGTTTTAACTGTTAGGTAAAAAGGTCATCCTCATTTTGAGTATTTTCTTGCTGGGTGGAAGCTGTAAAAGTATTTCATTAATCAAGTTTGAAAATATCTACTTGGAGAAAACTTAGTAGGATGTGGCTCAAACACTGATAAGATAAATGTGTGATCATAAGTGATAGTCTCCAGGGAGGGGAACTTGTCTGCAGTTAGTTCAGGATGTGCAGACACTACCTCCTCTGACAACAGGCATTTTTTTCAGACTGGACAGAGCTGAGTGGAGAAATCAGAGATACAGGTAATGTGCAAAATAAGGTAAACCCTTACACAGAGGAAAGTTATCTTTTCATAATATTCTCTTTACTCCTTAATAATTTACTTAGAAATGAAATCACCTTTTATGTGCTGTTTAATAATTTCTGTACCCACCCCAGCCTTTCAGGTTGCCCAAGAGCAAAGAAAAGTGGAATAAAGATAGCACAAAGCAAAGAAGATAAAGAAGACCAAGAACCAATCAGGTTGGTCAAGGTGTCATGTACTGTAATGCTACTTTACAAGGATAATAATAATTCCAATCACACTCAAAGTGCTTGCAAGGCAGTCACTAGGGTGCACGCAGTAGGCAATAGCAGTGTTCTGGAATCTTGCCCAAGAACTCACTGAATAGGTGCTGGCTTACTGAAATTCAAAGAGCCAAGATTTGAACCCAGATTTCCTATGTCCAAGGCAGAGCCTTTAACCATTACACTATCCAGCCACTGTAACTGCATGATACTACATTTGAACGTTTAAGCCATAGAGGTTCTGTTTTTAATGTCCCATTTTTTGGTAATAATAATCAGTTTGAATTAGAAATAAAGCAAATCAAAAAAGGCTACCTGAATTAATATATAATATAATGTGATTGTACATCTGTATGCATACTTCAAATCCTACTTATAACTTGGCTTTGGCTTTTTTCCCATTTTCTCTTTACAAGGGTATTTAATTGGGGTCTTCAGTCAAACTATAACATAATTTGCACAGGTAACTACCTGACAGTAAAAAAATGAAACCTAGCTTTTTATATTTTAGATACAAAATAAGACCATTAGATCCTAAAATGATTCTAATTAGGATTATGACTCTAGATACTATTGATAATTGTACAGTAGAGTCCAGGTTATCTGGAACTCAACTAACCAGCAGTCTCAACCAATCAGCACAAATTCACAGTGGTGAAGGCCAACTTCTTAGGCTGTTTGTGGGCTCTGCTGTGCTTAAAGAGACTCTGAAGCGAGAATAAATCTCGCTTCAGAGCTCATAGTTAGCAGGGGCACGTGTGCCCCTGCTAAACCGCCGCAATAGCACCGCTGAACACGGGTCCCTTGACCCCCAAACCCCCCACTGCGACACTTGGTCGCAGACTTGGTCGCTCCTGGAAGCAGGGCTAACGGCTGCAGCCCTGCCTGCATTCGCGTCTATCAGCCGCACATCGCCGCCTCTACCCCGCCCCTCTCAGTGAAGGAAGACTGAGAGGGGCGGGGGAGAGGCGGAGATACGCGCTGACAGACGCGCGTGGGGCAGGGCTGCGGCGGTTAGCCCTGCCCCAACCAGGAAGCGCTCCCCCGCATTACAGAGGGGGTTTGGGGGTGAAGGGACCCCCATTAAGCCGCGGGATAGCGGCGGTTTAGCAGGGGCACACATGCCCCTGCAAACTCTGAGGTCTGAAGCGAGATTTATTCTCGCTTCAGACTCTCTTTAAAGAGGATCTCCATCCTAAAATACAAAATCCTGCAGCGCTGCTGTGATGAAAAGTGATATCTTATATATAGAATACAAAGTAGTTTAACAGTGCCTTATACTGTATTAAATATGTATGTGTAAAATAAAGTTTAAAAACAAATAATTAAATGTAATAGGTTTAATGTACATTGTATCTAGTCTGAGTGTAATTATTCGAAATGCACATTCAATGGTCATTTATGAAAAGTGTACTTAAAAAGTACTTGACAAAAAAATAGAAGGGAATTGAATGAGTCCTGAAATATGTTTGGTCACCAGATGCCCTGTACCTGGCTGTGATGGACAAGGTCATGTGACGGGGAAATATGCATCACATCGCAGTGCATCGGGATGTCCACTGGCAGCCAAGAGGCAGAAGGATGGCTATTTGAATGGATCACAATTTTCATGGAAATCTGGGAAAACTGAAGGAATGTCCTGCCCCACCCCTGGATGTGATGGATCTGGACACATCAGTGGCAGCTTCCTTACGCATCGGAGGTAAGCTGCAACTTACATAAAAGTTAGTTAAAGCATACAGATAGCCATAGTTATAACTAATGATGAGTAAAGCCTTTTTTTTAACTATTACTGGTTATAAAAGTTTCTGAGTTGGGTTCATATTCGGTTTACAGGAAAATTATGCTACAATGTTTTTCTTGGCTCTTATATTACCTTTATGCATATTTAAAAACATTTTGTTGAAATAAAAAAATGCTATGTTTGCCTGAGTGAAAATATCACTCAAACTAACTATAACTAATAACTAACTATAGTTTTCATTGTCCAGCAAGCACTTTTGTAATTTACTTTTTGGAAAAGAAGGGGAAGTGTTCGAAACTCTGTTTTGAACATAATGGGCCAGATCCAAATTTTTTTCTCCTAAGTTTTCTCCTAGGTGATATTTTTACACATTATCAATAAAATGCCCCTTAAGCCACAAGCAAACAAGAAAAAAAAACTCAGAATAATTTTGAAAGTACTTTTTCACCTACATTTTGGTACTGTTTTAATTAAAGAGCGCTGAAAAGTTATATTACACAGAAGTTTAAAAATGGTCTCCTAGGAGAAAAGGTGAATTGAGAAAGGACCAATCAGAGAGGAGTTGAGTGGTAGCATGACTGCTGCAGTTTCTTGGAAAACTTAAAGTGTTTACTGACTTTTGTAAAATACATTTCTTTCTTCTAATACTAGTGCAAGGGAAAGGGAGGTTCCCACTTAATAAACATTTCTATGTAAAGAGGATTTAAAACTACAAGTTGTGCAGCCTTTAAAATAAAGTAAGGTATTTTATTCAGTTGAAATATTCCAGTCAATTCACTTGAACATGTGTGTAATAGTTTACTATTCAGCCACAGTCACAACTACAATCGAAAAAATGTAAGAAAACTGTTAATGGTACATCTTTTAACATATCTTAAACATATGTTATTTCAGAAAAAAAAGCCATACAAATAAAATCAATAATGTAGGTGATATAATTTTGTCCAGTTACAAAATGTTTTATTTATGTATAAGCGACAAGACAGTATGTATAGCCGTATATTTAATAAAAATAATACATAATACATAGATGGTTATTATTTATTTACCTATTTTCCATTTTAAAATTTTAGTTTATCGGGATGTCCAAGAGCTACATCAGCAATGAAGAAGGCCAGATTATCAGGAGAAGAAATGATGACTATAAAGCAAAGAGCAACAAATGGTATATTCTGTTACTACAATACTGTCATAATAGTTTGTTTATTTTATTTTTCCTTGCATTAAGAGGGAGGATGTGTTTTTATAATATGTAAAATAGAATGATACTATGGGCCATATGCAATTCACTTTTTCACCTGAGTTTTCTCCTAGGTGAGATTTTTAAACTTGTCAATAAAATTCACCTACTTTTTGGTACTTTTTCAATTGAAGAATGCTGAAAAGTTATTTTAAATAGAAGATGAAAAAAATATCTCCTAGGAGAAAACTCAGGAGAAAAAGTGAATTGCATATGGGCCCATGTATCATATCAGGGATGATCCCCGGATGAAATCCGATTGGGTTTTTGATCTGGATTTCATCCAGATAATTAGTGCAGCTGATGTCCATGGTGCGCTGATTTACTTTGCATTTACTAAAAAATATGTCTGCTTGTGAAAACTAAATTCCAAATATTCATAAACATTTCTTTCTGTGTTTATGTGGAACACATAAATGTTTTTAATCTTTCAAGAGTTGTGATGCATAATTGAGAGAATATCAAGTTAGACAATTACTAACATTTTTAATATTCTTTACACCATTTACAGACTTGAAGTTCCAAAAACCAAGTGCTTTAGCAGGTTTTCTGTAATTATTAGTTTTAAAATAAACCCCTTTGGGAATGCAACTCATCTAGTTAAATTTAAAAAAATGTATACAATATTGAAGGAAAAGATGTGATGATATCTTCAAACACTTTAATCATAGCAAATAATTTTAATGAAAGAACAACTGTAATATACGTTAACAAGACGGTAGCAAAAATTACGTCTTTTTATAAATGTAATCAACTTATAACACCACAATTATGGCTTTCAAAAATGTTACTATGATAGGACAATATATGCAGTTAATACATTTTAACATAAATATAAATAAAATCCTGAATTTGTTATTTAGAGTTGAAGGGTACAACACTTGTCTGTGTCAAAGCAGATTGTAATAAGGCTTGAAATGGTTAACAAATTAGCATTTGTATGGTTGCAATTTGGTTTATGCAACCATAGCACAAATTGTTTTTAATAAATATTGGAAAGGTCAATTTTGCAGGCTAACTTATGATTACTTACATTTTCATTTATTAGTAAATCAGTTCCATTTTAGTTATTTAAATATTTTTAGATTTTTTTTAGTTATAGTTTTTGATAGTGTGAGAAAAGTGATCTATATATTATAGCAATATGATTGTGCTTTATAGCATAACCACCTTATAAACTTAATATAATCAAAGTGAAAAATTACAGAAAAAAATTCTGATGTATATACTGTATTTAGACATGTTCTATTTTATTTATTTTCATTTTGGTTTTACTATATTTTATATTTTGGTTATTCTGCAGATATTTATTTTTCAATTACTTTGTTATTACTGTTTATCATTCTTATCTTTATTTTACAATCTTATTATGACAAGACATTCCCTTTCTATGTATTTTTTCCTACTGCATGAATTGTATATAATTCCCCAAGGAATTCACTATATTTTAATATATATATTAAGCAGCTATGTCAATCTGCCCCACCTCTCCTTCTCCTTTTCTAATGAAGATAGTTTAATGCATCTAAAACACTTGAATAAATACATTCACAAGGTAGTAACAGTATAGAAAAATTCCAGCTAAACTACTGACATGTTTCTGATTAGAAGCCAAAATACATGATTGAACTCAAAACATGGAGAAAACATAGTAATTCAATGCAGTGGTATGCCACTTAGAAACTGAACATAGAACCCCACATTATACATAACAATAGCTAAAAAGGAATGAAAAAATTAAGCCTGTTTCACCACCCTTCCTTCTCAGCTTGTTATAGCTATTGTAGCTGGTGATACACAAACAGCACAGTATTTGATGATTGTTATTAATTGCTAAGACAGAAAATGAAATACACAGTGATAAGTCATTAAGACAATGACTAACAAATATCATGACTTGTGATAAGGAGATCAGAAGATCAAACCAATTGCACACTGTAAATGGGCAGATAGGAAGTCAACCTTGTACCTATGTAGGTGATAACAGATGCTCCACCAGCCAGGAACCCAGAAATACCTAGCAATATATCTAAACAAACAATCAGCCTAAACAATAGGGTTTTTGGAGATCCAGGGTTACCAGTTACTCCAGGTTTGCAGATATTTACTAGGGTTGTCAAATCTCTTTGAAGTGATATTTCCAATGTAAATATATACTGGATTCGCTGAAGTAGCTCTGTAGGAGTAGGGGACCATGACCTCCAGGTCCTGGTCAAAAGAGCAACAGATGCATTACAAACATGAGATACAAAGGCATTGTCTAGTTTAGATAACCTATTTACTTTTTTATGGAAGAGGGCAGTCCATGGGTTCGGGGGAATAGACTCATCAACAACTTGTGATATGAGTTCAAACACTTCAGTCCAAAACTTATGAACATAAACACAATCCTGCCAACGGTGTAGCTGGTCTGCCAGTAAGCCACAACCACGAAAACATAGGTCATTCATCATTAATCCTCAATCAAGCAGCTTAGTGGGGTCCTGTACCAATTGTATAATATATTTTCTTGTCTATATTGTTAATAGAGGACTTAGCCATCTCTGAAAAGATATCACTCCATTTCTCAGCATTCCAGTTGGTATGTAGCCTGTCTTGCCATTTGGTCATGGTGGCTAAGATAGCAGGAAGCTTTTGATACCACAACTGAGAGTATATACTAAATATCAGAAACTGACTTAGGCTGTAATTACTCAGCGAGAACTCCCAGGAGTTTGGGTCCCATCTTAAAGAGGAACTCCAGTGAAAATAATGTAATAAAAAAAGTGCTTCATTTTTACAATGATTATGTATAAATAATTTAGTCAGTGTTTGCTCATTGTAAAATCTTTCCTCTCCCAGATTTACATTCTGCCATTTATCACATGGTGACATTTTTACTGTGGGCAGGTTATGTAGCTGCTCCTAGCTGTTTTGGCTGTTACAGACAGCTGTAAACAGCCATTTCCTGTCTGTGAACATTGTTACATTGTGGTAGTTTGCCCAGAGTACCGCGGTACCAGAGTTTCTTGTGGGAGGGGTTTCATCACAAAATCAGTCATACAGCGCCCCCTGAGGGTCTGTTTGTGAAATGCAATAGATTTGTCATGTAAAAGGGGGTATCAGCTACTGATTGGGATAAAGTTTGATTCTTGGTCGGAGTTTCTCTTTAAGCCTACTCTAATGACAGAGTATGGTTGAAAATAATTTTTTAAACAAAATATAAATGATCTTACTAAGGTATAATTAAATGAAAATATATTGATCCTCATTCTTAAAAGTCATTTAACCAGGATAAATTATAGAAATGTTTTTTCAATGAGTGCAAACCAAAGCATTTTATTCAGTCCTAGCAGTAACGCTAATGATGCTATTATATTCAAAATGTTACAGTTTTATTAGACTTTATTCTTTCGGTATTCTCCAGGTATAGAAAATGATGAAGAAATCAAACAATTGGATGAAGAAATAAAAGAACTAAATGAGTCTAACTCCCAGATGGAATCTGATATGATTAAGCTGAGAACTCAGGTAACAGTTTTCTAGAAACAGTATTGTAAATGCCTTGTTTAGCTCATTGTGAACAGACTGTAATTACTACTAGCACTGCCAAGAGAGCGGACGACTCTGTTATGTACGAGTTTCCAATATGAGATGCCACTAACTTATTAATCTAAAAAAGGAAAAAAAAAAAAAAAAAAAAAAAATCAATAAAGCTTTTATTCTCATACTCACCCATACTTCATGCATGCAAAGTTCATTATTTTGAAGTGAAGTTCACCTTTGAGTCAAGGGTCGAAGTTCGCTTATGGTTAAATGATAACTGCACCTTTGAAAAGTCAGTAGGCATTGGGAGTGTCAACTGATTTCCAGAAAATTGCTAATAATGGTTAATTACCAAAATTGCTGTTGTTAGGGATTTCCAAAAAGCTTTAGTGGTCAAACATTGTTTACATCAATTAGTGGGGACAGGCCTACACTGTTTGTTTACATAAGTAATCTTGGATCGGTCTTTGTTTTGTATGTACATGGCGAGGAAAGGAACAGCGCTACTTAAAAACAGATTGCATCCTTATGACTACCTGCTTGAGAGTGCAAGCCCCACTAAAATACACAACCAGCATTCAAATAAAATGCACCTGTCTACCATTGAAGGATGTTGGTTTCCATAATAGCTTGCATGCAACGTATTAGGTACTCGTCCCTCCCACTGCGAAGAAGTCATCCCCCATGGGAGGGGCCCTAACACTTACTAATCCTAAATTATGCATATGCATAGCCTGGGTGCGCTACCAAATAAAAATTCAAAATTGCGCAAAGGTGGATCAGCGCATCACCAGGCCACCTCCGAATGGCCACCAATCAGAGGTGCGCTGAGCCCCCCCCAAGAAACTACAAATTCACCTTGAAACCAAACAGAAACTTTGCATAAACATCAATAAGCAATGCTATTACATGGGAGCAGCTGACCAAAGTTACTTACATTTGTACATGGCGAGGAAAGGAATAGCACTACTTAAAAACAGTTTGCATCCTTATGACTACCTGCTTGAGAGTGCAAGCCCCACTAGTGGGATAAAATACACACCCAGCATTCAAATAAAATGCAATCTGTTTTTAAGTAGCGCTGTTCCTTTCCTCACCATGTACAAATGTAAGTAACTTTGGTCAGCTGCTCCCATGTAATAGCATTGCTTATTGATGTTTATGCAGAGCTTCTGTCTGGTTTCAAGGTGCGTTTGTAGTTTCTTGGGGGGGCTCAGCGCACCTCTGATTAGTGGCCATTCGAAGGCGCCCTGGGGATGCGCTGATCCACCTTTGCGCAATTTTGTTTTGTATGTATAGCAATCAGTCCGGATTTGTGTGCTGTTTGTTTACATCACACCCTGAACAGATCTGTGCTGTTTGTCACCATCCCTAAAATAAGGGTTACTATAACAATTTACTAGGCCCTGAAATTGCTGGACCCCATCATGACACTCCTCTCACGCTTAACCTGAGGAGTCGGGTTACAGCCTGTGAATTTTTTTTCTATTTTAGTGCATAAATAAAACTACTTGTAGTAATTTTGAAGAGGAGAAAACACAGTACCTGGCACCAAAATGCAGCAGGGCAGACACACCGGACCCAGGACCAAGGAGCGTGCACATCCACAAATGAGTTACATCCAGCAGAGTTGAAGACAAAAAGAAGGGGCACCACTTCTTAAAATTCCTTTATTCTGGTGGGGGAAATAGCAGGTACACAGCAGGGGGGGTGGAAAGAGGCTCTTTCCACCCCCACTGCTGTGTACCTGCTATTTCCCCCACCGGAATAAAGGAATTTTAAGAAGCGGTGCCCCTTCTTTTTGTCTTCAACTCTGATAAATAAAACTACATTCTAGTTAATAATGGCCTTTTTCTTATGGAGAGATATCCTTTTTTAACCTCCTTGCCGGTTATCCCGAGCTAAGCTGCTGGTCCGATTTTCGCCATTTTTTTTTCCTACACGCAGCTAGCACTTTGCTAGCTGCGTGTAGTACGTGATCACCGCCGCTACCTGCTGATTCGCCGCTACCCGCCGCGCTGAGCCGCCCCCCCCAGACCCCTGCGCAGCCAGGCCAATCAGTGCCAGGCAGCGCTGAGGGGTGGATCGGGATTCCCTCTGATGTCCCGACGTCCATGACATCGGTGACGTCATCCCGCCCCATTGCCATGGCGACGGGGGAAGCCTTGCAGGAAATCCCATTCTGAACGGGATTTCCTGCTTGCGCAGATTGCCGGAGGTGATCGGAGTGGGTGGGGGGATGCCGCTGCTCAGCGGCTATCATGTAGCTAGCGCTAGGCTAGTTACATGATTTAAAAAAAAAAGTGCTGCGCTGCCCCCTTGCTGCAATAATTGGAACGGCAAGGGGGTTAAACTGTTTTATATCTGGCACCTCCAATAGTGCCTTTTCCTCTTGCAACACATCACGGAGCATGACCAACCAGTTCTTGCCTAGCAGACCTGGAAAAACAGAGTGGGGACAGTATTTTCCCTGTAGGTTCTGACAGTGGGTGCAAACCACCTTTGTCAGTATAACAACACTATTTGATAGAACTTACCGATTAACCTGGAGATAAAGGATCCTGGAACTATTGAAAACACCAGGAGAATCATCGCTCAATTAAAGGACCCCATAATGACACACTTCTCTCCATCAAGTCCTGCACATAATCCTTTTTAGTCATCAGTAAGCTGTAACACTGATTCACTAAGCAAAGTCAAAAGGTTGATCGCAACAACAATACGCATATAGTGGATGAATATTAAAACTGTTGCCAAGTTGTTTCTGCTTTTTATATATATATTACCTGAGCTAGCAGGCTTTTTTTTGTTTGACTGAAATGAATAATCTAAAAATGTACTGCTTTATTGATCAGAGCCTCATTTTAAAAAAAGTTTTTCTTAAGTATAAGTACACTACTACTTTAAGCAAAGAATTGAGCACCCACAATCTTTATACCAGGAGAAATGTCACATCTTTTTGCTGGATGTCTTCTGACCTGACCTTTTATAGGTAAAAATCAAAAAATGTATTGGCAAAATAGGACAAGAGGAGCTCTGACAACCATTACACCCTTTACATTGGTAATGCTCTGTTTGCCATGATTGCAGTGCTGTAAACAATAATTAATTTAGTTACATAGTAGTTACATAGTTATTTTGGTTGAAAAAAGACATACGTCCATCGAGTTCAACCAGAGAACAAAGTACAACACCAGCCTGCTCCCTCACATATCCCTGTTGATCCAGAGGAAGGCGAAAAACCCCTTACAAGGCATGGTCCAATTAGCACCAAAAGGGAAAAAATGTCCTTCCCGACTCCATTTCATACTTTGTACTACCAACCAAACAGATAAGTTGACATTGATGTAAACTAAAAGTTCTGCCTAGATCAGCCCCACCTCAAAAAACAAGTTTAAGCAGCAAGAAAGGCAACATCTTAATAGTAGCAATTTTCTGCAAGTCAATGAACTTGTTCAGTGGCTGCGAGTTTTTAAAAGGTGCAGTTCTCTTTTAATGTTACGTGGGTAGGCCAGGTGAGCAGCACGAGAGCATACACCTTGTGAAAACTGTGATACTAAAAGCTCAGTCATCATTTGTCATCTTAACATTTTTCTTTTTTTAAAGCCTGCACAGTTTCTTTTTGTGACGTGCATGTGCATGAACTGTCCGGATTACATCTCTATGTGACATCTACGTGAGTGCATCTGTACTTTTTGTAAATACCGTTTTCTGTGGCCACATGATCATGCTGGCTGCATGGTATTCATCAACCGAAACATCAGAGGTAGATAAGAACAGATCGGGGTAAAATAAAATAATGACATGGAGGGTAAGGGTGAGGATGAGAACTTTCTTAAATTGAAGTGTTGCATTCAAGTGTGTGGCACTAAATGAATAATAAAACATTATTTAATTTGAACTCGAGCAATCCAAAATTGGCACTAGGAAAATAAAGAGTTCAGTTAAATAAACAAACTATATATATTATTGTCTGTAGACTTGGGATTATTGACGATTAATGTAGTATGACAGTTTTGCTTGTTTAATAGAATTTAGTGATTATGATTTGATCATATAAAGAGGTGGAACTTAAATACACACACGATTGATCAATTAATAAAGAACCCACAGGCTTTTCTTTCTTGTAAACATTTTATAAGCCTCTATGAAGATGGCATCTTTAAATTTAGCCAATTTGTTAGCCTAGTCTGATGGCTAGTCTAACATATAGATGGGACTTTTTCTAAAATTATTTTTTCTAGTACTTCACACATAGTTCCACCTCTTTGGCTTCATTCTCTGCCCCCTTTTCAGCTTCTGCTCCCTCCCACTAGGTACTGGACGAGCGTCCTGTTGCTTGCCAAGATCCCTGTGTTGATGAATACCAATTTCATGTAAGTTACACGGGAGGGGAGGTTGTGTGGTTTTTCCATGTAACTTACACGAAATTCAGCCTTTGAAGAATAAAAGTTGTCCATAAGTAGAAATTTACTTTTGCTCTACTAGCAACACACTGCTTACACCCAAGATTTTAGAATTCAGACCTACACTTAAAGATTTCAAAGTTTATTATTACTTATCGGGTTATATAGCGCCAACATATTATGCTGCGCTGTACAATGCATAGGATTACAGACAATGATAGCAGGGGTGACTGCACAGCACAATACAGGTAATAGACAATAGATACAACAATACAGGTAATAAGATGCACAACACAATACAGATAGTAATACAATGCCAGATCATACACTGGAAAGGTAGGGCTAATAATACAGGTTCACATATTCTGGGTAGGGTGTACAATCAGGTATGATACACAAGGGGAGAGGGCTATGCCAAAGGCTTACAATCTAGAGGGAGGGGTGGTGATATAAAAGGAGGGGGTGCATCAAGAAGTTCTCGGCAGAGAGAGTTAGGGCAGCATCGAGGTGAAGTAGGCCTCCTTGAAGAAGTGAGTTATGAGTGCTTTTTTGAAGGTGTTGAAGGAGGGGGCAAGCCTGATGGGCAGTAGGAGAGAGTTACACAGGATGGAGGCAGCTCTAATGAAGTCCTGTAGTCAAGCATGGGAGTGTAAGATGCGGTGGTAGTTGGAGGAGCGAAGTGGACAGCCAGGTGTGTATCTGAAGCTTTAACCTGGATTCACTTTGCAGAAGACACTGAAAGGATTAAGCCTCAGTGTTAATGTACAGCTGGTAGAGAGCCTGGCAGAGCTCCTGCAGTCTCTATCCAGGTACTGATAAAAGTTTAGAGGTGCAAAAGGGATAAAAGCGGTGACATTCTAGTTAGATTTATTGTAACAAAAATGTTCAGCACTCACTCTGTGCATTATACTAATTAGTTAAAATTTTAGGAATGTAGATTTATTTGCACACACCGCTCAGCAATATGGCCAACATACTGTTGGCAAGAGTTTTACATTTATTTAAGGAATACCCTGACAGCTCATGGTGACCCAGAACCACCTGGAGATGCATGGTGGCTTGATGTGGCTCTGTAAAATGTATTAGCTACAGGCTCACTATACACCAGCAGTTCTGGATGTCCAGCCTTGCATAAAGAGATGATTTGCATATTTTGGAGTGATGCATCATGGGAAACCACCATTTTTCACTTACAGCTCAATTATCACAAAAACCTTCTGTTTAAAGAAGGCAAAATTATGTTTAACAGTCATTTAAAGCATTCCTTTAACCTCATTGCTCCATTGTGTGCTACAGTAAGGCAATTATATTTCATGGAGTTGCACTGTAGTTTATTTATTATTATTATTCATTGTGTAAGAACACATTTAAACATGGGACACACATGAATCTCTTGGCTAAACAGACATCATGTCATGTTGCTCAACCCACTGGCCAGGCTATTTTGTACAGGTATAATCATTATTAATTTATAAGTGTCACTTAATTAACTTTAAAGTGGAACTATACTTACAACTTCTCTCTGCTTCGAAGGATTAGCCATAGCATGATAACCTTTATGGATAAAAAAAAATCTTCATTACAAGTTATGGAAATCCTAAAAAATACCTGAAGCTTTAACCTGGATTCACTTTGCAAAAGACATTGAAAGGGTTAAGCTTCGGTGTTTATGTACAGCTGGTAGAGAGCCTGGCAGAGCTCCTGCAGTCTCTATTCACAGGTACTGATAAGACAGTTTGATCTGGCTAAAAAACACATAACACAGCAGCAACTAGTTATGTGCAATAAAGACTTTTCATTGTGTGCTGTGCAAGAGTTTGAGTCCACTTTAACAGTCTACTCTGCATAGTATATATTTAATTCATAGTATATACATGTCAATCCTGTCATATCCGAAACCGGTGAATGATCCCACTTAATCTCTCCAGTAGCTGATAGGTTAGCTGATCATATGGTGAGAAGTGGGGTGTTATGTGGGATTTGGGTTCTTCGTGAATAGTAATTCGATTAGTCAATTAGAGCAGGGCTTGCCAGCCCTGTCCTCAAGGCCCACCAACAGTACATGTTTTACAGAAGACCACAAACATGCACAGATGAGGTAATTAGTGTCTCAGCAAAGCTGATGATGATCTACCTCTGTTGATTTCCACAAAACATGCACTGTTAGGGATAAAGACAGGGTTAGATTGAGCTGTTACTGGCTTGTATTTGGCCTGCATTAGGCAAATTACTTTCTTGCCTGCAAGTTATTTTTTAACTAGTCTTTAAAGAGAAAACACAGCCAGCAAGAGATTAAAACAATAAATTACTTAATAGGCATTGCTAAAATTAGCATAGAGGATAAAAAAAGCCTTAAACTAGACAAATGCCAGCTGTAATCTGATTATTTGCCATGAACAATACCTCCACTTGTCTTGGCTAAATCTGTTTTTAAATGACCCCTTCTTTCTGTAAATGGACACCCAGCATGTAATCAATTTTAATCAAGAGTATTTCTGAGCCCAGTAGACTGCACATAACAGCTTTATTAAATATGTAACATAAGTAGGTATAAATTAAACAGAGCGAACAAACTGGGTAAAATATTAAAACAGGAATCTAACACGATCTGAGGTCATATGAAGGGCACCAGTTGAAACCTAGACAAGAACAATAAGATTTTAAGATATTTTTAAATTACACACAGGATTTTCTGTATTTGTAATTATTAATTGAGTGATCACTAAGGTAATTAATGTGGTAGCAGCAGGACATTAAAGGAAGCCCTGGATGATTCGATTTGTAATCACAACATGCACTCCACTAGGCAGACTCCACACTGATATTCTTGGTGAAGTCATACCCAATATAAATGGTTTGTAATGGTCTTTTTGTGTGTTTTGTACCTGGTGGCGTGTTCTAGATTACAACAATGGAAAGTAACCTCAAGACAATAGAAGAGGAGAATAAAGTCATTGAGCAGCAAAATGAGTCTCTTCTCCATGAATTGGCCAATCTCAGTCAATCTCTCATTCATAGTCTAGCTAATATCCAGCTACCCCATATGGTAAGTGTGCTTTTGTTCTTGCACAGTTGGTATATTACTTAGTATGTTTATCTCCATTGTATGTTCAGCTGTTGTTTTTGGGACATTAGTTTAAACTATTAGCAGTCTTTCTTCCTCTTTGTTTCTAGTATTTCTGACATTCACCAGCACTTTGCCTGCATCTACAGTCTATTGGGCCTACATGTTGTTTCATTTCTGTTTATTCTTTAAACTACATTAACAAGGAAATTTAGACTGCCTCATATGTTGTTGAATGCTCTTACCAATTTGCAGTCATGTCTTCTGTATACTGCTTAGAGCTAAGACACTTCCATTGATGTCTAACCATCTCCAATGAAAAAAAGGATAAGTCATCTAGCAAATCTGAATTTTGTTTGCTGTTTTAAGGGATAACTGAAGTGAGTAGGCCCCATTTTTCAAACCAGCGGTCTCTGGTCCGTAAGGAGCCAGAGATCACCGGTACCAAAGTGGTTAAAGCTCTCCTATATGCAACAATTAAATATAGACAACAGGACTAGTGCTGTGAGTACAACACTTCCCTGCCTGCCTTCCTTCCCTGGCAAAGCCCCATCACATCCTTAGCCCCTGCTAGGGGTTCTGAGAGCTCTGACTCCTCTCACACAAGCATCCAGTCAATGTTCTCCAAAGAATAATACATATATTCCACCTAGACAATTCATGGAGCTCCCTAAAGATCCCCGAGTAAATCAGAAATCAGGTCTCAAATATGTGAATTTCTCTAATGCAGAAATAAGGTTGGCCATAGATCTCACACAGTTGCAGTCCTTCCTGAGTCACTGGGGTTGATTCATGAGGCTTTTCTCTTGAATTATTTCACCTTACTTTTTTATTCTTCTCAACTATAAGGAGAGCTAATTCATGAGCTGTACAGATAAGGTGGTAGATTCACAAAAAGCCCCTAATGTTACCCATGTACTGCGGGTCGTGCGAACTGCATAACATAAGCACTCTGTTGCTGTTAGTGTTATTATTATTAACATTTACTGTCTGTGCACAACAATATTAACGGCCATTAGGGAATCAATTTCTTGGAGAGATAAATCATGGATTAAAGTGAAACTGTTAGAAAAAAAACCTTCTGGGGGATACTTTTTTTTTTGGGGGGGGGGGGGGGAAGCCTCTGGATGCTAATGAGGCTTCCGCCATCCTCCTCTGTCCTGGCATTCCAGCGCTGCAACCCCCCAAAGAGCGGCAAAATAAATATTTACCTACAGCGCCTGCTGTGCAGTCAGCGGACCAAACTGGGCTTGGCTATGTCCGTCTGAGCCCATCGGAAAAGTGCTACTGCGCTGTAGCGGGAAAGTTAAATATTGCCATGTCTGCACAGTGATTTTCGGCACTTGTCGGGAGGACTTTCAGAGGGAGCCAGCGCTGGATCCACCAGGATAACGATTTTAGCATGAAATCTATTGGAATTGATCCTAGTGCCTCCACCTCCACCTGCCCATCCCCCCCCCCCCCCCAACACTTGTTTCAGGCTTTGGTCCCCTCAGTTCTTAATAATATACACAGCATTCTCAGAAGTAGAGTTAATGCAACACAGTGGTAACCATGCCCCTTTCCTAAAAGCTTATAAATGTATTACTGGTATCAAATTTAAAATCAGCATGTGTTTTTCAGTAAACAATAATGTTTTCTGTTACGCCATTTGCAGTGTTATCTTTGTACTATTTTCATTTATAGGTAAAGGTCCTACACTATTCTCTCCCGATGTAAACCCCTACCTAAATGCCTAAGCCTAACTCTCCCTCCAAAGCAATCCACTTCATGAAGTGCCTACTCTCCCTATTACCTCTGTCCTGCCCCTGCTCTATCCCTAAAAGGACTTACGAGGCGAAATTACAAAAAAAAGTAAATTACCTGCCTCATCTTTTAAGGCACGGAGGACGCCGTCCGCGCCCTCCGTGCCGATCCGCCGGGTCCCCCCGCTCATTAGCCCCCCGGGACAGCTGCCGACCCCATGGCCCGGGTCGGGCTCTCCTGCCTCTCGCAACATGGCCGCTTCCTCTGGCCGCGGCTGCGCAGTCCGCCTGGCCGCGAGTGCGGCTGCGCAGCTCTAGGGCCAACCCCCCCGATCCACGCTACGTAGCGTGGATTGGGGGGTTGGCCCTAGAGCTGCGCAGCCGCACTCGCTGCCAGGTGGACTGCGCAGCCGCGGGCAGAGTAGGCGGCCATGTTGCGAGAGGCAGGAGAGCCCGACCCAGGCCGTGGGGTCGGCAGCCGGCCTGGGGGGCTAATGAGCGAGGGGGGGGGGACCCGGCGGATGTGCGCGGACAGCGTCCTCCGTGCCTTAAAAGATGAGGCAGGTAATTTACTTTTTTTTGTAATGTTGCCTCGTAAGTCCTTTAACACTAACCCTTGTGAAAGTAGTCTTGATAGTTAACTATAATCATAACGCACTATCCAAATGTATATAATAGCTGAGCTCAAGCTCTGATATCTGAAATGAGGCTAAGTCCTGGTAACCGTTAAATTACCTAAAATGGATATTTGGCAACCTGGCACCTGTTCATGAACTGGTTCTATATTAGTCGGCATCCAATTTAGTACTTGCTAGTGCACCCAGTATAAATCCTGCTGGGCCTTACGGACGAGCTCAGCTCATCCAGTAACGCCGCAGGGCACTGCTCAGGCCCTGGTAAGCCGTTTTGAATAATTTTTTTTTGAAAAACGAAGCTAGCACTTTGCTAGCTGTGTGTTTCTCCGATCGCTGCCGATGCACCGCTACCTGCCGCGTAACAGGCCCCCCCCGAGACCCTGTGCGCAGCCTGGCCAATCAGTGCCAGGCAGCGCTGAGGGGTGGATCGGGACTCCCTCTGACGTTATGACGTCGAAGACCACTACAGATGTCGTCAACCACTACAGCAGCCAAAGAGATTAGAAGGACTGCCAGGCAACTGATATTGTTTAAAAGGAAACGTCCATATCCCTCTCAGTTTAGGTACCATTTAAGTAGATAGGGGTAGAGATGTAGATTCTTGCATGTGTCCATGTATTACAGAGCCCTGATTTAGTAAGGTTCTCCAAGGATGCAAAGCCCTGGAGTGGAAACAATTGCTCCAGCAAATTTGGCCTTGAGGTATTATTATTTTTTTGCTATAGTTTGCATCGCTCACTTAGGACCAAGTAGTCCACAATGAAGATTGTTGAGTGGTTAGGGAAATAACAGACATGACAACTGAGTCATGTGCACACTCCTGAAGTGTGAAATACCTGTAATAAATCCATGGGGCCATATGCAATTCACCTTTTCACCTGACTTTTCTCCAAGTAGATAATTTTTCATCTTCGATTTAAAATAACTTCTCAGCACTTTTCAACTAAAAAAGTACCAAAAAGTAGGTGAGAAAGTACTATCAAAATTATTTTGAGTATTTCCTTGCTTTTTGGTGGCTTAAAATGCATTTTTCTGACAAGTTTGAGGCAGGGAACACACTACATGCGTTTTTGCGCGTTTTGCCGCGAACGGCAAAACGCGCACGATTTTAGAGGCTATTGAAATTAATAGCCTAGCTCAGGAAACGCTGCGCCGCATGCGTTTGTACGCGTTTGCGTTTTTTCCCGCGTTTTCTAAACGCACAGTTTTCTGCTTTTTTCCGCACATTGCATGACACTACATGCCATGCAAACGCAGAAACGCACGCGGAAAAACGCACGCGTTAGACGCGACCGCAAAACCCGACGGAAACCTGGGAAACGCAGGGGAAAACGGCCCTGCAAGTGTGTTCCCTGCCTAAAAATATCACCTAGGAGAAAACTCAGGTGAAAAAGTGAATTGCATATGGGCCATGATGTCTTATGATCTGATGAACCCAGGTAAAGTTTCCAAACATTTGCATACCCAATAACAGGCAAATAATCACAAACACAGTCTACATCTGTTGCATCATTGGAGAGCTTTAGCAAGTCAGACCTGTATCAAAGGGGCACTATGGCAAAAATAATTGTAACATTTAAAATATGTGCAAACATAAACAAATAATAAGTATATTTTTTCCAGACTAAAATGAGCCATAAATTACTTTTCTCCCATGTTGCTGTCACTTACAGTAGATAGTAGAAATCTGACAGGTTTTGGACTATAAAGGGGGGGGGGGAGACACCGAGAGCCCGATATGGTGCAGTATGTACTGGTAATTGGGAAATATGTGAAAAGATGGGGTTGGAGTAATACTCACAAGTCTGGGTTACCTGCCAGGTAACCACTGTGTAGGCAGGTGGGGAGATTAAATCTGTCCCCACTCAGGAGTAAGAAGTCGCTCTCTGTGAAAAAGAAGAAGGGGCCAATTCCCCTCCACCAGCGGTGGACACGATATAGTAACCAATGTTACAGAGGCGCCAAAAGGATAAAATTAGATAAAATGTTTAAAAGCAGGGAGGCAATGGGTGGACCTACCTCCCTGATGCAGATACAAGAAATTGTCAGGTTTATGACAAATAAAAGGTTTATTTTACATACTCCAATGTTTTGCAACGCGTTTCGTGGGTTCCACCCACTTCATCAGGCTATAAAAAGGAGCAATTCAACACTCTTGTAAGCAGCTTCGGTCAGCTTAGCGCCTCTGTCCATCTCTTCATGGGGGGATTCTCATGGATTTATTTATTTTCAAAAGCACTTAGTGAATGGCAGTTGCTCTGTCCAACTACCAAAAACTGTGTAGAGAGCAGGGAGGCTGGCCAGCATCATTTTTTAAAACCTTTTTAGGGAATATCTTTATAGAGAATAAAAGCCTTGCTGAGAATCCCCTATTAAGAGATGGACTAGTCCAAAACCTGTCACTTCTGTCAGATTTCTACTACCTACTGTAAGTGACAGCAACATAGGAGAAAAGTAATTTATGGCTCATTTTACCCTGGAAAAAAACATACTTCTTATTTGTCTGTTTGCACATATGTTAACTGCTTGTCGACCGCGTCACGCCGATGGGCGTGGCTGTGGCGCAGCCCCAGGTCCGCCTAACGATCGGCGTAAAGTCCTGGAGCGGCAGTTTGCAGGAGATCGTGTGCAGGCCGCACACACATCTCGCCTTCAGTCTCCGAGCGGCGATTGCCGCTTGGTAGACTTAGACGGCGAAACCGCCGTCTTTCTTCTAAGTACAGCGCTGCGATCTACAGCAGCGCTGTACTGGGGACAGCCGTGTGACATGGCTGTTCCCTCCTGACTGTCGGTGGTAATCGGCTGTCATAGGTTGAAGCCATTGACAGCTGATCACAGGGATTGGCTGGTGGGGGGAGGGAGGGTATTGTAAAAAAAAAAAAGTAAATTTAATAAAAAAAATTAGTATAAATATTTACAAAAAACCAACAAACACCTTGGGAGGGGGGCGATCGGACCCCACCAACAGAGAGCTCTCTTGGTGGGGGGAAAAGGTGGGGGGATCACTATTGTGCTCTGTTGTGCGGCCCTGTAGCTTGGCCTTAAAGCTGCAGTGGCCAATTACACAGACAATAGCCTGGTCTTTAGGGGGTGTTAGCACTGTGGTCCTCAAGAGGCTAAATTTTACAATTTTTTACCATAGTGTCCCTTTAACTTTAAAACATACAGTAACATATACTTACATGTTATCCTTTGTAATGTATGTGTAGTGTCCATCTGGTCACTTGCCATCAACTATACCCATGATCTGCTCCTCTTTTGTCTCCTCATTAGCTCACCCCATATGCATCTTAAGGATTTCTCTAGGGCCGAACTACATCTTCGGAATTTATGTTGTCACATTTGCTTGCTGCTTTCTTCATAGTCAGTAATTCACCCATGCCTCAACTTTTTAGAAACTCCTCCTGCCCCTAGTGGTGTGATTGTGAACTGCATGGCTCATCTTATCTCCTCTGCATATGCCATATCTTTCTCTTCGCATTCAGCTCTTACTTGGATCAGCAGGATCACCTCCATTGACATCATCTCTGCTTGTGCTTACACTGAACTATATGCTGGACTATACTGCTAAACTTACTAGTGTATAGCTACGTAAATGACAATAATACACTAATAATAAATGCAATGCAATATAATACTCATAGATCGTACCTGTGTAAAAGGAAAGAACATAAGTACAGCATTTGAAGGAGGACTGCTGGACGTCTTTTCCCGTCCTAAGAGGACCCAGTGGGGTTGCACTTGCACCTCTGCATCCCCTATTGCTATGCCACTGTTGTTGTCAGATCATTCCTTTAATTACAGGCACACATGACTTATACAAGTTTTGCGCTTAGTTAGATACTGTTTAGTCACTGATTCTAGTTAATCAACCACAGAACCTGTATGTAGACTTAACCTCCTTGGCGGTAATCCCGAGCTAGGGTCGGGGCGGAAAACCTCAGCTAAGAGCGGTAATCCCGACCACTGCTCAGGGTAGCCGCTGGAGGCTGTGTGCAGAGTACAGCACGCAGCGGGCGTTTCTACATACCTCTCGAGGGATCCCGACCTCGGCCGCCATTCTTCTTCCTCTCCTCCGGGGCTCTGCTTCATCCTGGTGAGATCGCCGGCTGTTGTCATGACGACAGCCGGCAATTTCACTTTAGAGCTTCAGCGCTGGAGCCATGGAGGTGAGTGATTGAAGAACTGCTGCAGGTCTCCCTGGCAGCATAATTTTTTCCAGGTTTTAGGGTCTGAAAGGGTGCAAAAAAATTGCACCGCTTTTAGACCCCAAAATCCAGCAAGATTCATAACGCCAAGGGGGTTAAAGGGATGAGTTGGCTGCCAGGAGTACATGATGGCTTCCTTTAGTTTTTGTAGAGGAACTGTAATGACATATAGTAGAAAGCAGTAAATTATTCAGGATACCAACTTTTACAGTCATTTTCCTGGCTTCAATTTCACCCTCCCAGTGAATGCTTAGCCTAGGCTATTTAGATATAGATATTTAGATCAGGTATATTATGCACTTGCTTCAGAGCTCTCGGTAATTAAGCATTCCACATAGATCACCTGACAGTACTAAAGCTGTTGCTGCCTGTGATCATTTTCAGGGTATAAATTGGGGTGTGGAAATATTTTGCAAACACTGACTAAACAATTTATAAATGAATATTGTAAAAAATAAGCAATGCTATTCATTATGTTATTTTCACTACAGTTTCTCTTTAACCTCCTTGCCGAGTCAATTCCTCCAGCAAGGAGGCAGCGCAGGAGGTTTTTTTTTTTGTTTTTGTTTTTTTATATCATGTAGCAAGCCTAGGGCTCGCTACATGATAGCCGCTGAGCGGCGGCATCCCCCCACCCACTCCGATCGCCTCCGGCGATCAGAGTAAGCAGGAAATCCCGTTCAGAACGGGATTTCCTGCAGGGCTTCCCCGATCGCCATGGCGACGGGGTGGGATGACGTCACCGATGTCATGGACGTCAGGACATCATAGGGAATCCCGATCCGCCCCTCAACGCTGCCTGGCACTGATTGGCCAGGCAGCGCATGGGTCTGGGGCGGGGGGGAGCGACTCGGCGCGGCGGATCGGCGGCAAGCGGAAGTTACAAGCAGCTAGCAAAGTGCAAGCTGCTTGTAACAAAAAAAAAAAAAATTATGCAAATCGGCCCAGCGGGGCCTGAGAAATCCTCCTGCGCAGGTTACCCCGAACTGAGTTCGGGATAACCGGCAAGGAGGTTAAAGAGAGTGAAGCGAGAATAAATCTCGTTTCAGACCTCCTAGATAGCAGGGGCACGTGTGCCCCAGCTAAACCGCCGCTATCCCGCGGCTTAACGGGGGTCCCTTCACCCCCAAATCCCCCTCCGTGCAGCGGGGGAGCGCTTCCTGGTTGGGGCAGGGCTAACCGCCGCAGCCCTGCCCCACGCGCGTCTGTCAGCGTGTATCTCCGCCTCTCCCTCGCCCCTCAGTCTTCCTTCACTGAGAGGGGCGGGGGAGAGGCGGCGATGCGCGGCTGATAGACGCGACTGGAGGCAGGGCTGCAGCCGTTAGCCCTGCCTCCAGGAGCGACCAAGTCTGCGACCAAGTGTCGCAGTGGGGGGTTTGGGGGTGAAGGGACCCCCGTTTAGCGGCGCGTATGCGGCGGTTTAGCAGGGGCACACGTGCCCCTGCTAACTATGAGCTCTGAAGCGAGATTTATTCTCGCTTCAGAGTCTCTTTAAGCTGCTTGCATGACTTGAATGCAAACATCCTGATACCCAGAATACTTAAAAAACCTGTGCCCAGTTGGTTAAGGAGTAAGCCTCAGTCTTGGGTTGTAAAATGTGCCCACCCCTTCCTCCATCACTAAACTACTCCCACAGGTCAACTGCCCCTATCGCTAGCCATGTGATATTGGTGACAGGATTAGGGGCATTAGGTTAAAGATAGTTGGCTAATAGTGTGGCCTCACTAACTCCATAAGAAGTTGGACTATGGTTTGCTTAAAGAGGAACTCAAGTGAATATAAAGTAATAAAAAGTGCTTCATTTTTACAATAATTATGTATAAATGATTTAGTCAGTGTTTGCCCATTGTAAAATCTTTCCTCTCCCTGACATTTATCATATGGTGACCTTTTCACTGCTGGCAGATGATGTCCGTGGAAGTAGCTGCTGCTTGCTTTTTTGGCAGTTGGAAACAGCTGTAAACAGCTATTTCCCACAATGCAACGAGGTTCACAGACAGGAAACTGCCAGGACCATGGTCCTCACAGTTTCCTGTGGGAGGGGTTTCACCACAATGTCAGCCATACAGACCCCCCTGATGATCCATTTAAATAAAGGAAAATATTTCTCATGGGAAAGGGGTATAAGCTACTGATTGGGATGTTCAATTCTTGGTTATGGTTTCTCTTTAAATCAAACCTCATATTTCTTAAAGGGAACCTTAACTGAGAGGGATATGGGTATTTCCTTTTAAACAATACCAGTTGCCTGGCAGTCCTGCTGATCTCATTGGTGCTGGTGGTAGTGGCTGAATCACAGACCTGAAACAAGCATGCAGCTAATCCAGTCTGACTTCAGTCAGAGCACCTGATCTGCATGCTTGTTCAGGGGCTGTGGCTAAAAATATTAGAGGCACAGGATCAGCAGGAGAGTCAGGCAACCAGTATTATTTTAAAAGGAAAAATCCATGTCGTTCTCAGTTTAGGTTCCCTTTAAGTAAAAGCAATAAGTTTTGAATCAGGATTGAAGTCTGATGAAGGCTGCACAGCCGAAAGCTTACTCTTATTCTTTTAAATTAGCCAATAAATGGCATCGTCCTGTTTCAAAACTTATAGTATTTGCATTAAATAAGTGAAACAACTTTTGGGATTCCCAAAGTATCCAAGAACGTTCATGTGCAGTCATAAAAGTAGCTTGCTACACATGATAAATTTCTTCTACAGAAATTCTCCTCGATGAGAAATTATGAAGAAGCATGTGAACAATTTAATCAGGTGAATTAATCATTGGCTGGTCACAATCATGTGAACATGTCCTACTTTTGATTCCTGTACTGGATAAAACAGGAAGCAGAAGTGATATATGACCACTTGAGTTTTACAAGCTAGTCAGCCCCTTACAAATCAGTTATTATTATATTTTCTAACCACTGTGTGTGTGTATGAAATGTATTTTGAGGAGGACATACCTATCCAGATATCAATTATTCCTCTACCTGAACTCATTTAGAGAAGAATTTCTGAAAGATAAATCAATGATCAGTTCATCCTTCCAAAATTTTTTTTTAAAGAGGAGCTCTCAGCCATACTGTCATGATACTGATGCATTGGTATAGAATGCAAGGGAATCGCAAGGAAGATTGCTCTGTCAGTATGCAAGAAACACTGAGACTGGAATTAAAGGAATAAACATAAAGATTTGTTGTAATCAGCATAAATGTTGCACATTAAGTTCATGCACAGAGTTATGCAACTAAACAGTTACACAGCTTACAAACAAACAATCAGCATTAAGATCATGCAGAGAATCAAACAAACAGGACGCATAAACAAGCTTAAGTTTATGCAGAGAATCTGACCATCAGAATGCATACACAATTAGCATTAAGTTTATGCAGAGAATTACTCTATCAGGATGCATAAACAATTAGTATTAAGTTTATGCAGAGAATCATGCAGACGTCAGGCAAGTAATATAAGCAATGGTGCAACTGGAAACTAACACATAATCAGAATATATCAGGTATTGCAGATGCTATGGACCCCCTGCATATAGGATAATATGCAAAGGTATCCAAGCATAACAATATAGTGTGCACACTGAACCCCAAACCTGACTAATATATACACATGAGAATCATATACATTATATACAGAGACAGAGCATCAGAATTATAATCGGCAGGCAACGGAACGTCATACATGCAGGGTCAAACCAGAGATACAAACAAGATATAATCACTTAGGCAAAGGGTTAGTCAGATACAGAAAACAGGTCAAACACGATCAGAGCAGATACAAGGCTAAGACTCAAGACAGGATACAAGGCTAGGATTCAGGATCAGGAACAAGACCAGAAGGCTAGAACTCAGGATCAGGAACGGACATTGATGAGCTAGCCCAGAGTGGTCTGTCAAGGCAGCTTAAATAGTGTCCAAGAAAGTCAGATGACAGAGTCCAGGTGATCACAGAGCTGCCCTCATTAAATCTGCAATAACAGTTCTTGTGAGTGAGACCTCTGCTGGTGGCAGAGGATACTTCAAGCAGTTTCAAACTCTGAGGACACAGATGACATCTGCTGGCGAAATGGAGGAAGTTCATCAATAGTTCAGTAAATTCGCCAGCAGTTGCATTTTGTGACACATACTATCTCAGAAAAAAAGACATATATAAGTAGATAAATACTTGCTCTACTTTCATAACATATGTATTGCACTGTTCATGTTTTGATTTTAGTGATTTTTCTACAGTAAAAAAAGAGAAAATCATTCTTAGGATTCTCCATTTTAACTGTGTCTATTTTGAAGCCAATGATGATGTGATTTCCTCCCTTAGTCTCCTCTGCCTGACTGTGTATGCATTGCCCGCCCTCGTCCCATTCTTCAGGCACTCCCACTCAGCTCTGCAATAGAAAGTGCATTGATAGCATGATAAATATTGGCCAATCAGAGGGGAACAGAGGTGTGGGAGGGGAAAACAGAAAGGAATGAGGCTTAGGACAATCAGGCTGCATTAGTTAAGTCTAAGGGGATAGTAGAGAAGCAAAAAAAGGACAACCCAGCATGCCCTGCAACTTCCTTTGTGTGGTAATGTACCAAATAAGAGTAAGGTAAACTGGGAAATGATCATTTATCAACATGAAAAGTAATAGTGATTTTAACTTTTGGAATGCCTGGTTAGCATCCTTATTATGTGTTTACCAGATAAAAATAAAGAATTGATTTTTGATTTTATGCCGGACAGTTACATTTTAAAGGAAACCTGAGATGAAAAAGTACTCAGGCTGATAACAAATTCTCTTTAAAGAGAATCTGTATCGTTAAAATCGCACAAAAGTAAACATACCAGTGTGTTAGGGGACATCTCCTATTACCCTCTGACACAATTTCGCCGCTCCTCGCCGCATTAAAAGTGGTTTAAAACAGTTTTAAAAAGTTTGTTTATAAACAAACAAAATGGCCACCAAAACAGGAAGTAGGTTGATGTACAGTGTGTCCACACATAGAAAATACATCCATACACAAGCAGGCTGTATACAGCCTTCCTTTTGAATCTCAAGAGATCATTTGTGTGTTTCTTTCCCCCTGTTCTCATGCACTGAAGTTTCAGGCTGCTCGTTTCTTCCTGCAAACAGCTTTGCCCTTGTCTGTAATTCTTCAGTATGTGAAAGCCCAGCCAGCTCAGAGGATGATTTATCCAGCTTGTAAAAGATAAGAGAGAAGAGAGAAGATGCCCTAATCTAAATAATACACAGGCAGTGTGCATAGAGGGGCCTGGAAGGGGGAGTTCATAGCAGAACCACAACACTGAAGAACTTGGCAGCCTTCCAGACACAGGCCGACAAGTCTGACAGGGGAAAGATACATTGATTTATTACAGAGACAGTGATAGTATAAAGTGCTGCAGTAAGCCAGAACACATTAGAATAGCTTTTGGAACTTGTAGGATGATAAAAAACAGGATGCAATTTTTGTTACGGAGTCTCTTTAAAGTGTACCTGAGATGCAAAAAGCATTTATACATAACTGGGGCTTCCTCCAGCCCCCTGCAGGCCGTTGTTTCCCTCAGTGTCCTTCTGGGCTGTCTCAATCTTCTGTTGGCCGCCCAGGTATATCTTCCAATTGCCGCCTGTCACCACATACTGCTCATGCCCTGCCGGGTGCGCACGTGTCCCCTTCGCGCTCCTATCATCGGAAGTGTTCTGCGCAGAAGGCTAGGCGATGGGAGCGTGATGGGGTTGTGCGGCTCAGCAGAACATGTGCAGTACGTGGCCGACTGGTGGCAACAGAGAGATTGATCCAAACAGCTAACAGAGGATTTAAGTGAGGGAGCCAAAGGCCTAAGGGGGCTGGAGGAAGCCCCAGGTAAGTATAAATGTTTTGTTTTTTGTCTTTACACTCTAAAGCAGGGGTAGGGAACCTATGGCTCGGGAGCCAGATGTGGCTCTTTTGATGGGCGCATCTGACTCGCAGACAAATCAGTAGAGGTTGATTCACTAAGCTGCTCCACTGAAGAAACGCAGCTTAGTGTGGCAGCGCAAGTAACATTTTCAAAGTAGGCACGCTACTTCTGTAGCGTGCACTACTAGCTTACTTTCGCTCCCCCCAAAACGAACGTCTGCTCCAAATGTACTTGTATTTAGTTTGAAGCATATTGTATGGCTCTCACAGAATTACATTTTAAATTCATTTTAAACAGAATTACATTTTGGCTCTCTCAGCCACAAAGGTTCCTGACCCCTGCTCTAAAGAGAATTTATTATCAGACTAGGCATTTTCTTGGCTTCACTTCTGGGGTTAGTTTTGCTTGGGGCACTAGTGAGTTTTAATTAGGGGAATAGTGATCCACTGTTTAGATTACCCAGTTTATTGCTATAATTGTAACCTGCAGCAGAAGAACTCCTGCCCATTTCCCCACTGCTTTCTCCATATAATAAACATGTCACACCTCCTGTGAATGTTCATATCAAGATCTTATATGATAGGTCACTGCTGCAACATACACGGCTGTATGGAGCTTCAGACCACATTCAGTTTTACTTGAGAGTAGAATTCCCAGTGGAAATAATTTACCTTTGTATATTCTATTACAGCAGGTATTCCATATATTTCACTCATGTGGACTGTTTCACTCATGTTAACTCTAATATCTAGAAAGAGACAATGGACATCAAAAGACCCAAAGGCCCAGATTCCCCAGATTCACATAATTCCAGTAAAACTGCTGTGTGCCAGGGATGGCATGGCAACTGCATCAGTACCAACGTCAATGTAGTAGTGGGGGTTACTAGCGCATGGCAGTTTTACCGGAATAGACGTGAATCAGACCTAAAGTGACATATGTGCATAGGAGAGGAGATACAAACCGAGTTAAAAAAGAAAATAAGAGATACTGAGAGGCTTATGGACATTGACAAATTACTGAAAATTGGGAATAAGCAAACTTCTATCATAACACATGCAATTTAACTGATGCAGAAAGCTAAATTAACCATAACAGTCAAAGTCTGCATAAGATAACGCAGTGGCGCACGGAGGGGGTTGTTCTGGGTGTCTAGAACACCCCCCTGCACTGAGACCGGAAGTGGGGCTGCCGCATGGCCCGGCCGGCTGGGGAGAGAAGACAGAAGAAAATGATGGAGGCGCCAGCCGCGCTAATAAGGGATGTGGGAGCCGGCTTTATTCCTCGCTCCCTCCCTCCCACCCTCTGAATGCCCCTCGCCTGCGGTGAATGTGTGCCCGGCTCCCCCATGAGTGTGTGCGCAGCGGAGCGGTAGGTCCTCTTACCGCAGATCAGGCGCACCAGCAACTGGAGTCTCATGCTTCCTGTGACGTCATGGTAAACAGGAAGCATGAGACTCCAGTTGCTGGTGCGCCTGATCTGCGGTAAGAGGACCTACCGCTCCGCTGCGCACACACTCATGGGGGAGCCGGGCACACATTCACCGCAGGCGAGGGGCATTCAGAGGGAGGGAGGGAGGGAGGGAGCTGGGAATAAAGCCGGTTCCCGCATCCCTTATTAGCGCGGCTGGCGCCTCCATCATTTTATTCTGTCTTTTCTCCCCCGGGCAATCTTCTCCCCACACAGGGGGCGGGCACCTTCCTTCACCTATCTTATACTGGGTGGCATATACCTATCTAATCTATCCTGGGGGGCATATACCTATCTAACCTATACTGGGGGGCATATACCTATCTAATCTATACTGGGGGGCATATACCTATCTAACCTATACTGGGGGGCATATACCTATCTAATCTATACTGGGGGGCATATACCTATCTAATCTATACTGGGGGGCATATACCTATCTAACCTATACTGGGGGGCATATACCTATCTAACCTATACTGGGGGGCATATACCTATCTAACCTATACTGGGGGGCATATACCTATCTAACCTATACTGGGGGGCATATACCTATCTAACCTATACTGGGGGGCATATACCTATCTAACCTATACTGGGGGGCATATACCTATCTAATCTATACTGGGGGGCATATACCTATGTAACCTATACTGGGGGGCATATACCTATCTAACCTATACTGGGGGGCATATACCTATCTAACCTATACTGGGGGGCATATACCTATCTAACCTATACTGGGGGGCATATACCTATCTAACCTATACTGGGGGGCATAGCCCTATCTAACCTATACTGGGGGGCATAGCCCTATCTAACCTATACTGGGGGGCATATACCTATCTAACCTATACTGGGGGCATATACCTATCTAACCTATACTGGGGGGCATATACCTATCTAATTTATACTGGGGGGCATATACCTATCTAACCTATACTGGGGGGCATATACCTATCTAACCTATACTGGGGGGCATATACCTATCTAACCTATACTGGGGGGCATATACCTATCTAACCTATACTGGGGGGCATAGCCCTATCTAACCTATACTGGGGGGCATAGCCCTATCTAACCTATACTGGGGGGCATATACCTATCTAACCTATACTGGGGGCATATACCTATCTAACCTATACTGGGGGGCATATACCTATCTAATTTATACTGGGGGGCATATACCTATCTAACCTATACTGGGGGGCATATACCTATCTAACCTATACTGGGGGCAACTATATGGGCTACCTATACTGGGGGGGGGGGACCTATAGCTGGCTACCTATACTGCGGGCACCTATACCTGTCTCCACGTTGGGGGCGCATTTTACGCCCTCACCCTGGGTGCAATTTAGCCTAGAAACTGCTAGTATTTGGCCCCACCCACACCATATTTTGGCCACGCCCACACGCCACTTTCAGGAAACCCCCCCCCTGGAAATCCTGGATTTGCCCCTGTAACGGGCAGCTGGTTCTTAAAATGGAACTAAACTCAGAACTTCATCTTTGCTCTGAAAGATTAGCCACAGAATTATAACCTTTATGGAAAAAAATCTTCATTACAATGTATGGAAACTTTTGCAGGGACCAATAAAAGGGTTAAGCCTCAGTGTTTGCCGTATGTCAGAGCTGCCTGGTCAGAGCTTCTACAGTCTATCCCCATTTGCCAATAAGAAAGTAATTAGAGACTTTGATCTAATCTTTCAAAGCCAGAACCAAGAGAACAGAATTCTTCAGCAACAATATATGGAATAAAGACATTACATTAGGTGCTTTGCAAGAGTTTGGGTCTACTTTAAACTGGTAGCTAGAGGCCTTAGTAGGCCTCAGCTTATTTTCAGCTTTCTAGTCATTGGAAAATGCTAGTAGATTTATTTTTGCTGATCATTAAAATTTATCACATCAATTTTTTAGTCTACTGGCCATAGTATGTACCATGCTGCACATATTTCACATCTTACATCAAACCTAACATCATTTTCATCCAATAACCAGTGGGTATTGCCAGGGCTTGTAAATAATAGGTTTAAAGGAAACCTGAGATGAACAAATTAAAGGAAACCTGTAGGGAAAATACTGCCCCTGGGGAATACTTACTTCAGGAGGGGGAGGCTTCTGGATCTTACTGAGGCTTCCCCCGTCACCCTCTGCAGCCCTGATCCAGTGCTGGCTCCCACAGGGGGAAAAGCCACCCTAATATTTAAACTGTGAGCCTCACGCAGGCACAGTCTCAGTTTCCTACTTAGACTCTGGCAAAAATAGCCAAGCCTGATCGAATCTGCACTACAGCGCAGGCGCGAGCCATCTGCACCTGTGCAGTAGAGTGGACGCAATCAGATTCGGCTATTTCCACCAGAGCCGGAGTGGAAAGCAGCTACTGCACCTGCATGAAGAGCACACTGTTCGGGGGACCCAGAGGTGTAAGCCGTAGTGCACCTGTGCGCTTGTCAGTGGACAATCGGGGGGGGGGGTTCAGAGCTGGATCGGGGGTGCTAAGGAGGATGAGGGAAGCCTCATTGGTATACAGAGGCTTCCCCCTCCCATGGTAAGTACCTTTTCACTGCAGGTACTCTTTAAAGCATTTATATTTACCTGAAGCTTCCTTCAGCCCCCTACCGGCCGCAGGTGCAGAAAGCTCCCAAATACGGCTGCATGACAAGGTGGGGGTGCACGGCTGTGTTGCAACAGAGCTCAACTGAACTAACTGGAATATATAGACTTTGGCTGTAATTTATTTTGTCCTTTCTTCTCTTGCTAAGCTGCTTCCTTTAGGCCAACTATTGCCTTTATTAATTATTTGTTACCAACTGTAAAGGGTTTGCTTTTAAACAAATGCTAATAGCCCGGTTAATCGATTTTTTGACTTTTTTAGCTTAAAATACTTGCAGCAAGCAGTGCCAGTGAAGTCAAACTTTAGACAATTTCCTAATCTTCTTAGAGGGTCTTAAGCAAAAATAAATCCTGCTTTTTACCTGCTATTTACCTTAAGCAGTATGAGGAGAGGTGAAACAATGCATTCTCGCAGCAAAACGAGGGCTTTATACCCCCCAGATCCCCGGGACAAAATGCGGGGAGCGCTTCCTGTAAGAAGCAGAGCTTTGCGCTGTAGCTCTGCCTCTACTGGAGTCAATCTCTACTCCCCGCCCCTCTCAATCATCTTCCAAAGAGAGGGTCGGGGAGAGGCGGAGATCCGCGCGCAAATTGACTTCAGTAGAGGCAGATCTACAACGCTAAGCTTTGCCTCCCCGGGCAGCAAAAACCACTGGATTTTGCCCCGGGATTTGAGGGGAATAAAGTCCTTGTTTTGCCTCTGAAAAGCGGCGTTTCACCTCTGCTCATACCGCTTAAAGTGAATAGGAACCGCATTTAAAAAAATGAGACAGATACTTACCCAAGGAGAGGGAAGGCTCTGGGTCCTACAGAGCCTTCCGGCTCCTCTCCTGGTTCCGTCTGTCCGGTGCTGGGTTGCCCGGTAGCAGTATTTGACTAAATTAGTCAAATACTGCTTTACCCGGCCGAAGGAGGCTTCAGAAGTCTTCAGGGAGCCCAAGTGCTCCTGAAGAAGGGCGGCCCTGTACTGCACCTGCGCAAGCACGCTCTCTTGAACACTCACGCCTGTACTGTATGGAGCCGCACGTCTTTGGGAGGACACGGCTCCCGAAGACTTCCAAATACCCTTTCGGCGGGGGATTGAAATGGGGGGGAGCCAGCACAGGATAGAGAGCACCGAGAGAGGAGAGGAGACGGAAGTCTCTATACGACCCAGAGCCTTCCCTCTCCTTAGGTAAGTATTTGCTTCATTTTTTTTTAAATGCGGTTCCCATTCACTTTAAGCTAAATAGCAGGTAAAAAGCAGGATTTATAGTCGCTTCAGACTCTTTTTAATTGTTGTGAGTCAATAATCCAGAGAACCGACATGACAGTCCTTCACAGGGAAAAATAAATGTTAGGGATCCATATTCCATCCATACATATTTCCTGTAATGCAAACAGTACTTAGGTTACACGTTTAAGATTGTATAAGCAGCTAACTCTTTCCCAGTAAATATGTTACCACAGGGAGTCCTAGATCAGTAGTACAGATAACAATAACTAAAACATACTTATTTTTTGGCAAAAAATACCAGGCTGCTATTAATGACCACTCTCTGAAAATGCTAGCTCCCTGGATGTCATGGTGATCCCCAGCCTTCAATAATTTCTGAGCCGAGGACCGAGTGCAAATATGCAGCAGCAGAAATCGTAACAGAGCTTAAGGGCAGGAGCTCTGGAAATGGCTATATACCTGGAGTCTACAGACAACCAATTACCATGGTGAGGCCACAGGAAAAGTGAATATATGACATTATGATTTTAATTTGAACACATCATGCACATTGAAAAGGTAGTAGCATTTGAATGTATCACTCTGGCATTAAAGTGTACCCAAGGCAAAGCTCAGGTACAAAATCACATACTTAACTAAGAGGAAGGATGCCTCTGGAACCTAATGCGGCTTCTTCTCACGGCATCCTCTGGTCCCGCCTTGCTGCTCACAGACCCTCCAAAGATTATGGACAAGGGCTTGTTGGTACTCAGATCAGAGTCTTGTTCTTCTTCATGCATGAGCACGGCCATAGTGCACCTCCGATTGTATGCCTGCTCCTGCGCAGGAAGCTGCAGCATGGCCCTGATCTGCTGAAGGTCCAGGAATGGCAATGGAGAACCAGAGGATGCCATGGGAAGCCTCATTATGATCCAGAAGCTGGCGGTATGATTCTTTCTGCAATTTAGGGTCTAAAAGCGGTGCAGTTTTTTTGCAGGACATTAGACACTAAAACTGGGAAAAGAGCCTGCTTCTAGAGAGCCTGCAGCAGCCCCAGCACTCGCTCACCTCCCTGGGATCTAGTGCTGCAGCTCTCCCTCTGTCCTCTGGGTGGCACTGTAACCCTTTAGTGAGATTGTCGTCATGACAACAAATGGCCATCTCATCCGAGGGATGCAGAGACTCTGAAGACAGGAAGTAGAATGGCTGCTGATGTCTGAATCCCGGGGGAGGTGAGTTGAAACGCTCGCTGCGTGCTATACTCTGCACAAGACATCTGGTGACTACCACGAGTCACGTTTGGGGTTACTGCTCATGGCTTGTTTTTTTCCACCCCCCAGCCTGACTCGGGGTTACTGCTAAGGAGGTTAAGTATGTGTTCCTGAACCCGAATTTCGGCTTGGGTTCTCTTTAAGGGACCACTCCAGCGAAAAAAAAAGTAAGCCATTAAAACTGACAGGTTTTGGACTAGTTCATCTTCTCATAAGTTATTCTCAGGGTTTTCTTTGTTTTCCAAAAGCAATTCCTGAACGGGAGTTTAACTGCCAAAATAGTAAGATACCAGCCAGCTTCCCAACTTACTTGCACAGTATTTTTGCAGTTAGACTTAACAACTGCCATTTAGGAAAAACCCTTATGCTAGGTACACACCATACAATTTTCTGTTAGATTCTTCTGTTAGACTTACCTACAACATGGAAAAAAGCTTTTTGGCAGGTAAATCTAAGAGAAAATCTAACAGAAAATTGTATGGTGTGTACCTAGCATAAGGGCCTGTTTCCACTACACGCAGATGCAGAATGGATGCAGAAAAACTGACTCCAGTGAATGCCTATGAGCCTGTTTCCACTAAACGTGATTTTTCTGATGCAGATTTTCCCATTGGCATTCATTGGAGTCAGTTTTTCTGCATCCATTCTGCATCCAATCTGCGTGCAGTGGAAACAGGGCCTTAGGGCCCCTTTCCACTACTAAGTGATGCGAATGCAGCTACCTAGCCACGTCTCATCACTTCCGCCGCCGGCCGCATCACTTCCGCATCTCCCAATGCGGAAGTGAATTGAAGAGATGGGACGCGGCTGCGGGAGGATGCGGCCGTGCGAGAATCTGCAGCATGCTGCAGATTCTCGGATCGCTCCGCACCGCACAACATGCACGGAGTGGAAACTGTTTTATTGCCGTGCATGTGTTTCAGGACACCCGCGGTGCGATGCGGCTATGTAGCCGCATTGCACCGCTCCTAGTGGAAACGGGCCCTTAGAATCCCCTTGAGGAGATGGATTAGTTCAAAAGCTGTTGGTTCTGCCAAATTTTAACTACTTACCTTTAGGTCTAACTGGAGTAGACCTTTAAGGGTCCTTTTCCACTAGCAAGCATGATCGCAAGCGCAAATCACCTGCGCTTGGGATCGCGCAAGCTGCTTTTTCCTCTGTCCACATTGCGCTGTACCACCGTCGAAGCAATGAAGCGTCGTAGTGGAAAAAGAGCACCGCGATTTACCTGTTATCGCGGTGCTCTAGCAATCCAAAAAAATGGCTGCGATACGCTTTTTGAATCGGATCTCAGCAAGTGGTAAAGGGCCCTAAGGCTCAGCTCATGCTGAACGGATAACTGATCCATACAAATGGCACAGTTTTTTACATTGAGCAACAGTTTTTCATCTGTGAGTTCTGTTCTGTTAGCGATCGGTCAATGCGACGGATCCATTGATCCGTAATTATCAGACTCCCTATATTTGCGTTCCATTCAGTAGAACGTAACAAACGGATCGATTTCAATCAGACTGATGTGAATGGATCCTATTGATTAACATAGGAACCATTAGCATCTGTTGGTATCTGCTCCATATCGTTGCGCTTAATGTTACAATTTTTAGGACAGTGTGAGCAAGCCTAAAGGCTCGTACACACAAAGGCTCGTACACACAAAGGCTCGTACGCACAACCAACCTGAAGACATGACCGGCCACATAACCTAGCAATTGCACAACTTCTATTTTCCGCGCACCAACCAACTGAACGACCAACTCATTTGCATACTGCGCGCACAGGCAGAATGACGCACTGCACGGTATGGCCATGTTTAAAACAAGTACAAGTCATTCAAGCGACCTCTACACATGAGGACAACTGCTCGATATCAGTCCAACAGTCGTGTGAGTTGATCTGCCTGTTGGATTGGGCAAACCGCCAGTAATCAGTCGCTCTTCTAGTAGTTTGTCATACATTCACATGCCCAACTATCATCCAGCAGACCGAGTTTGGACGATAGATGGGTGGAAAAGTTGCATGTGTGTACAAGCCTTTAAAGAGTGACTGATAACTGGCAGTTTGCCCGATCCAACAAGTGGATCGATTCACACAACTACTGGGCTGATATTGTGCAGTTGGCCATCTGTGTGCAAGTCGTTTGAATGGCCATTTCATGCAGTCCATCGATCCACTTGCGTGCACAGTATGCAGCTGGTTTGGCTGTTCAGTTGGTTGGTGCACAGAAAGTACAAGTCGTGCAATCGTTTGGTCATGCCTTTGGGTTGGTTGTGTAAAAAGGTTGCATGTGTGTACAAGCCTTAAGGAAGCATACAAGTGTTCCCAAGCATTACTGACAAAAATGTAATAAATGCAGTGGTTGAAAGAATGAACCGTGCGTGCGCAGAATGCTCATGGTGATCGGCACGCGAGCGAAATGCGGCACGCTGAGGGGCCGCACATGTGCAGTTGCGCATAACTCCCACATCAAGTCGCATAACTAATGAAGCTGCCAGCGGAATAACTGAGGGAGCCCAGAGGGCGCCAAAGGACCTCACAAAACTACGGGGGCTGGAGGAAGCCCCAGGTAAGTTCATTATGGCATTTTTGTGTTCTGTTCAGGGTCCCTTTAAAACAATAAACACTTTCCATATTTAAAGGGGAACTGAAGAGAGAGGTATATGGAGGCTGTCATGTTTATTTCCTTTTAATCAATACCAGTTTCCTGGCAGCCCTGCTGGTCTATTTCTCTGCAGTAGTATCTGAATAAAACCAGAAACAAGCATGCAGCTAGTCTTGTCAGATCAGACTTATAAGTCTGAACCACTGAAACACCTGATCTGCTGCATGCTTGTTCAGGGGCTATGGCTAATAGTATTAGAGGCAGAGGATCAGCAGGGCTGCCAGGCAACTGGTATTGTCTAAAAGGAAATAAACATGACAGCCTCCATATACCTCTCTCTTCAGTTCCCCTTTAAGCTGTATATTTAAGAAAAAAAGACTATAGTAAAATTTCAGCTATACTAAAAGAAAGTCCAAGTCATTTGTAATTTAATCATATTAAAATCATCTCTTCATTTCCATTTTCAGACAGCTATGAAAGTCTAAATGGGCCAGCACATTCAAGTAGCATAGTTTTCCAACCATGTAATCAATAAGTTGTGGTGTTGACTCTAAATGACACCCTGACAAGTAACACTCTAGAAAATCCCCTATTTACACACGAGTATTTAACTGCACAAAGTAGGAAGCATTGTAACTCTGGAGTAATCACCTGAATTAATTAGCAAACTGACACACACATATCGCATTGCACTGTTGTTAACCTCCTGAGCGATACGCCGCTTAGGAGGTTTTGTTAGTTTGTGCCCCCAGGATTAATTAATTTGCTCACATGGCTGCAAAACCTTTAGCTAGCACTAGGCTAGCTAGTACAGGTGTCGGGCACCTCCCTCATCCACCCAGTTTATACATTACCCAGCGTAGATCTAGCGATCGGTGCAGCCTCCCCACACAGCTCCAGTCTTCACTATGGGGAGGATTGCACATGACATCATGACATCGCCGACGTCATGCGCAAACCCGATCCTCCCCATAGAGAGAATGGAGCTGTGCGGGGGGGGGGGGGGGGGGCTGCGCGATCGCTGCATCCAGGCTGGGTAAAGTATAAACGGGGGGATCGCAGGCGATCGGGGGTGCCAGGCATCTGTACTAGCTAGCCTAGTGCTAGCTAAGAGTTTTGAAGCCATGTGAACAAGTTAATTAATCCTGGGGGACTCCTGAGGCCAGCGAGCGGTATGCCCGACACAGTGTGGGGCATACCGCTAAGGAGGCTAATCCTATGGATGCAATCACTGACCAATTTTACCATCTCCATGTAGCATTTTGGATTTGTGTACAAGGCTCAATTTAGCTCTACAAATACTACAAAATTAAGAAAATCTAACAAAATGTTTGCAAACTTCCCTTAATGCATGTTTAGATCTGAACTGAGGGGTTTGGGATTATCTTTAATAACAAAGGTGGAATATTGCTTTAAACTTTTCTCCATGATTTGCAAGGATCACGCGAACCCTGCTTATTTCCCTCCTCTTGTGAGATGAATCCAATTGTCCAAACTCTCATAGATTTATTATTAAATTGAAGGTTCTCTTCATGGTTTGATTTCAGGCTGGTTTTACACTTGTAGATTGCGGTGCCGCAGACACAAGCCTACATATGACCCTGCACCACTGGGCGGCAACATGGTCATATGCATAGTGCATTCCTCCTTCCCTAGGCAGAGTCCCGAGCAGAGTGTAAATGAAAGGGTATGCGCCCAGCTCTTAGAATTCCACTGATGAGATCTCCTTTCAGTTAATACTTAATACAATACAATACAATACAATACAATAATACAATACAATAACATTTGTAAAGCGCTTTTCTCCCATAGGACTCAAAGCGCATAGCTGTGTCTCAGATTAATACAGGGTTGCAGGCTGGGTTGTGTTACAGAGGAGATAGTCAAATGTTCATGAATGCCAGACTGAAGAGGTAGGTTTTCTGTTTTGACTTAAATGCTTCCAGGGATGGAGCTGTCCTGATTGGGTGTGGCAGGGAGTTCCAAAGTGTAGGGGCAGCATGGCAAAAGGCTCTGTCTCCAAAGGTTTTGAGGTGGACTCTGGGGGTGACCAAGGTGTTACGTCCTTTTGATCTAAGATTGTGGGGGTTGTGATGCAGTTGCAACAAGTCCTTCAGGTATCCAGGGCCCAGATTGTGCAAGGATTTGAATGTCAGTAAGCCAATCTTAAACAGAATTCTCCATTTTATCGGTAGTCAGTGGAGTGAGCACAGGGTTGGTGTTATGTGGCAGTGGCGGGGTTGGCTCGTTAACAGCCTGCCGGCGGCATTCTGTACTAATTGCAGGCGGCGTAAGTCTTTCTTATGCAGGCCTGTGTAGAGGATGTTGCAGTAGTCTAACCATGATGTGACGAAGGCATGAACTAGGGTTGGAAGATCCTCTGAAGGAATTAGGTGTTTAATCCTTGCAATATTCCTTAGGTGAAAGAAGGAATGTTTCACAACAGCTGAGATTTGATTCCTGGATCTTAATTTCCCATCAATCACTACTCCCAGGCTGCGCACACAGACTGAGTTGTTCAGGTCTGAGCTCCCTATCCTTAGCGGTGTTGGTTGAGACTGGGGCTGCTTTGCTGTTGAGCCCTGGCCCTCGATAACAAGAACCTCAGTTTTGTCAGCATTAAGTTTTAGCCAATTATTATTCATCCACTACTGAAGCTCAGCTAAGCATGCGTTTATTTTTGGAGTAGGGTCTGTGACGTCAGGTTTGAATGACAAATATAGCTGGGTGTCATCAGCATAGCAATGATATGTCAGGTCATGTTTTTGTATGATTTCTCCAAGTGGCAGCATGTATATGGTGAAAAGTAAAGGGGATAATATTGCGCCCTGAGGTACACCGTATTTTAGTGGTACAGGGTTGGAGAGGAAGGGCCCTAAGGCTACCCTTTGTGTTCTGCCAGCCAGGAAGGAGTTGAACCACCGGAGAACAATGCCACAGTACTCTTGTAGCCTGTTGAGCAAGATTTCATGATCGACTGTGTCAAAAGCCGCTGAGAGGTCGAGCAAAATCAGGATGGAACATTGACCCTTGTCTCTTGCAATGAGCAGATCATTGCAAATCTGGGTGAGGGCTGTTTCACAGCTGTGATATTTCCTGAAGCCAGATTGAAGAGGGTCAAGGATGTTGTTTCTGGAGAGCCTGGCTTCAAGTTGGAGGTAGACAGCCTTTTCAATAACTTTTCCCAGAAAGGGGAGATTTGAGACAGGTCTGTAGCTGTTTAGAGCATCTGGGTCTAAGGATGGTTTCTTGAGTAGATGCCTGACGATTGCTTCTTTCAGAGTAGAGGGAGGGTACATCTGGCTACCTAATGCTAAGTGACATCTGTAAAAACGTATGACAGGCAAGAAAAGAAAGAGAGAAATGACGGCTGGACTAGCCAGCACACTTGTGGTACAGTCTGGCTGGTGTTTGTGGGCTCATGGAGGGTGAAGTGTGGGGTGGCAGGACATCTGTGCCTATAGGCTCCTGTGATGTAAATCCGGGCCTTGCAGCGCTTGATGATTTCCAGCGAGCGGCAAAGTGCTTTGCCAGGGGATCCCCACGGTGGTGGTCCCACTAGCAGCAATGTATCACGAGTCGCAAAATGCTGCTTTCAGCAGTTTGGTGGCAATCCTGGAGTGATCGCATCAGTGACTACAGTCACCAAATTGAGATCGCTCTGGGAAATCATGGCACTTCCATGATTATGCAAATTCAGTTGTGGTTATAGATGTGGACTGGTAGTGTTTTATATCATAAATGTTACACTCATGTCATAAATCTTTACCTCATTTGCACCATTTTTTATATGTATTTTGTTATTGTTATCTTAAAAAAACTACTGAATAGCAGGCCTCTGTTAATCCTTAGTTCACCATGCAGGCTGTTATTTCCAGAAACTCTGAGCCTGCCAATATAAAGCTTTGCCACCTGAGCATTACCAGACCACAAGTCCATGGTGGTGGTGGTGGTGGTGGTGGTGTGTGTGTGTGTGTGTGTGTGTGTGTGGGGGGGGGGGGGGTGCTGCAAGGGAGTAGGGTAGAAGCCTTGTTTTTCATGTCAAGATCAAGTGGCTCCTCCCCACTTCCAGTGACCAGGAATATCACCTAGTAGTGAAATAATATTTTTCATTCTATTTCCTACCTCTCTTGATCTGTATACTTCTGTATCTTTTATATACTTTTAACTTCCGCTGGCATTATTATCTGTACACTTTCTTCTTTGTTCAATTTATTTTCTTTTAAATATCTGTTCTTGAAGGGGCCCCAACCTTTATAGGGGATTCTCAGGGAAATATTTATTTTCAAAAGCACTTGGTGAATGGCAGTTGCTCTGTCCAGCTGCCAAAAAAACTGTGTAGGGAGCAGGGAAGCTGGCCAACATCATTGCTTAAATCCTTTTTCAGAAATGTATTTTTAAAAAATAAAAGCCTTGCTAAGAATCCCCTATGAAGAGATGGACTAGTCCAAAACCTGTCACTTCTGTTAGATTCCTACTGTCTTCTGTAAGTGACAGCCTTATAGGAAAAAAGTAATTTATAGCTCAATGTACTTCTTATTTGTATGTTTGCACATATTTTAAATTTTACAGTTCCTTGCTGTAGTGCCCCTTTAATCAATAAAGGGGCCCATTCATCAGATCAGGTGTTTTTGTGGCTACACTTGTTATGGGTGTGAAGAGTATGATGGCCACACTAGTTTTGTGATCTCTGAATGAAGGGCCCCCAGGTTGTGAGGGTCACCAAGGGGAGGCAAGGGAAAGGTTGTGAACATTGATGGCCCCATAAAAGTTTTGCTGGTGGGCCCTATGATTTGTAGTTACGCCCCTGGTTAAAGAGCCACTTGCCGCATGATAGTATCTGTTGCACTACTGCCGTAGCAAGGCCAGAGACTGCAGCGATCCTCAGCATCAAGCATCTTGAAATTCCCCACTGGAGGAGGAGTCTCATTGGTCGGGGCCAATAGGTAGCACAAGTGGTAGATTCAAAGATGCTTTTTACTGGTTCTTCCTTTTCATAATACAAGAAACCCCAGCAAAAACATCTTTGAATTTGGCACTGGGGTTTCCTAATGGTTAATGCATTAATGGATGGGATTCTGCAGCAGGAATCCCATGCAGGTTGGGATTGTTTAGGTGGAGGACCCTCACGCTGGCTGGCTCAGCTGCTCTGACAATACCAACCTGCATGGGGACAAGGGATTAACAAATCTTGATGGGGAAGCTATGCTGATTTTTTTTTAAATAAAGGACAAAATAAAATGCTGAAGTTCTGAGATGATGAGTGATGCATGGTGCTGAAGACACTTCAGCAAAAGCAACAGGAATCGGTCCTGCATTGTCTAACTCCACCTCTGTAAAGTTGAAGTTGATTAATGTGGCATCTCACTGGGAGAAAAACTGGTAACTTGCTTGATATGCAGGGGAATACTTGAATGCAGCAAGTCTGTCATCTCCTGGAACTGACTTGACCCTTGAAGTGTAAACCAGATGTTGTGTATTCACCTAACCACATTTGGCTTCAGGCTTGTTGAAATTGTGAGTCACTACTGAAGCCAAAAGTTCAGCTTGACATCCAAGCATTTTTCTTTTTTATAGTAATATCCTAAAGTGTAACTTCACCTTTCCTAAGAGATAATATTCTTTACTAATGAAGAACAAACATTTCTTCAAACAAGCAATTTTCCACTGACCAAGGAAGAGAAAGACATTGCAATTATGAAAGCCAGCAACTGCTGATCAATTATCAGCCACATGGTTAATGTACCCCAGAAATGAGAGCAGTTTTTTCCAAGTATTCATTTTTCAGTGTGAGTGGTGCTGTGACTCTTGTCACAACACTAGTCATACCATTTAGTGTCCTTAGGAGTCCCTACACTATTCTCCTGAGATTTTTGACTGGGATGCAGTCCTCTTCCTCTGTCTGTCCCAAAGAACGTCCCTTTCACAACCCAATTACACTACTTCTGGTTTAGTTCCGCCCCTTCAGGCTTGTACCAAGGTACCAGTTCATCCTATTTCTTGGTGCGCAGGAGAGCTGTGACGTGTGTGCACTGCAGGAGCAGGATTGAGGAATAGACAGGGAAGAGGTACTGATATAAAAAAATATACATTTTTGTTCAGTATTAAAGATGATAACCCTTCTTTTATATGCAGCACTGTTCCTTTATGGTGTGACTGCTGCCTTAGGCCATTATTTACCTCTATGCCCGTGGGCAGCACGGTGGCGTAGTGGTTAGCTCTCTCGCCTTGCAGCGCTGGGTCCCTGGTTCGAATCACGGCCAGGGCACTATCTGCAAAGAGTTTGTATGTTCTCTCCGTGTCTGCGTGGGTTTCCTCCGGGCACTCCGGTTTCCTCCCACATTCCCAAAAAAAAACATACGGATAAGTTAATTGGCTGCCCCTAAAAATTGGCCCTAGACTACAGTACTTACACTACATAATATAGACATATGGCAATGGTAGGGATTAGATTGTGAGCTCCTTTGAGGGACAGTTAGTGACAAGATATATATATATATATATATATATATATATATATATATATACACACTGTACAGCGCTGCGTAATATGTCGGCGCTATATAAATAATAATAATAATAATGCCCCTGCAACATTTTTGGCAATTACTCTTGTTTATAAGCAGAAACTCTGGGTTTTTGTTTTTTTTTCACAGGTACTTCACAGTTTAAGGGTACTTTTATTAACCAGCAGCTAAAGTTTACATCCCTAGAAGTCTGGGCTGTCTCTAAAGCCTGGTACGCACCCAATTGTGATTGACCATAATTGGCCAATTTTACCACCTCCAATAATTGGCTAGTTTTACCACCTCCATATAGTATGAAGGCGAACAGAGTGTGAATACTATGAACAGATTGTGTAGGTAAGCTCTCATATGACATGGGACATGGACACAGTAAAATTGTCTAGTCATTGGTTAATCAAAATTGAAAGTGTGTTCCAGGCTTAAAGAGACACTGAAGTGTCAAAAAAGCATCTTTATATTTAATAAAAGTGTTTAACATAATAGCCCTAACTAAACCGCTGCATTCCCGACGCTGTAATCTAAATCTCCCCCAACTCCCCCCTCCCTCTCCCCTGCAAAATCCACGACTTTCTTGGTTGTGGATTTTGCTGCCCTGTGCGCTTCTGTGTGAAGCAGAGCTATGAGCTGCAGCCCTGCCTCACACGCGTCTGTCAGCGGCGGATCTCCGCCTCTCCCCCGCCCCTCTCAGTGAAGGAAGACTGAGAGGGGCGGGGGAGAGGCGGTGATCCGGGCTGACAGACGTGCTGAGAGGCAGAGCTGTAGCTCATAGCTCTGCCTCACATGGAAGCGCTGCCCGGATTGCCCCCCGGGGAGTTTGGGGGTATTTAGTTAAATTAGAGCAGCGGGGATGCGGCAGTTTAGGTAGGGTTATTATGTTGAACACTTTTATTAAATAAAAAGATTGGTTTTTTTTAGACTTCAGAGTCTCTTTAAGTGTGTGGTCAGTGTCACTATGGAAAGTATGTTGATGTGTGGATACAGAGGTTGCTGTAAGTCTATAGGGGTGTGCACAGTGGGGGTGGTGTGAGCCTTTGATATCATAGGCAGTTGCCCACCAGGTACCCACTGCTCAGATCTGCTTTGACAATGTATCATAGATTCTCACGTTTCTTGAAGATTTACATTTACCCCAAAGAGAAAAAAAAAGTAACAGCATGAAAGGACCACAAAATAACCAGTAGTAATAATTCAGGTCATTGGATGATTTCTGACTTCATGTTTGTTTACAACTAGAGAGTAGCAAAACTGTAATGAGAATTCCAGGCAATAGGAAATTTGTCAACAGAAAAGTAGAAACTGATTTTTTTTATTCTCTTTTAGGATCCCATCAATGAACAAAATTTTGATGCCTATGTGACCACGTTGACAGACATGTACACAAACCAAGATCGCTACCAGAGTCCGGAAAATAAGGCACTCCTGGAAAACATAAAACAAGCTGTAAGAGGAATCCAAGTCTAAGCAGCTGGTCTATTGGCGAACTCAAACAAAAGAAAAACAGAACAAAAAAAAAAATACATAAATAAAATAAGGATGCCTCTTGTTTTCTGCTGCTGTAAGCTACCAGAAAAGTGTTATATATTTATTCATTTTGAGACAGTGTTATGCTTACAAGACTTCATGATGATTTTATGTCTTGCTTTAAAAAAACAAAAACAAATAGTAACTGCTGAATAGATTTTGAATACATTCACATTTTGTACGTTTTCATATAAGCTAACATTGTGTGATATGCCATGTAATGTTTATAGCTGCTAACGTATGCACATTTTTAAGGTAAATATATTTCTCAAAAGGGAAAGTTGATGAAGAGAATCAGAGTGTAGATTTTTTATGCTTTGGTGAATCAATGATTTAGTATTCCAAAGTGGAGAAGACAAAATCCCCTGGGTAATGTCTTGCCATTGGCAGCCACTGTCTAGACACTTTCATTTGGCCTCTGATTGCAGGAATTTTTTGAAAACAGAAAAATCCTTCATGGTGCGCATATTGTTTCACAGGAAGTACAGATGTGGAATTGACTTGTTTTTGTAATGAAACTTCAAGTGGAGTTTGCTTTTTTTTCACTTTGAGGTTGCAAATACCTTGTTTTCTTTTTTTTTTTTTTCTTTTTGTAACTTGGTAAAAGGGACATTGGAGAGATGTAAGGTATACAAAATATTTTGTTGCTGTAAGACCACATGATGACCTACGTGGGAACTCAATGCAGCCTGAAAGCACTTTTCATTCATAAATAAGCATCAACTGATCTTAATACAGGAATATCCATTGTTGAACTGTATAAGAAGTGGATGATGAGATAATTCCTGCTGATCTTTTTTCAAACAGACTTTGGAGAAATAGCCACTACTCACCCTTTCACTCCAGGATCAACTCATTTCTTTTGAACTGCCTGTTAGACATAAATATACTCATACTGGATTCCTGCATTTTTTGATCAAGGATGAAAGACACTATTTTTAATACATTTTCTGTTGCTTTTTTCATTGTCTTTTAGTTTTATTTGGGGGTTTTACAAGTAATGCAAAACTTAAAAAAAAAATGAAAAAGTTTTCTGGTCCCTGGATAAAATCCAACAATAGATTTAGAAGAAAAAGTACACCATCTACCTTTGGTCATTTATCTCTTATTTCCAATCATTTTTGCATCTTTTTTTTTTTGTCTGTTGTTAGAAAAACAAAAATGGGATTGTTGCTTGACTATCCTTCATTTAAAAAAAAATGTGAATTATGTTATATGACCAAACTTCAGACAGCACTTACATGTGTAATTGTACATGTTACAATTCAGAGGTTTTTTTTAAACATTATTTATTTTACTCGAAACAACTGCACTAACTGTATGCATAAGACCACTTTTTAAGTCATGTTAAATATGTGTTGTGTTTATAAAGATGTCAAATGGATTATTATTTTTTATTTGAATGGCATATCTTTTTTCCTTCCATGTGTTGTTATGCAGAAAGTACAATGTACTTTAAGAATTTTGCTATGAAAAAGATGGCTTTTTTAAAAAATAAAAAAAAAATATTTTTAGCAAAATAGGACTTACAGGGTCATTGTCCCCACAATGTGCCAGTTGATGATTTGCACTTACCATAATATACGGAGGTGTGCAATTTTTTTTCTTTGTGTCTATAGCCTTTGTGACACTAAATCGAAAACAAAAATACATTATTAAAAAAAAAAGACAAAAAAATAAGATATACTGGAAGCCATGGTGGCTGTGTCAATAATATCGCTAAGGGAGGTTACAGGGATCTCACAACAAATATTCTAATACAATACTCAACCTCGGTATATATATGTATAAATATATGTATATCCCAGCGGCACTTTATACTATTCACTGTACAAAAAACGCTTACAGTTTTCCAGGAGGACTTTAATAACTAGCTGGGAAGAGCTTATGTAGTTACTTTTGGGGGCTTTGCAGTATGTTCTCTGTAAAGGCCTATCTTTCTGTTGTGCTATTAGTTGTAGCGGTCATGCTCAGAACTGCCTTTTCAAAAGCCGAAGCAAGGTGCTCGACCTTCTGCCATATCCATATCATCCTTTGCCTTGGAAACCCTACTTTCAAGGCGGCCATTGTTAATACTGGCATCTGCCTTTTTCCACTGCATCGTGTCTGCAGCTTCTTTGCCAATATAGTAATGCTTTCAGTAGATTAATAGATAGTATCAGTTGGGATTATTATTGTTATCACCTATGTACAATGGAAAGGGATTTTAAGCACAAACCTGCTGCTCATTTAATGGTGGTACATTAAACTGTATCAAATCAAAAAAAAAAATTCTATCTGTGACTATTATTATATAGGGATCACAAAAAAAAAGTGTCACATATTAGAATGCTGACCTTTCATATGGAATTATTGTGAGTCATCGAAGTTTATTTATTATAACTTATTGTTCATATTCATTTCTAAGTTTAATTTAAGTAATCATTTATTAAGACAGAATTTTGTATAAACTATTTATTGTGCTCTCTGTGGAACTGAAGTTTGATTTATTTTTGTACTACACGGCATGGATTTGTTGATGACATTTTAATTTTGCGATAAATGTGTGGAATCACAAGTTGGTGTGATACTTCATTTTTAAATTGTGAACTTTGTACAAATTTTGTCATGCTGGATGTCAACACATCTTACTCTAAATAAAAAAGACGAAAAAAAAAACCTGTGCGTTGCCACATTCTTAGCACAGCAGTTGTATAGCTGTTAACACATTTACAGAAATGTATACAATGGCGGGAACAAGAATAAATGTTCTGGTTAAAAAATAAAATAAAGCAAAACTTTGAAACTGTTTGGAAAAAAATATAATCTCTGTGCAAATGATATATATTATGCTTAAAGTGAACCTCCGGACTAAAAATCTACTCAGCAGAACTGAAAAGGCTTGGTGTTTCTTTAACAGTTTCACAGCATTAGAACTTTGCTTTTCTTACCAAAGCTGCATTTTTAGCTAAGCTCCACCCATAAAAGAAAACTGCCCGGGCTTTTTTTCCCTGATGCTGTGCAAAGCACGATGGGGTTTCCTATGTTGTTATTCACGTTGCCTAGCAACTGGGAGGGGTGATCAGCACACAGGACAGTTGGAACTGTGTCTCATGCTCCCTGTCACCTTCTTTCAACCAAAAAGATGGCTACCCTCATGAAATCAAATATTTGCCTGTTCTTTTAAAACAGGGTGGGTAAGAGATTATATTACCTATCTATTTTAATTAACATAACTAATGTAACTTAATGACAGTATGTTTGTTTAGGCTGAAGTTCCTCTTTGAAGCAAATCTGAAGCACAAAAAAATTATGATATAATGAACTGTAGGTGTAGTACGGATAACAAATAGAACATTAGTAGCAAAGAAAAGAGTCTCATATTGTTATTTTCAGTTATAAAGCTTTTCTATATAACATTGCATCATTCTGTCATATTTGCAGTTTAGAACCCACACTCTTGTCTTTTAACCCATTCAGGTTCCGTGGTTTTCACGAGAGAAATGTTCACCTCCCATTCATTAGCCTATAACTTTATCACTACTTATCACAATGAACTGATCTATATCTTGTTTTTTCCGCCACCAATTAGGCTTTCTTTGGGGGGTACATTTTGCTAAGAGCCACTTTACTGTAAACGCATTTTAACAGGAAGAATAAGAAAAAAATGGAAAAATTCATTATTTCTCAGTTTTCAGCCATTATAGTTTTAAAATAATACATGCCTCCATAATTAAAACTCACGTATTGTATATGCCCATATGTCCCGGTTATTACACCGTTAAAATTATGTCCCTATCACAATGTATGGCGACAATATTTTATTTGGAAATAAAGGTGCATTTTTTCCATTTTGCATCCATCACTATTAACAAGTTTAAAATAAAAAAAATATAGAAATATTTCATCTTTACATTGATATTTAAAAAGTTTAGACCCTTAGGTAAATATTTACATGTTTTTTTTTTTATTGTAATGATTTTTTTTATTTATAGTAAACATTTTATTTGGGTAGTTTTGGGAGGGTGGGGGGTAAACAATAGATTTATAATGTAAATGTGTGTTGATTTTAATTCATTTCTATTTTCAGGTGTAGTATTACTTTTTGGCCACAAGATGGCGGCCATGAGTTTGTTTACATGACGTCACTCTAAGCGTAACATACGCTTAGAGTGGCGCATCAGGAAGTGAATGGCCAGAAAAGGCGCAGCTTCCGAGAGAAGCTGTCGCTTTTTCAGCGGCGGAGAGGAATCAGTGATCGGACTTCATAGTCCGATACATTGATTCCCTGACTACCGAATCCGCGGCCGGGAGTGCGCGTGCACGCGCGCGATCGGCCGCGGGGGCGCGCGGTAGCGCACATGGTTTCTGGATGTAGTTTCTACGTCCAGAAACCAAAATAGGTTAAGCTATAAAACAAAGCAGAAATAATGACTCTTTGAACTTTCCTGTAGTGAAACCTTATTACAACCTGTTTCTCACTGTTTCTTGGCTGTTTAATTGCTTCAGAAAACAGGACTTTATTCAACCCTGTGGGTCAAAGAGCTCAGAGAAGCTTTTTTTGCATAGATAACAACTGAAGTTTTTTTTACTCTTCCTGTACTGGAAAATAACATGAGACTTTTTTTATTTGCTACTAATGTTCTATTTCTAAGCTGTACAACACATTCAATTCATCATCCCATTAATTTATTTTTGCTTCAGGCTTGCCTTAACCACTTCGCATCCAGACCTTGTTTTCCCCTTATTGACCAGAGCAATTTTGACGTTTTAGCTATGTCCCTTTTTAATCAGCCATAACTTTATCCCTACTCACGACACCTAAATGATCTAGGTATCGTTTTTTTCAGGACAAACTAGACTTTCATTGGCGGGTATTTTGTCCCTAGACCAAAAAAGTTTTCTATGCATTTTAATGGGAAAAAGAGGGGAAAAATGAAAAAAATGCATTTTGCTCAGTTTTTATCAATTCCAGTTTAAAAATAAAAAGTGCCACAGAAGATAAAAACATGTCACTAGTATTCTGTCCCCCAGTATAGATAGCAAAATGTGTCCCGAGTATCAGACCCCCCCCTATAGCCAGACGTGTCCCCAATATCAGTCACCCCCAGTATAGCCCGATGTGTCCTCTGTTTGGCACCTCCCAGTATAGATAGACAGATGTATCCCCAGGATTACTGCCCCTCATTATAGCTAAATGTGTCCCCAGGAATAGTGGTCCCCCATTATAGCCAGATGCGCACTCAGGATTAGCGGGTGCACCCTGGATTAGGGCCCCCCCACCATTATAGCCAGATCTGCCCCCAGTATAAAATTATGCACATAATTAAAATTGTATCCCCTCTTACTTTATCCCCCCCCCCCAGCTGCACATTTTACCCCCCCCCACCAGGGGTTCAACAACCCCCATAAGTGCCAACCAGATGTCCCACCTCCCACCCAGGCAGCCCCCTCGGTGGCCAGATCTGTAAAAAAAAGGATTATAAAGCAGCCTGACTCACCTTTTCCTGTTCCAGCGATCAGCCTGCAGCCCGAGCCTCCGATCGCCGCTCTGCACGCAGTCCTGTGATGCCGGTTACCGGGTCCCGGCTTGATGACGTCATCAAGCCGGGACTCGGGGACTCGGTTATTCAGCATCACAGGGCTGCGTGCAGAGCGGCTGCAGGCTGATCGCTGGAACAGGAAAAGGTGAGTCAGGCTGCTTTCTAATCCTTTTTTTTTACAGATCTGGCCACCGAGGGGAGAGATGAAGGATCACCGCTGTATGCTACAGCGGTGATCGTTCATCCGCGGGGGGGGGGGGGGGGGGGGGGGGGTTACTAATTGGCTACAAGGGAACATTTTCCCTTTCACCAATTAGTATTGCAGCTGTTAGTGCCGGGAGGTGCGCTCTGAAGTGCACCTGTTCCTGCACAACAGGGCTGCAAGCAGGCCAGTATATCTACGTCGCTGTGGCTTGGAGAGAGCCACAGCTGACGTAGATATACTGTATCAAAGGAGAAAGTGGTTAATTATGTTCATTATGAATAACAAGCAATTAGTCTGTATTTACATGGTGGTGCCATGTTGGCATGGCTTGCTCCCGAACATAACAGATCAGTATGACTGAGCCACAAGATATTAACCACTTCACCACTGAGGGGTTTTACCCCCTGACCACCAGAGCAATTTTCACCTTTCAGCGCTGCTTCCATTCATTCGTCTATAACTTTATCATTACTTATCGCAATGACATGAACTATATCTTTTTTTTTCCACCACCAATTAGGCTTTCTTTAGGTGGGACATTATGCCAAGAATTATTTTATTCTAAATGTGTTTTAATGGGAAAATAGGAAAACATTTGGGAAAAAATTTATTATTTTTCAGTTTTCAGCCATTATAGTTTTTAAATAATGCATGCTACTGTAATTAAAACCCATGAAATGTATTTGCCCTTTTGTCCCGGTTATAAAACCGTGTAAATTATGTCCCTATCACAATGTTTGGCGCCAATATTTTATTTGGAAATAAAGGTGCATTTTTTTCAGTTTTGCGTCCATCCCTAATTACAAGCCAAAAGTTTATAAAGTAACAGTGTTGTACCCTCCTGACATAAATATTTAAAAAGTTCAGTCCCTAAGGTAACTATTTATGTATTTGTTTTTATTGTACATTTTTTATTTTATTTTTTAACTACAAAAAAAAAATTGGGAGTGTGGGAGGTAATGAGTTTTTTTTGTGTAAAAGTAATTTATTTGTATGTGAAAAATGTTTAGGGTGTAGTTTTACTATTTGGCCACAAGATGGCTACAGTAACTTTTTGTTTAATGCGGCCTCCAAGAGTTCTTCCGGACTCTTGGAGGAAGTACTAGGAGGCTGGGTAAGGTTTTTTTTTTCACAATGATCGCGCTGCTCATCAGAGAGCAGTGGATCATTGCGGGGCTTAGATCAACGAACGGGAATGGATTTTCCCGTTCATTGATCTCCGTGCCAGCGGCGGGCGGCATGTTTACGAGCGGGCGGCGGCGTGTTTACGAGCGGGAGCGCGGGCAGCGGCGGGAGTGCGCAAAGTACGGATTTCTCCGTCCCTGGGGGTTAAAGGATGGAAAAAGGGACGGAAAAATCCGTACGGGCGGGGGTAAAGTGGTTAATAAAGAATTCCTGTTATACAGGGTGGGCCATTTATATGGACACACCTTAATAAAATGGGAATGGTTGGTGATATTAATTTCCTGTTTGTAGCACATTAGTATATGTGAGGGGGGAAACTTTTCAAGATGGGTGGTGACCATGGTGGCCATTTTGAAGTCGGCCATTTTGAATCCAACTTTTGTTTTTTCGATAGGAAGAGGGTCATGTGACACATCTGAAACTATGGATACTGAAAGCCTGTGCTAGCATTCCTCCTGCGGTGTTGCTATCCGTGTGTGAAGAGTGGGAGAAGAGGGTTGCATTGACAATCCAACACAATGGGCAGCACATTGAACACATTTTACAAGTGGTTAGAAACTTGTAAATAACTTATGAAAGAATAAAGTTACGTTAAAACCAAGCACACCATTGTTTTTCTTGTGAAATTCCCAATAAGTTTGATGTGTCACATGACCCTCTTCCTATTGAAAAAACAAAAGTTGGATTCAAAATGGCCCACTTTAAAATGGCCGCCATGGTCTCCACCCATCTTGAAAAGTTTCCCACCTTACATATACTAATGTGCCACAAACAGGAAGTTAATATCACCAACCATTCCCATTTTATTAAGGTGTATCCATATAAACGGCACACCCTGTATTATAAATGTCTGTACTCTAGTAGGACCAGTCACCCTGAGGAGGATATATCTAATTACCTATCAGATCGGGTCAGGGCCACCATCAGAAATTTTGGGGCCTCTCACACATCATCAGACCTTAACTCCCCCCCTCCTTCCCCCAGGCCTGCGTGTGCCACACCAAATGTACGTGAACTTAGCAGTGGTGGGTCTGCCCAGCAAAAAGTTGGCTGTAGTTGCCTCTCCTACAAACAAATAATGCCAAGATATACTCACCAGGAGCTTTGCACGCTTGCGTGTTTCTCAATAGAATTGTATTGTATAGTGTGCACACGCAAGAACGTTCCTGGCAATGGGAGCAGAATCAAGAAGGCCCACAGATGCCAAAACTGGGCATGTCCAGTAGCTGCAACTAGAGCTCTAGTCGCAGCACTTTCAGAGGGGGCTATGACACAAGCAAATGGCCCGGGGACATTGAGGGACCTGACAGAAAACATGGCGGTGGAAGGAGCCCTAAGTAAGTAAAAAATCCACTTTTTTAGTGCCAATTTTGGCACTTTAATACAGATTATGTTTCTGTACACAATCTGTAGTACTTAAAGTGCCACTGAATTGGCCAAAAAAAGTGGATTTTTACATACCTGGGGCTTCCTCCTGGCCCCTGTAATCCGTATACTCCCTTGGTGTCCATCTGATCTGGTCCATTCTCCTGCAGTCAGCTCTGGTAAAGCTCCCAACTGAACCAGTCGGGGACTACTGCACATGTGCGGCCCTGGCCGTGCTCCTCCTAGGTTGTGCTCTCTTGGCCAAGAGTGTTCTGTGCCTTTGTAGTTTTAACTAACTTTGCAGGTGCAGTACGCAACTGCCACAGGAGTGTGACCAAGGAGGTGCAGGGCTAGGGCCAGGCATGTGCTGTAGTGCCCAACTACTGGACAGTGGTAGAATGGAGTGGCTCAGAAGAACACAGAGGGAGGCTTACAGGGGGCTGGAGAAAGCCCCAGGTACTTGTGTGGTGTCATCTCAGCAGGCACAAGTTAAGGGAAACCTAAAGCTACATACTCTATGGAAGATGGATCTGGGAACCCACAGCGACACAACCCGACAAACGATCCTTCTTACTGCGGGAAAACGCCATGGCACACAAAGGGCCCGAACGAGAGTTCAAACAATTGTGGCACTTTGCGCTGGAGTCATTGGGTATCTTAAAGGATGCCAGAGCTGAACTACTATATGAAAATGGGGGGGGGGGAGCAGGTATATATTAGATGCCATCCTCATGCCCACCACTCCCCCTCTTCTCATGTGTCCCCCTTCTTCTTACTGTAAACCCTCCGCTGCAGCTCAGTCCACCAGAGTCAGGTGGTAGTGCGCAGGTGCTCCTTGCTGCATGCCTGCGCTCTATCGCTTGACTCCAGTAACCTTGGCTGAGCTGAGGCAGATTTACCATGCATAGGAGGAGGATGGAGGAGAAGCGTTGGTGTGGTGGGCATGAGGACAGCATCTAATACATGCCTGCTCCCGCATTTATATATAGTAGTTAAGCTCTGGTATCCTTTAAAGATTCATTCTGCCGTCATGGTCATAATTGCCTTGCATCACAAAACATCATTTGTTTAATCACACACATGTACACATGAAAATATGCAGAAACAATCACTCGATGCGTAGAAAAAAAATCACTGGTCGCTGGAAAAACAGAGTGGGTATGTTCCTTTAGGGTTAATAGAAATGAAGGAGAGAAAGACAAGTGGCAGGAGGGGAAATGCCTAACTAAGCTGACCAGGGTCAGACTGGGACTGTATGGGCCCACCAGGAGAGTTTCGGCCTGCGGCCCGCTTCCCCCCCCCACATGGCACGGAAATGCCCCACACCATTTTGAGCTCACTCACGCATGTACTACAGAAAATTTGCACTGTATATCAGTTGTTAGGACATTAGATTATGGTAGGGAATAGATTGTGAGCAATTTTGAGGACAGTCCATAACAGGGTGACAAAGACAAAAAAGTGGGTGTCACCATGCACTGGAATATGGATATGGTCATGATGGGTCATTGGCAGACCCGAAAATACACAAAATAAGTAGCGGTGCTATTGACAGAGAGTGGGTCTGACCAGATAAACTTTAGATAAAATAATCAAGTACTTACAGGTTTCATGATAATTCATCAAGTAGTCAAATGCCGCTAAAAAAAATATTAAGTAGTCACACACCTCCAGATAAAATAATTAAGTAGCCAGGTGCCTTACAATGAAAAAAATAAATAGCCAGGTGCGTCAAAATAAAATAATTTAGTAGCCAAATGGGCCCTGTATACATAAATTAAGTAGAAATGTTCCCCAGAAAACAGAATTAAGTAGCCATGTGCCCATATATACCAGTATTAGGTAACTAGTGCTGGTTGGGTGCTTTTCTGGGTGATACTGCCAGCAATGCAGAATGGCCTTAGAGTATGCAGAGCCTGAGGCAAGTGTCATATGAAGGGCCTAGAGAGTCTGAGTATAGTTGCCCCCAGTATAGGTAGCCAGCTATAAGTGTCCCCAGTATGGGTAGTTAGATATAGGTGCTCCCAGTATAGGTAGCGAGTTATAGGTGTCCCCATTATTGGTAATTAGCAATAGGTGCTCCCAATGTAGGTAGCAAGTTATAGGTGTTCCCAGAATAGGTACTTAGCTATAGGTGTCACTAGTATAGGTAGCAAGTTATAGGTGTCCCCAGTATAGGTAGCCAGGTCTATAGTATCCCTAGTATAGGTAGCCAGGTCTATAGGTGTCCCCAGGTTAGGTAGCCAGGCCTATAGGTGTCCCCAGTATAGGTAGCCAGGTCTGTAGGTGTTCCCAGTTTAGTTAGCCAGGTCTATAGGAGTCCTCAGTATAGGTAGCCAGTTCTACAGGTGTCCCCAGTTTAGTTATCCAGGTCTATAGGTGTCCTCACTTTAGTCAGGTATATAGGTGTCCCCAGTTTAGTTAGCCATGTCTACAGGAGTTCTCAGTATGGGTAGCCAGGTCTATAGGTGTCCCCATTTTAGGTAGCCAGGTCTATAAGTGTCCCCAATTTAGTTAGACAGATCTATAGGCGCCCCCAGTTTAGTTAGCCAGGTCTATAGGAGTCCCCAGATTAGGTAGTCAGGTCTATAGGTGTCCCCAGTATAGGTAGCCAGGTAGGTGTACTAACCCAGTTTAGGTAGTCAGCCAAGGTCTATAGGTATGTCTATAGGTATCCCCAGTTTCGTTAGCCAGGTCTATAGGAGTCCTCAGTATAGGTAGCCAGGTCTATAGGTGTCCCCAGTTTAGCTAGCTAGGTCTATAGGTGTCCCCAAATAAGTTTGCTAGATCTAAAGGTGTTCCGAGTTTAGTTAGCCAGGTCTATAGGTTATCTGACCTGTGGAGCTTCCTTTGTTGACCTTTCTCCCACCGATTCTTACTCCTGTGGTTGACTCTCTAACAAGATGGTGTGCTGCTTGGGATACTCTTTCACTCCATAGCTGAATACTAGGCGCCCAGTCTCGTGACTGAACTGATACAGGCACTTGTTATAGACCTGAGGAAGCAGGCTGAGACCCGAAAATGCGCTGTCTTTAGTGCATCAATAAATATACCTTTCCATTATCTATGGTTTGTTTTCTTCTGAGAAGGTAAGACAGTATTCCTCTCATTTACATCAAGCACCACCCACTTATATAATCGAGGGCACCTCCACCAGTGTTTGTGCTTCCTATAGCAGTTGGAGCCAATTTAATTAAAATGTTATATCTATTGCACTTTTTTCTATGTTTTCAGACAACTTTTACGTGGATATCTTCTGAGCTCCTTAAGAAAATCGAGCAGGTGATGGTCCAGTTTTTGTAAAAATCACACATCTTACAGTTACCAGTGCACTGTGGAGGATTGGCTTTGCCTTCCCTTAAAGAGAACCTGTACTGAGTAAAAATATTTAAAATAAACACATGAGGTAACTTCAAATGAACATTACATAGTTACCTTGCCATCAGTTCCTCTCAGAAACTCACCATTTTCTTCTGACAATAATCCCTTCCAGTTCTGACAACATTTTGTCAGATCTGAAATATATCAGTTGCTGTCAGTAAAATATCAGTTGCTGTCAGTTACAGCTGAGAGGACAACTGATGTGCCACGTAATGTCCATGTTTCCCTATGGCTCAAGTGGGCGATGTTACAGTTTAACTGTGTGCTAACCAGAAAGCTGTTATGGGTAATGCCCATTTTCAAAATGGAGGACGGAAACTTCCCTTGATCACAGTGAACAAACAGGACGCGGGACAGGAGAAAGACACTGAGGAGAAGACTACATGGAAGGTAAGGCCCGCGGACACAAAGTGAGCTGAGGTACTACAGATACCAGCGGGAGGGCAGGATGCAGGGTTGATGGCCATTCAGGAGAGTGTGAGAGGAGGCCTCATGGTGTGTGTCGGTGATGGGCCCGCAATTGTCAGACCGTGATCGGTGGACCAATTTGATCTGCATAGGCTATGCTGGGCGATCATTATTGGGCAGTTACCGTCACGGTGACAGTGGGATACAATAAATATGAGTACCGCAATTGTCATTTTACAGACCAGAGGTGGTTTTAGAGGTTTTTAAGGGGAGGGTTCAGGACCACCCCTGCTGAGAATTTTTGTATGCAGCTAATAAAGTATTTTTGTACAAGCACATGAAGAGATTAAGGTTCCTTTTTTGTGGGTATTAGAGTCTGATGTTTACCTTGATCTCTCCTCAGTTTGAGTGGTGCTACAAATAATCGTTGGCCACCCGATTTTCTTGTGTGGGTATAAAGGTAAGTATGACTTGTGTATGCTTATTTTGACTTTTAATTTTCAGTTCAGGTTTTCTTTAACCACTTTGTCCTCCTTGACGTATAAAAACGTCAAGGAGGACAGGCGCGCTCCCGCGGCCGATCGCGCGCGTGCACGCGCACTCCCGGCCGCGGAGTCGGTAGCCACGGAATCAATGTATCGGGCTAGGGAGACCTATCATTGATTCCTCTCCCCCGCTGAAAAAGCGACAGCTTCTCTCAGAAGCTTCGCTCTTTCTGAAGCTGTGTCCCTCTAAGCGTACATTGTACGCTTAGAGTGACGTCATGTAAAAAAAATCGAGATTGCCATCTTGTGGCCAAAAAGTAAAACTACAAGTAAATACCCAAAAACATTACACTACACCAATATTTCCCCAAATAAAACACTTTTATATCCCACCCTCCCAAAAATGCCCACATAAAATGTTTAATAAAAAAAAACAAAAAAAAAACATTACTATAAAAAAAAACCAACATAAATATTTACCTAAGGGTCTAAACTTTTTAAATATCTATGTAAAGATGAAATATTTCTCTCTATTTTTTTTATAAGCTTGTAAATAGTGATGTATGCAAAACGGAAAAAATGCTCTTTTATTTCCAAATAAAATATTGTCGCGATACATTGTGATAGGGACATAATTTAAATGGTGAAATAACCGTGACAAATGGGCAATAACAATACGTGGGTTTTAATTATGGAGGCATGTATTATTTTAAAACTATAATGGCCGAAAACTAACAAATAATAAATTTTTTCATTTTTTTTCTTATTCTTCCTGTTAAAATGCATTTACAGTAAAGTGGCTCTTAGCAAAATGTACCCCCCAAAGAAAGCCTAATTGGTGGCGGAAAAAACAAGATATAGATCAGTTCATTGTGATAAGTAGTGATAAAGTTATAGGCTAATGAATGGGAGGTGAACATTGCTCGGATGCATAAGCTGAAAACGACTGAGATGTTAAGTGGTTAAGATATATTTCTGGGCATCTGTACTAGTAACTGAGAGGTGGTGGTTTATGCAGGATTGCCATAATACAGCAGCCACGTTGGAGGCAGAGATTGTGGGATCTTTCGAGGGCCTTACATTGCTACCATTTAGGAGAACTTCAGCATACAAGTATTTGCTGGCTAATACAAAAATGACATTGAAAGTATGGGATGTGAAAAAATTACTTCATAGAGGACACACTCTCCCCAAATTCTCCTCTGTGGGGTAAATCTAGACTACCTCAAATGGGATGCTGTAACTGTTTAGGTACTGACAGCTTCAGCATGCCAAGAAAGCCCAATTTCCCTGCCTTATTATGTTAAAATCTGATCCATTAGAGGCTCTGCCGAAGAAACTAACATAAAACTGCTTTCACAGGTGTATGAGATTCTGCTCAACACAAGAGTGGTGAAGGCGTTGCAGTTGTGGAGCAGGGATGTCCCTGATTATCAGGAGGAACAATTGATGAACCTATTAGAGGATGGGTAGGAGGTGTTGATCTCAGCTAGAGATAGACTAATTCAGACTAAATTTATCTTTAGGGTCTACTATAACCCTCTCAGACCGGCATAAATGTAACTCGGCAGAGATGAACGATGCTCACACTGTGCTGAGGCTGTTGGAGATTATTTACGTATGCTGTGTCGAAAACTAGTCTGTTTCTGGTAGCAAGTCGGGGAGGTGCTGAATAAAGTTTTTGATGGTCCATTAATTGTCTTGTCTGTTGGGGGTTGCTCATGATATTATCCCGGGGGTTCCTCAGGCTTCACTTTGGAACATATTGTGCTTTTACGCCAGAAAGCTAACTAGAAGCTACATTGGATACAGCTGCAGCCCGCAATGGTCAATGACTTAATCAAATTGGTGGGTGAGTCATGTCCTCTTTATAAACTTCCTTATTTAAATAGAGACTGCCTGTAAAAGTTCAATAAGCTGGGGGGATCATGGCTATCTTGACTCAGATAAAGTGTTATTTGCAGCTATGCGATGTGATTAACCAAGCGATGGACTGGAGCAGCCTTTGGGGCAGAAGTAGACCCCAGGGTGGGTGGAGGGCGTGGGGTAAGGAGGCGGGTTGCAGGGAACCTGTTTGTATTGTATTTATATGTTTTCTTTGTGACAAAAAAGATAATCATAAAACAGTCTGGGTTCGCACTGAATCAGTTGCTGACAGCTATAATGCAACAGACAGCAGATTTGAAATAAATGTACTTGTTTCCCTATGGCTCAGTTAACATGTATGCAATATAACATCAATGTAAATGAAGCAGTAGAGTGTGCTGGCATAGCGTGCAGCATGAATGATAGGGGGGTGGGGGTAGCATGCATCCACTTGGTACCTATATAGCAGACTCAGTGTGCTCTGACTGTAGTAGATAGTCTGAGGTGTAAGGAGCAAAGAGAAGAGCTGGCACTGCTAATTTTTGCTTTCAAGGATACCAGAGCCCAAAACATTAGGAGAAACGGGCGGAGCAGGCATGTACGAGGAGCTATCAGAGCTGATGCCCACCGCTCCCCCATTCTCTCCGCCCCCCTCCGTTCATACCTAAAGCCCCACTGGCAGCCTCTTCTGGGTTGCCAGAGTCGGGCATCCATGTGCTGGCCCGGGTGTGCGAGTCCTACAACGTGCGACCACGGCCGGGAGCATTCTACGCATGAGATAATCATGACGTCATGGGCAGAGCGCTCCCGACCACAGTCGCATGCTGTAGGAAGCGTGCAGCCGAGCCAGAGCAGGCGCTGTGATGCCCGACACCGGCGACCCGGAAGAAGCTGCCGGAGGGGCTTTAGGTATGAAAGGAAAGATGCAGAGGAGAACGGGAGGAACAATGGGCATTAGACAGCTCCCCATACATGCCTGCTCCCCCTCTTTCTCCTAATGTTTTGGGCTCTGGTATCCTTTAATTCAAGTGTGTGCATAAATGTAGTTCACAACTCGTAAAAACAAACATGGTCGTAGTGAAGATTGCACATATCGTTACATAGTGGTTAGATTAGTGACAAAGTTCAGAGCACTGAAGCCTGATGTCCATTTTGCAGAGCTGCTTTTTGCCCAAAATGGCCATCAACTGGTGTCAATTAATTATAACCCCCTCTGTAAGCATATAAGTAGGAAAATAAATTGGACCACACTGAGGTACCATGGCCTCAATTGTGGTCTCATTGCCGGGAGTGTTGTACGCATGTACGGTACAATTCTTTTGAGAACCACGCATGCACAGAATGATCCTGGCAATGGGAGCATGCAAAGCAGGCCACTTTATCCCGCACTCTTACATGCGATGTGCCTGATCTGGGTCCTGCCATAGGCGTAATATTAGTCTATAGCTGCACAGCGAGATTTTAAATGTAATTTGTGGTTCCAGCAATCACTGGACCATGAATTACTTCTACCCTTGAGTTGCTACGACTAGGAGGGAGAATAGTATTCAATGCTGGTCGATACTTTAGTGGCAGTGTGTGTGTGTGTGTGTGTGTGTGTGTGTGAGAGTGTGTGTGTGTGTGTGTGTGTGTGTGTGTGTGTGAGAGTGTGTGTGTGTCTGTGTGTGTGTGTGTGTGGGGGGGGGGGTTGAAGAAGCTCCAGGGAAGCTGAAATCTACTTTTTTTGGTCCAATTCAGGTGTGTAGGTCTTTCCTACAGAGAAATTGCAAAGAGAGTCAAATGTCAAGGTGTCGGTAAGTACAGTCTTCTTCACCATCAACAGACTTTAAAGAGAATCTGTACTTTAAAATTCTTACAATAACAAGCATACCATTCTATTCATTATGTTCTCCTGGGCCCCTCTGTGCTGTTTCTGCCTCTCCCTGCTGCAATCCTGGCTTGTAATTGCCATTTTTTTTGCAGTGTTTACAAACAAAAGACATAGCAAGTGATACCCTGAGAGTAGTTCAGTGTGTGAGTCATACAGAGTGTGCAGGGGGCCTGGAGAGGGTGTGTATACCTTCTATCCAATTACAAGCCGCACAGCACATTCCAGCCTGACTGCCTCAGTGTAACGATTGGTGTCAGCACACAGAGAGAATCTGATTATTGGTGATCTGCAGTATCACCAAGAACACAGATTATACCCGATTATTGATGATCCGCAGAATCACTGACAATCTAAGCATAACTAACCTCTGGACACCTTTATAATGTGAGTGCTTGGTGCAACAGTAATGACTTTGAGTAAGACCACCCGAGGAGCAGGTGGTCTCAGGCAGTATGGGCGATACTGCCTTTGAGAAGTGCAGAAACCGTCCAAAAGCCTGAGACCTCCGAAGGGGCGGAGTCCCAGGCTGAAGGTAGGAAGAACCTGTGGGTGAGTGACACCTTAAAGGTGGATGTCACTAGCAGGTCTGGAGACTATCTCTTAAGGAGAGAGATAGCTCTCAAGGTCGGGCAAGCCAGGTCGGTAACACACAGACAGACAAGGTACATAGACAGAAGGCTGATTCGGTATCCAAAGACAGGCAGGGTTTGGCAACAGGTAATCAGATATGCGTAGGTACCGAATCAGAAAGCAGAAGGATAGTCAGGAATGCAATAGGTCATAACAGATATCAACAATGCCTAGACTTGGGTGTAAGGTCTGTGGTCTCTACACCCTGGAACTAGTCTGGAGTATAATATGATGGTACAGAGTATTCCTAGACTTGGGTGTGAGGTCCGTGGTCTCGACACCCTGGAACTAGTCTGAAGTATAACAGAATGATAACACAGAGTCCCTAATCTTGGGTGTGAGGTCCGTGGTCTCGAACACCCTGGAACTAGTCTGAAGTATAACAGAATGATAACACAGAGTCCCTAATCTTGGGTGTGAGGTCCGTAGTCTTAACACCCTGGAACTAGTCTGAAGTATAACAGAATGATAACACAATAATACACAGAAGTAATCTGGCTCAGTGTGAATTCCCAGGTCCTCCTGGTTCTAACACACTGTAGGATCTGACTAAGGTCTGAGTGCTTCCACGTAGTGTTCGCAACGGCAGACAACTTGAGACTGACCAGCAGTGACTATATATAGTGCGGCGCTCTCCAGCGCCACCCATCCGCGATCAACCAATAGCCACTTGCTTTGAGGTCAGCTGACAAACCTGGTCAGGTGATCCCTCCTTGTTTGTCATAAAGGTCCTGCCTCTCAGCGCGCGCACGCGTATTCCTCAGCCTGTGTGAACTAACAGGCCCAGCCACACCAGACGCACGCTGCTGCGTGCAAACCGCCGTGCTGGACGCGGAATCAGCCGCCAGTACATGCGGTGGCTTTTCCGCATTTTATCACACTCAGCCAGACAGAGCCACAGAGGAGAGAAGATTAGATCATACAACAGAGATAACACAGCCACTGTGCAAATAGGAAAGGCTGCAGTAAGACAGAGCACATTAGAAAAGCTATAGGAACATACAGGATAGAAGAAATAAGGCTCAAAATTTTGTTACAGAGTCTCTTTAAAGAGAAACCGTGACCAAGAATTGAACTTCTTTCCGATCAGTAGCTGATACCCCCTTTCCCATGAGAAATGTTCCCTTTTCTCAAACGGATCATCAAGGGGCTCTGTATGGCTGATATTGTGGTGAAACCCCTCCCTGAGGTGCTGACATCACACTGCAGGAGCCTTGTTGCATTGTGGGAAATAACAGCTGTTTCCAACTGCTAAAAAAGCAAGCAGCATCTCCTTTCACTGTTATCACCTGCCAGCAGTAAAGATGTCACCATGTGATAAATGTCAGAATGTAAATCAGGGAGAAGAAAGATTTTACAATGGGCAAACACTGACTAAATCATTTATACATACTTATTGTAAAAATTAAGCACTTTTGTTTATTACGTTATTTTCACTGGAGTTCCTCTTTAAGAAATTGGAGGAATTTCTGACACGAAGGGAGTCTTCATACCAGAAGTCACAACAGCAGACAAGTTTTTAAGAGTAAATAGCTTGTATGATAGGTCCTTCCGCAAGCTTTGAGCACAGTGAGAGGCACCCTGAACTAAAATAGCTACCTCAGCATTATGCATATATTTGGTCAGGAGTTAATCCTTAGGTAAGATAATGGCCCAAAACATAACTCCAAGCTATTTCAGGACCTACAATAGGAAAAAAGAACAAGATCAGGGGCCTGCATGCTGGGGCCCGTGGATATGCAGTTCAGCCAATCAGAAATAGGGTAGGCACCATTTAAAATTGCTCAGCTCTCTTTAGACAATAGGATCGATCCCTGGCACTGGCAGGCTAGTGACATGGGCAGTCGATGACATCACATATGACAAACACTGAATGAGCACCACCGTGCACTAAGGAGAGAGACAGACTGAAGGCAGAACACAGCTTCCAGAGACATCACCACGATAGAGGAGAGGAAGAAGCACTGTGACATGTAAGGAATTTTTGCTGCCTTGACCACATCTGAATGTTAGGTAGAAGTGTAGTGTTAAGGCGGGTGACGCAGAGACACACATAGGGACAGATTTAAAGGCGGTGGAGAGAAGATGAAGAGGCAGCAGTGCAAGAGGCTCTAATGTAGAGAAAGGTGAGACAGAGGCACAAGGAGGCTAGAATTTTAAAGGAGGCGAAGTGGCAGGTGGACAAGCAGCAGCACTTAAAGGACACCCTATACTGGGCTTCCATCCATTGCTCAGCTCTGACCCCTATTTTGTGGCTCCAGCTAGACCCAGTCTAACGGACTCTGTGCTCCTTGTCTGTCTAGCCCTACCAAGCTGTGTATTGCAGCCACGCCCAGTAGTGTTCTGGGCATGTGCCCTTCTGAAGTGCCATTTGTGGAGGTTCTGAAGTGTGATACCAAAGTGCGCCCTTCCATCCCTCCCACCCCAGCCGTCACACACTGATTGCTATTAGACTAAGAGGGCCACAGGACCCACAAAATCCCCAACACCTTAATATCTAGTTATCTGGCTTGCAGTCACTGCTATGTATCCCCTTTTCTTATTTCTTTCTGCTTCATACACAATTAGGAATGACAGCTGAATGAATTGTGCGCCCCCTCCTACACTGCGCCCTGAGTCTGGAGCCTCTCCAGCCTATGCCTCGGCCCGGCCCTGCTGCCACATAAGAAGAAACGGTTTTCTTGGGAACATCTCATTGACATTCTGAATAAATACATTTTTGTATCAAGCCCCGGCCTTTGCACCAATTAAGAGGGACTTAAATATGACGCCAACAGAGCAGTGGCATAACTATACCCCTCCAGGCCCCCATTTGGAGGCAATACATACATATGACAAAATAGCCCATATGCAATTCACTTTTCCTCCAGAGTTTTCTCCTAGGTGATTATTTTCACACCTTGCCATAAACTGTGTTTCAAACCACCAGCAAGCAAGAAAATAGTCTAAATACTTTTGATAGTACTTTTTCAATTGTAAAATGCTGAAAAGTTATGTTAAAGAAAAGATGAAAATTATCTCCTAGGAGATAACGCAGGAGAAAAAGTGAATTGCATATGGGCCCATATATATATTTCTGTACCAGAATTGTGTTTGTTTATCAGTAATGTTTATTCCCAGCCTTTCCATTGCTTAAGTTTCATTTCAAATAGTAATATTGAAGGAAACGTTAGTATGTATAAAAGATAAGGTGCGTTTAGATTGAATAATGAAAATATGTATTTTATGTGTGAACTATTCGTGGTATGCGACTGTTATGATCATGTCTGCAGCGTTTACTGCTGGCTGCAGTGGTATTGTAACCCAAGCAGTTCTGATGTCATTACATGCATTTTCTTGCATAGTTTGGTTTGCACTTAAACTAGTTGCTGATTCCATCTGCAGTCACTCTGAAATTAATGACAGTTTAACATGCTCTTGTGTAAACAAACATTGTCTGCTGCAGTGGAGGGGCAGTCCCTTTCCTGCAGGCTGCATATCATTGTCTGCCTTTTCCTGCTGTCAGCCTGTGATTAATTACCATTCACTTGTGTGGGAATCTGCAGGTCTGCTCCCATTGGATGACCTCAGTATAAAGAACTGCTTCCTGCAATGTCTCATGGGCTACCATAGTCTCAGATTCTATCTGTTACTCTGCCCGTGCCCCACCTCGTTCCTAATCCGTGTGGACTGCGCTGACTCCTGCGAAGGGGTCAGCGAGTCATCCTAGTTCTGCTCTTGTTTCTAGAAGTTGTTACTTTGCTTGTCTTGTGTCATATATTGGTTCATCGCCAATATATACGCATACTTGCACGTTTATTATTTTCCTTGTATTCGTGTTACGTTGATACATCAGTGTCGCTGATATATACGTACACGAACTGTTTATATCCTGTGTTCCGTTAGTTAGCGTTCCAGCACGCTGAGCTAGTTATCCTGTTCCTGGTCCTGTTTGTGGATTGCGTTCATCTCTGCGAAGAGATAGCGAATCCTTCTGAGTCCTGTTCCCTGTATTACTCCAGTCTTAGTCAGAGTTCCTGCTTATGTCATATATCGGTTCATTGCCGATATATACATATGTTAGTCAGACGTTACGAATAGTTTCATTGATAGCTGTAATTGTAATACGCTAGGAAATCATACTTGTTGTATATTTATCTGTGTTACGTTCATCTATCTTGATCCTGCTATTTTCTGGCTATCCTGTCCTGTCTTTGTGAGGCACGCCATCGCCGCAACGCATTGGCTGCCTCATTCCAGTCTGTCTGGTTTTGGACGCTTGCTGTCGCTAAGTAGTCGCTAGCTAGCAAGCGTTCATTCTGTCTACCTGTCCTGATCTCCTCAGTCCTGGTTTATGCGCTCAGCGCTACTTTGCGCTGAGACGTTATTACGAAAGTGTTGTTTGTGGCTGTTCGGATCTGCACCGGCTCTGTGCACCACAATCTCCTATTGGAGTCAGTCCTCTCCTCCACTAAACTGGGGATATCCTGATCCCTTGTGCTGGTGTGTGTACCTCCTTCACGTCAGCTTATGTGTTGTATTCTGACTGTGGAGATTACACCTCCAAGCTTAACATTATGGTAGCCCCATTACCAATCCCCATTGTGGGGGGGGGGGGGGTTCCCAGCAAAAATGACACTGTTTGTTATGGTTCCTGTTCCTTTAAGAAATTTGAAAAACTCAATTCTGAAACAGAAAATGAGTTTTTTTCTGAATGTACCAGGTTCCTGGCCAATCCCGAGCTCCAGGCTACTCCTGTTTCAACGTGGGCCCCCCAGCTAGTTTATGTTTTATTTAAGGGAAGATTGTTTCAGTGGGCCTACGATGTCTTGGATCATACCAATTTAAAAGAGAGACCACTGGAATTTCTAGCGTTTGTGATCCATAACTGGCTGCGCAAAACCGATTTGCCTAGCCCTTTTGATAAGCTCCTGGCAGCTTGTCAATCAGCTGCTCCTTCTACTGTCTACAAAAATAATCAGCAAGCAGATAATTGTTCTGATAACTTTTCTTCTGCTAAGGCAGTAGGGTCTAAAGCCAAACGTAAACGCTCCAAAAGAAAAGCGTTACAATTAGCGGAGTCGTTGCCCTTGGCGACTGCGCATCAGATCTGTAATGAGACTCCGCCAGTAGCAGATAATGAAATTCAGTCACCATTCAGGGGAGTCAAATGGACCTATGAAACTACTAATGAACTTTCATTGCTAGCCAGGGAAAATAAAAGTTCTTGTTTAAATGAATTATCTGAATATGATTATGAAGATATATTACAGAGTATTGAACAGATCAATTTATTCGTGCAGCAAGGGAAATTTGCATACACTACAGTTCAACACTTGCTACAGGTACTGGAGATCCTTAGGAATAAGAAATCGGCCAATCACCTGCTAAATAACCCAATGTATGTTTCTGCCACTAACACATTTGCAAACTATGATCAGCCGGAATGCTCAGCTGTTAAATATGCATGGGATCCTCCATTTGAGAAAGGAGAGATGGAAGCCCTGGTCTATGAATGGAAGAAAGATGCAAGTTCATTTTGTCAGTTTTACAGTGCAAAAAGTGAATTAGTATTGAATGCATGCATTAAGTCAGCCTATAACCTAATAAAAACTGGTGTGTGTGGGTATGACTTTGTGGCTCCATTGATCGATGTGTGGAGAATGATTCTGGACGATTTTTATGCGATTCAATCAGTTGATACCAGGGAAGACACACTGTCAAGTGGAGATTGTTCCACTTCCTCAGTTCCTGAGGACTCGCCTGCTTCAGCACCTTTGGCTGATTCAGCGAGTGATTCAGAGCTCCTTTTGTGTGAAATTGAAGTTCCTGTAAATCCACCCTGTACCATGGATAACTCAGTGTTACTTCCCAGTAAGACAGAAATTACTAATACTTCCTTAATCTTGCCCTGCACAAATTTCTCAGCAGAGGACCCAGAGGTCCTGCTGACTTCTGAGTCCAGCCTAGCCAGTACTCATGAGTCTTTGTTCAGTGAAACAGACACCAGAAAAATCTTGCCTGTCTCTGCAAACACTTCTGCAGAAATTACCTGTGTTAATAAAGTTCAACTCCTGTCTGATCCAGCAGATGCCAATAGATGCACTACATCAGTTTCTGAGTCCCAGCAATCCTGTCCAGAAATCTCAGAACCCCAGCATCTGAATTTTCCAATTTCACAATTGAATGGTGATTTAGATGCGCAAACATTGTGTTTTGATCTTCCTGTTTCTACACCTCACTCTAGTTTCATGAATAACTCAGAGCGTCTGCTATGTGAGTCCGAAATCGCAGAATTATTACCGTGTTCAGAAAATGTTCCAGTGAACTTGCCCTGTACCATGAATTGTGCAGTAGATCTCTCCAAAGAAACTCAGGTCACAGAATCATTATGCTGTCCAGCAGGTGCTTCCATGGTTTTGCCCTGCAGTGTGGACTGTTCGGTGATCCTGTCCAGTGAAGCTGTGGTCACAGAGTCTTATGCTTCACCCAGTACTTTGGATACTTCAAACCCTCTAGCAGAACAGTCTGAGGCACTGCTTACCTCAGTTGGTGTTGCAGTAATATTCACTTGTCTAGCAGCTGTTTTGGAATTACAGTCTGCTCTAATAAAACTTGATGAATTTCTGCCCAGCGAAGCAGAAGCCATTGAAATATTGTCCTCGTCAGCAAGTGTGTTAGATACCTTGCCCTGTACACAGTCTGATTTAACCAATGTTGTTGAGTCCCTCTCCAGTGTTTTAACAGCCGAGGAACTCCAGCCCTGTCCTCTGAATGTTTCAAAAGTCTTGCCCTGTAACATGGATAATTCTGACTCGCTGGAAAAAATAATAGAAATCTCAGAATTTCAGTCCGGGTTAATGAGTGTTTCTGAAACCCAGCCCTGTATCCTGGAAAATTCTGGTTCTCTGGCCGGTGTGGCAGAAGTTCCTGAGTCCCCTTCCTGTCCAGTGAGTTACTCAGTTTTGCCTAGTTCAGTGGGGATTGCTGCACTACTGACTTGTTTTGCAGCCCTTCATGAGCTCCAATCCAGTGTATTTGATGAGTCTCTGTCTAGTCCAGAAGAAGTTATGGGAACCCTGTTTAGTTCGGTGCATACATCAGAAGATTTGTCCTGTCTTGTAAATGCCCCTGAACATGATTTGTTAATAACTTTGCTGGAATCGGAGACATCTAAGTCTGATCCTGCATTTTTTAGTGAGAATCCAGTAACTGTGAAGTCTAGTCATGATGATTTTTTTTTGCCCAGTCCTGGTTTCGGTCCTACCTTGACTGACTTTGAGGTTTGCAGTTCCTTGACATGCCCAGAAGTCTCTCTTGTGCCGGTGTGCCCAGATGTGCTTCGTATGCCAGAGTGCCCAAGTGTGTCTGTGTTGGCGTGCTCACACGCTTCCCTAGTGGAGACATGTTCTGATGTTGCCGGTTGGCCTGCATGCCCGGAGATGGTTCTGGTCCCTAAAAACCCTGATCTTGATGTTTGTCCTTGTGACCCTGACTCTAGAGTTGCCCTGGGTTCCATAGGGGTTCTTGATGGTTCTCCATGTGAGCCTAAGGGGCGTTCTGACCTGTGGGGATCTCTTTGGAGCTTCCAAGTGTTCTGGGAGATCTCTGAGGAAACTTGTCCTGGTACCTTGGACTGGTTCAACGGTGGGTTTTGTGTTGGTGGGGACAGTTCCGGTGGGCATTGCAAAGGCTTTGGCGTTTTTGGACAGTCCCGGGAAGGCGGTGGGTATCGCTCAGAGAGTTTCTGGGGGCTTTTCTCTGGAAGTCGTGGTTCTGATGGGTATCACACTGAGGCTTGTGGTGCTGACGGGCATGGTTCTGTAGGTTCTGGTTCTGATGGGTCCAGTCTGGTGGGGACTGATTCTGGAATTTGGTCTTGCCGGGCTGTCCCGGTCATCATGAATTATCAGTCAGATTGTTTTGTTGGGAATTTCAGTTTCGAAAAGCGTCTGGTATCCTCTTTTAAGGGGGGGGGGGGGGGGGTAATGTTATGATCATGTCTGCAGCGTTTACTGCTGGCTGCAGTGGTATTGTAACCCAAGCAGTTCTGATGTCATTACATGCATTTTCTTGCATAGTTTGGTTTGCACTTAAACTAGTTGCTGATTCCATCTGCAGTCACTCTGAAATTAATGACAGTTTAACATGCTCTTGTGTAAACAAACATTGTCTGCTGCAGTGGAGGGGCAGTCCCTTTCCTGCAGGCTGCATATCATTGTCTGCCTTTTCCTGCTGTCAGCCTGTGATTAATTACCATTCACTTGTGTGGGAATCTGCAGGTCTGCTCCCATTGGATGACCTCAGTATAAAGAACTGCTTCCTGCAATGTCTCATGGGCTACCATAGTCTCAGATTCTATCTGTTACTCTGCCCGTGCCCCACCTCGTTCCTAATCCGTGTGGACTGCGCTGACTCCTGCGAAGGGGTCAGCGAGTCCTCCTAGTTCTGCTCTTGTTTCTAGAAGTTGTTACTTTGCTTGTCTTGTGTCATATATTGGTTCATCGCCAATATATACGCATACTTGCACGTTTATTATTTTCCTTGTATTCGTGTTACGTTGATACATCAGTGTCGCTGATATATACGTACACGAACTGTTTATATCCTGTGTTCCGTTAGTTAGCGTTCCAGCACGCTGAGCTAGTTATCCTGTTCCTGGTCCTGTTTGTGGATTGTGTTCATCTCTGCGAAGAGATAGCGAATCCTTCTGAGTCCTGTTCCCTGTATTACTCCAGTCTTAGTCAGAGTTCCTGCTTATGTCATATATCGGTTCATTGCCGATATATACATATGTTAGTCAGACGTTACGAATAGTTTCATTGATAGCTGTAATTGTAATACGCTAGGAAATCATACTTGTTGTATATTTATCTGTGTTACGTTCATCTATCTTGATCCTGCTATTTTCTGGCTATCCTGTCCTGTCTTTGTGAGGCACGCCATCGCCGCAACGCATTGGCTGCCTCATTCCAGTCTGTCTGGTTTTGGACGCTTGCTGTCGCTAAGTAGTCGCTAGCTAGCAAGCGTTCATTCTGTCTACCTGTCCTGATCTCCTCTGTCCTGGTTTATGCGCTCAGCGCTACTTTGCGCTGAGACGTTATTACGAAAGTGTTGTTTGTGGCTGTTCGGATCTGCACCGGCTCTGTGCACCACAATCTCCTATTGGAGTCAGTCCTCTCCTCCACTAAACTGGGGATATCCTGATCCCTTGTGCTGGTGTGTGTACCTCCTTCACGTCAGCTTATGTGTTGTATGCTGACTGTGGAGATTACACCTCCAAGCTTAACAGAGACGTGACTGCATAGATGAAAAAAGGCGCCTGGAAAAAAAGTCCAGGGGATTGCCACTAGTAGAATATAGCTAAAATTAACGATATTCTACTACAGTATTTTGATAATAATAATTTATTATAGTGATATTTACCAAGAATTTACCATGGCTAAACCTAACCCTACTCTCGCACAGAACACTCTCCTGGTAGTGCCTAACTCTAAGACCCCCTCCCCCTAGTGGTGCCTAACCATAAGACCTTCCCCCGGTGGTGGCTAACCCTAAAACCCCCTCTGGTGGTGGTGAATAACCCTAAGACCACCTCCACTCATGGTGCCTAACCCTAAGACCCCCCCCGGTGGTGCCTAACCCTAAGGCCTCTTTCACAGTGGGACGTTAAAGGGATACTGTAGGAGGGTCAGGGGAAAATGAGTTGAAATTACCCGGGGCTTCTAATGGTCCCCCGCAGACGTAATGGTCCCCCGCAGCCACTCACCGATGCTCCGGCCCCGCCTCTGGTTCAGTTCTGGAATTTCAGACTTTAAAGTCTGAAAACCACTGCGCCTGCGTTGCCGTGTCCTCGCTCCCGCTGATGTCACCAGGAGCGTACTGAGCAGGCACAGACCATACCGGGCTTGTGCTATACACTCCTGGTGACATCAGCGGGAGTGAGGACACGGCAATGCAGGCACAGTGGTTTTCAGACTTTAAAGTTGGAAATTCCAGAAGTGAACCGGAGGCGGGGTTGGAGCATCGGTGAGTGGCTGCGTGGGCCCAGGATGTCTGCGGGGGACCATTAGAAGCCCCAAGTAAGTTCAACTCATTTTCCCCCAACCCCCCTACAGTATCCCTTTAAAGTCGCATGTTGTAAAAATTTATAACGCAGACTAACACACAGCAATACAAAGTCTGTGCGACATTCACAGTGCACACGTTGCATTGTATGTAACGTGTAGCAATATTCATAAAGTGCTGCATGCTGTGCGTTAAGCAATAAATTTGCTGCATTATGTGTGTTGCACATGCTCAGTAATGTGTTTTTTTTAAATGTAACGCATGCGCCGTTTTAGTTCCTTCAGTATGCAACGAAAATGGCGCACCAAGAGACACATAATGCAGTGCAAAATAATGTCTAATTTCATAACCTACATGCTCTGCGTTAGGGGCATGTTGTGCAACTTTAACATCGCATCAAACGCAACGTCCCACTGTAAAAGAGGCCTAAGACCTTCCTGGTATTGACTAATCCTAAGACTCCCCTGGTGGTGCCTAAACCTAGCCCCCCTGATGGTGCCAAAACCATAACCCCCCCCCCTAAACTGATAAACACCCCCCCACACACACATACCGCAGAGCCATAATATGCGGCAAAACAGGTAAATTTTGACGCCCGATTAACTGTAATACAGTAAAACATTGGTGCCTGATAGAATCGTCAGTGGAGGGGGCTTGCGGTAAAGACGCAATTCTATCAGGTTTCTCTGGGCGCCAACATTTACTGTATTGCTGCTAATCTGGCGCCTCCAGGCGCCAAAATGTACCTGCTTTTCCGCATATTGCAGCCATTATAAAAGCCGCAATTTGCAACAAAAGGTAAATTTCTGTGCCCAGAGGTGTCCGATAGCGGCCACTTCTGCGCCCTTTTGTTCCTGGCCTCGGCGTGACTAGGGGTATGGTTTGAGATGCAAAGCCAAGGCGGTTGGATACTAACCTTAGAAGATGGAAGCCTCCCACGTCTTCTTCAAGACCACCACTGCCTGGGAACCTTTGAAAATTTGCACCCATGCTCCTCTTTGTGCTCGAGGGCACCCATACTGTACCTGAGGGAGTACAGTCCCGTCTGCTCTGTACCACGGAGCTGCTCATGGTCGTGCAACTTTGGCTTACTGCACAGGACAGAACGGCCGCGCTTGTACACAAAGGGGAGCGCAGCAACGAGAATGTATCTGACAAGCACTTGCCAGAGGTGGCTGGATAGTGTAATGGTTAAGGTTCTGCCTCTGACACAGGTGACCTGGGTTTGACTACTGCTGGTTCTACTATTGGGGTCGACGAATACATGGAAAGCCTCTGGACTATTCAGCTTTCTCTCTATTTAGATAAAAATCTAACTTTTTTTTTCATCTTCCTCTGGTTCACTTTAAAGGTGTCTCTGTTCTAAAACTGTTATCAAATATGGCTTGTACAATAAGCTGATATGTACACAGATTGCTACCTCAGAACAAAGATAGGGACAAACAAGGAAGAAAGTGTAAAAATCTGGCTCCAAAAGAGGGACTGTCCCTCTGATAAAATGGACAATTGGGAGCCAACAATGTACACTTCATTGACTTCAAACAGAGCTGACAAAATTCAGTCTGGGAAAAAAACTATTGCTTGGGAAAGCAGGCATGTGGCTGCTCGCATCAGCCTCGCCCACTAGATGGCGCCTGAGCACCTTCGTAATGGAGCACAAAGCGTCACATCCTCTGCTTGGAGTCCCGATTAGAGGAAAGTCCAGAAGGAATCGGAGCAGACCGGAGCCTGTGTGGGCGAAGGCAGGACGCGCAGCAGCAGCTCTATCCCCTTCTTCCTTTATGTCCTCCTCTCCCTGTAGTGTGTCCCTGCTGTCAGTATGGGCTCTCCTCTCCTCCTCCTCGTAGCTGGATTGTTCCTCGGACTCCCCCAGGAGAGCAGCTCCTGCCCCAGCCGCTGCCTGTGTTTCCGGAGCACGGTGAGATGCATGCATCTGATGCTGGAGAACATCCCCTCTGTGTCACCGCAAACTACTATCCTGTAAGTGGCTACATCTATGCCTTGCCTCTGCTATCCATGCCTCGCTGCTGCTGCTGCTGAGGATGTGACTTGCTGGAACTTTTACTGTGACTTTTCCTAGAGTTCTTCTGTTCCAGGTGTTTGGGGGATGGGCGGCACTAATCCTTTGCAGCTCACTGACTGTTACCCTGCCAGTTGTCATTGTGCTGCTGTTGGAACTTTTTTTTGTTGTTTTGTAATGCTGGGAATAAACAATGCGTTTTTTTTTCAGCAGATACTGGCTGATTGATTTTTTGATCTTTTTACCAATTGTTTTTCCGATCAATTTCCATTCACTAAAAATCGATCAGAGAAATCAGATCGAACCTGTCGGAAATGATCTATTGAGCCATCTAACTGCCAAAAAAACCTCATTGTGTGTTTCCAGCATCATGCCTGGTACACACGATGCAATTTTCTATCAGACTGACGGTTGAATCGATTACTTCTGGCAGGTCTGATCTGATTTCCGATTATTTCTCTGATCACATCTATGCAAAAACGATCAGAAATCAGATTGGACCTATTGGAAATAACAGACCATCAATCTGAGGGAAAATTGAATCGTGTACCAGGCATAAAAGGTAGAAGCTGGTTACTGGTATACTGGTGTATTTTGTACACATTGTATTCTTCTTTGAGTTTGTATAGTGAAGCCTGGTGCACACCAGACAATTTTCACTTCTGATCCTATTCCAGCGAGTGATCAGATCAATAATCAGATCTGAGATTGATTGGATTTAGAAGAAAGCTTGTCTACACGTATGCAATTTTTTAAAAAATTCAGGATTCCATTTCCTCCAGTGTACATGTATCAAAAGGGCATTCACACAGAATGCTTGTCAGTATTTTGATTGATATTTTCCGGCATGTTTGATCGAGATGCAGTGTCTGTGATGTCTGGATTTTGAATATTTATCCAGTGATTCTGCGCTGTCTGGTCCGAGCAGTCTGTTCACTGCATCTGCCTGAGGTTTGGCTGATCTTGTCTCCCACCCGGGGGAGGGTGGTTGAGCTGTAAGTTACGTGGATTTGTTTCATGTCCCATCGAGAAACAGAACAATTTTGAGTTCTGGATTTTTTACTGTCAAAATCTGTAGTTTGTGTTGTGGTTTTTTTTTCCCAAAACTTGATCATGTTCTAGATTGGATGTTGGATCCGAAGTGAAAATTGCATGATGTGTATCAGGCCTAAGAGTCAACATTTTATGTAGTCTTTTAAGATTTATATTCAAATTGATGATTTGATTGGTTCCACTTCTTGTGGAATCGCTGGGAAACCTTATAGGGAGGTGCCGGTAACGTGATTGGATGCTGTTTCAACAGTTCTCCAATGACAACATCCTCTGGAACTTTTAGACTTCAGATAGGTTGTAGTAATTACTACGCCCACACTGTTCGGCCAATTAGAAAGCTTCAAGTTGTAGAGGGTCCTGTGATTGAAGAACTGTTCCCTGTGAGGCTTCCTGTCAACCATACTAGCTCTGAGACTGCTCCAGTGTCAGAATCTGACTATCTCTGAGGGCTCGTTCACACTAAGGGCTCTTTTCCACTATGAAATGCAATCGCGATTCCGATCGCAATCGCGTTTCAATTTCCACCATGCGATTGCGATTGAGCTACTGTACTCATTATAGTGCAGCTCAATCGCATACAAAACGTGGCTGGACGATGATTGCCCTTTGACCAAAATCGCATCGCAATCGGATCGCACTAATGGAAATTGCTGCTGCAGTTTCCATTAGTTTAATGTACTTTGCGATCAGAAGCAAATCGCAGGCTAGTGGAAAAAGGCCCTAAGGGAATTTTTGCCCTTTTTTCAAGCGCAGGCGATTTTCAAAATCGCCCTAAAACGCTTGTGCAATGATTCCCTATGTGAGAGTTCACAGCTGAAAGGTTCGTTTCCGATCTGCTCAGCAAAGCGCTGCCTGTACCATTTCTGAGGTGATTTTGCTTCAAAGAAAGGTAAAGGAAAAAACGCAAACGTGCACAAAATCTGTTTGTGCAGTGATTGCGTTCGCGTTTTTAAGAATAAATACATTGTATTTATTCTTTTCCAGGTCAAAGTATTCACTTCCTGACTTGCGTCAGGGAGTGAATTTTAAAACCGATCTGGAAAAGCGCTTAGAGGAGCACTTTTAACAAAAACGCAGCACGCAGTGGAGCGCCAGGAGGTGCTAAAAGAACAGCACGCTAAACGCTCGCGTTTTCGTTTTTTGATGTGAAGGAGGCCTAAAGATGCGGTCACACCTACAATTAATATTGTTACAAACGCACTTTCAGTGATGTGCAACCTTTTTTCATATGTTGCCTACTAACCAGAAGAGTAAACAAAGAATGATGATTGTTCCAGGTTTGCTTCTGTGGATACTTGTTTTAAGTATGTATGGGATTGTCTGATGTTTGCCATTGTTTGTATACAAAGCGTATGCATGGAATATAAGGAAGTAAAAAATGTTGGCTTACATCTACAGAAATAAATGTGCATTTTGGATGGAATCTCTTCTGACGGCTAGCAAGTATTTCTGCCTGCGCCCAGGATACAAAAGCATTTCTTATTTTTAACAAGCTAATTATTTGAATATGTGCAACATTTATTAAAATAACCTATTATTAAAGTATTGTGAGGCAAATCTTATAACAAGAGTTCGTTTTCAAAAATGTTAATCTATGTGTACGTGGCTTCACGAAGATACAACAGTTGGACAGGTCTAGGCCAATTCAGGTATTCATGTAGCAGAGAAGATTGATGGAAGCAAGAAGTAGGGCCAGTGCAAAAACCGCTAGAGCATCCGCAAACGCTAGCGGTGTTTGAAGCTGTTTTTTCAGAGCGATTCTAGGCATGTTTAAAGAGATTTTCTAAACATGCCTAGCGGTTTTTGGCGTGTTTCTGTGTAGCAGATTTTATGAACAGGAACAGAGGCGCCAGAAGAATAAAAACAGGCTTTAAAACTGTTAAAAATGCTTGGGAGGCAGTGGTGGACTTACCTCCTGTAAGCAGACACTAGAAACTGTCAATTAATGAAACAAATAATGTATTGGCATACTCCACAAAAGGTTGCAATGCGTTTTTCAGGCAATCTCCTGCTTCCTCAGGCAATTGAGAGTAGGGGAGCATACAACTGTGAACAGAGGCAAGAACAGGGGGACATACGCATCAGAACCATATACTGTGTGACAATGATTGAAACGTCACTTATTAGATCTTTACAATCAGCTAATACAGGATTGAATGTAGATATCGTTGTATACAGTGTGCATGGTAGGCAGTGTGAGATAGTAGGGTGACTCTTGTTTGTCGTAATGACCGGGTGATACTTATTGGGTATATAGTGGTAAAAACGGGGAGGAGGGGGCGAAAGAGGCGGGAGTGTAATGTAATTTTTACCTCTATATACTCAATAAGTATCACCCGGTCATTACAACAAACAAGAGTCACCCTACTATCTCACACTGTCTACCATGCACTGCCTACCATGAGATTGGGGCTAGTAGAGTGAATGTTAGGGTTAGTATGAAATGTCAACTGGTGTAACTACACTGGAGAGACTTTTGTAGATTGAAACTGCTGGAAAAATCTGCCGGTGTTTTGCAGGCCAGGGTCTGAGTTATTTGTGTGGTGGTCCCCCTTCACATCGTGCTGTACAGCATCTCTTCCTGGATCAAGTGCGCGCTCCATGCTACTGCGCAAGTGCGGGCGTGCTCAGTCTTCCAAAGGGACGTGCTCAGCAATGGGGGACCACGAAGTAGCAAGAGAACCCTCAATAGGATCCTGAGCTTCCCTATCTTAACCACTTCAGGATCGTAGGCTTACAAGGTCCGTCATCCAACGTACAGCATCTGAAGCTAATATAGCGCTGAAGACCATTAGCAGAGACAACGTAACACCTTGGTCAAACTTCAAAGAAATTGATGAAGAAGTCACATCAAGCATCCTCCTTCACCTCCGCCTAACTACCTGTGACCTGGATCCTGGCCCAATACAGTTCATGTTGAACTGCCCGACCTGTTTGTACCGGTATTCCTCAAAATTGTTAACTGTTCCTTACAATCAGGGATATTTCCTGCTTTACTGAAGGAAGCAATCATCAGGCCTCTCCTCAAAAAACCCTCCCTGGACCCTGATGCAATGACCAGCTACAGACCTGTCTCTAACCTTCCCTTTCTGGGTAAGCTAATAGAAAAATCTGTATACCTCCAGCTAGAATCCAAAATCCTACAAAACAGCAGCTATGACCCATTCCAGTCTGGCTTCAGGAAACACCACAGCACTGAAACTGCTCTCATCCAAATATGCAACCACCTGCTCATGGCAAGAGACAGAGTGTTCCATCCTCTTACTGCTAGACCTTTCTGCAGCCATTGATACAGTTGACCATGACATCTTGATAAACAGGCTACAGGAATACTGCGGCATTGATGGCATAGTTCTTCAGTGGTTCCAATCGCTCTTGAGTGGCAGAACCCAAAAAGTGTCTATGGGGCCCTTCCTGTCCACCCCTATACCACTTAAGAATTGGGTGCCCCAGGGCTCAATCCTCTCTCCCCTGCTTTTCACAATTTACATGTTACCGCTTGGAAAACTAATCCAAAAACATGGCCTGACATACCACTGCTATGCGGACGACACCCAACTATATCTTTCCTTCAAGCCTGGTGTGACAGACCCAACTCCAACTATAAACGCCTGCTTACGCGAACTACAGCAATGGATGAATGACAACTGGCTGAAACTAAATGCAGACAAAACTGAAGTCCTTCTGATTGAAGGGCAGCGCATGACAACAAAACAACTTAACTTGCAGTCTTCACCTCTGGGAATAGGAGGCATGGATCTACGCAGCTCTAATCATGTGTGTAGCCTGGGAGTTCTAATTGATGGGGATTTAAACTTCAGAACTCACATCTCTGCTGTGGTGAAATCCTCCTATTTTTCACCTTAAGAACATTGCAAAAATCAAGCACATCATCCCCCCCAAAAGATCTACCAACTTTAGTTTATGCCTTCATTACCTCCCGACTGGACTACTGCAATGCTCTCTACACTGGCCTTCCAAAAAAAGACTTGTACTGCCTACAGCTGATACAGAACACTGCTGCCAGACTGCTAACCAACCAACCCCATCACTGCCATATAACGCCAGTCCTGCACTCCCTTCACTGGCTACCTATAGAATGGAGGGTCTTATTCAAGATCGGCCTACTGACATTGAAATCACTGAATAATCTGGGCCCTGAATACATGAAAGAAATGTTGCAGCTGCGTAGCAATCCCCACATTCTCAGATCCACAGGTTCTATTAATCTAGTCATACCCAGAATCCACTTGGAAACTGTTGGTCCCAGAGCCTTCTGTCATGCTGCCCCTACGTTTTGGAACTCCTTACCTCAACAGATCAGGACAGCTCCATCCCTGGACATGTTTAACCACTTCCCGACCGCCGCATGTACAAATGGCGGCCGGGAAGTGGATCCCGCAAGGACCACCGCATATACAATTGGCGGCGGTCCTTGTACGGGCATGGGCGGAGCGATGACGAATGACGCGATCCTCCGCCGGGGACTGGCTCCGCCCACCTCGCGCTGTAACCCGCCGGCCGCTCGGAAGCGCCGGCGGGTTACTAGCACCCGGATTGCCGCATACAAAGTGTATAATACACTTTGTAATGTATACAAAGTGTATTATACAGGCTGCCTCCTGCCCTGGTGGTCCCAGTGTCCGAGGGACCACCAGGGCAGGCTGCAGCCACCCATGTCTGCACCCAAGCACACTGATTTCCCCCCCCCCTGCACCCTGATCGCCCACAGCACCCCTCAGACCCCGCCCACCCCCCAGACCACTGTTTGCACCCAATCACCCCCCTAATCACCCATCAATCACTTCCTGTCACTATCTATAAACGCTATTTTTTTTTTATGCCCTAAACTGCCCCCTGCTCCCGCCTGATCACCCCCCCCACCCCTCAGATTCTCCCCAGACCCCCCCCCCCCCTGTGTACTGTATGCATCTATCCCCCTGATCACCTGTCAATCACCCATCAATCACCCCCTGTCACTACCACCCATCAATCAGCCCCTAACCTGCCAATTGCAGGCAATCTGATCACCCACCCACACCAATCGATCGCCCGCAGATCCGACGTCAGATCACCTCTCAAGTGCAGTGTTTACATCTGTTCTCTACCCTAAACACCCACTAATTACCCATCAATCACCCCCTGTCACTGCTACCCATCAGATTAGACCCCTATCTGCCCCTAGGGCACTCAATCACCCTCCCACACCCTCAGAACGCCCTCAGACCCCAGCCCTGATCACCTCGCCAGTGCTTTACTTGCATCTATTCCCCCTGTAATCTCACCTTGAGACACCCATCAATCACCTCCTGTCATCCCCTAGCACACCTATCCATCAGATCAGGCCCTAATTTGCCCCGTGTGGGCTCCTGATCATTCGGCCAAACCCTCAGATCCTCCTCAGACCCCCTTCCGATCACCTCCCCAGTGCATTGATTGCATCTATTTTCCCCTCTAACCACCCCCTGAGACACCCATCAATCACCTCCTGTCACCTCCCTAGCACTCCATCAGTTCAGGCCCAATACAACCTGTCATCTAAAAGGCCATCCTGCTTATGACCGGTTCCACAAAATTCGCCCCCTCATAGACCACCTGTCATCAAAATTTGCAGATACCCCTGAACAGTCATTTTGAGACATTTGGTTTCCAGACTACTCACGGTTTTGGGCCCGTAAAATGCCAGGGCGGTATAGGAACCCCACAAGTGACCCCATTTTAGAAAAGACACCCCAAGGTATTCTGTTAGGTGTATGACGAGTTCATAGAAGATTTTATTTTTTGTCAAAAGTTAGCGGAAGTTGATTTTTATTGTTTTTTTTTCACAAAGTGTCATTTTTCACTAACTTGTGACAAAAAATAAAATCTTCTATGAACTCACCATACACCTAATAGAATACCTTGCGGTGTCTTCTTTCTAAAATGGGGTCACATGTGGGGTTCCTATACTGCCCTGGCATTTTAGGGGCCCTAAACCGCGAGGAGTAGTCTAGAAAACAAATGCCTCAAAATGACCTGTGAATAGGACTTTGGGCCCCTTAGCGCACCTAGGCTGCAAAAAAGTGTCACACGTGGTACCGCCGTACTCAGGAGAAGTAGTATAATGTGTTCTGGGGTGTATTTTTACACATACCCATGCTGGGTGGGAGAAATCTCTCTGTAAATGGACAATTGTGTGTAAAAAAAATTCAAACAATTGTCATTTACAGAGATATTACTCCCTCCCAGCATGGGTATGTGTAAAAAATACACCCCAAAACACATTATACTACTTCTCCTGAGTACGGCAATTTCACATGTGTGGCACTTTTTTGCAGCCTAACTGCGCTAAGGGGCCCAAAGTCCAATGAGCACCTTTAGGCTTTACAGGGGTGCTTACAATTAGGCACCCCCCAAAATGCCAGGACAGTAAACACCCCACAAATTACCCCATTTTGGAAAGTAGACACTTCAAGGTATTCAGAGAGGGGCATGGTGAGTCCGTGGCAGGTTTCATTTTTTTTTTTGTCGCAAGTTAGCAGAAATGGAAACTTTTTTTTTTTCTTTTTTTTTTGTCACAAAGTGTCATTTTCCGCTAACTTGTGACAAAAAATAAAATCTTCTATGAACTCACCATGCCTCTCAGTGAATACTTTGGGATGTCTTCTTTCCAAAATGGGGTCATTATACTATCCTGGAATTCTAGCCCCTCATGAAACATGACAGGTGGTCAGAAAAGTCATAGATGCTTCAAAATGGGAAAAATCACTTTTTGCACCATAGTTTGTAAACGCTATAACTTTTACCCAAACCAATCAATATAGGCTGAATGGTTTTTTTTTTTATTAAAAACATGTTTGTCCACATTTTTCGTGCTGCATGTATACAGAAATTTTACTTTATTTGAAAAATGTCAGCACAGAAAGTTAAAAAAAATCATTTTTTTGGCAAAATTCATGTCTTTTTTGATGAATATAATAAAAAGTAAAAATCGCAGCAGCAATCAAATAGCACCAAAAGAAAGCTTTATTAGTGACAAGAAAAGGAGCCAAAATTCATTTAGGTGGTAGGTTGTATGAGCGAGCAATAAATCGTGAAAGCTGCAGTGGTCTGAATGGAAAAAAAGTGCCTGGTCCTTTTACAATTCAGGCCACTGCAGCTTTAGGGTTCACTGCAGGGCCATACAACTCAGTACACAAGTGATTTCCCCCCCCCCCTTTTTTTCTGCCCACCAACAGAGATTTCTGTTGGTGGGCTCTGATCCGTGTGTGTGTGTTTAAATTTGACTTTCTTTTCTTTTTTTTTTTTTTAATTCCTGGTCCTCTTTCCCCCCGCCAGCCAATCACCGTGATCGGCTGTCATGGGCACCGCTGGGAGACTGATTACGGAGCTCGGCGCAGATCTCCTGCAAAACCCCGCCCCAGGACTTCACGCCAGTTGGTGTTAAGTGGTCCTGGGGCTGCCGCCGCATTCACGCCAATCGTAGAGCAGTTAGTAAGTAGTTATGGTAAGTATCTGATTTTGTATCTGAGCTTTGGCTTGGGTACACTTAACCTCTTAAGGACTACGGGCTTAACGCCCCCCCCCCCCCCCCAAAGACCAGGCCAATTTTCACAAAATAGGCCACTGCATCTTTAAGGCCAAGCTGCAAGGCCGCACAACACAGCACACAAATGATTCCCCCCCCCCTTTTCTCCCCACCAACAGAGCTCTCTGTTGGTTGAGTCTGATCGACCCCCCCCCCCCTAGTGTTTATTTTTTATCAAATATTTGTCTTTATTTTTTACTATTTTTTTTTCTAAAACCCCTCCCTCTTCCCAGCCAGCCAATCCTGGCGATCAGCTGTCATAGGCTTCTGCCTATGAGAGTCAATCGCTCTCTAGTGTCCCAGGGGGGCAGCCGTGTTACATGGCTATCCCCAGTACAGTGCTGCTGCAGACCACAGCGCTGTACAAGGTAATTAGATGACGGTTTCGCCGTCTAACAGTCTCCTGAGCCGCTTGGAGACTGAAGGTGGAGCTCCGCTCCGCCTACCAACAGGAGATGCGCGTGCAGCCTGCGTGCGATCTCCTGCACTGCGAGCCCCAAGGACCTTACGCTGATCGGCGCTAGGCTTTCCTGGGTCTGCCACTGCGGTCACGTCCATCGGCGTGACGCGGTCGGCAAGCAGTTAATACTCACCTGATGCTAGAAGATGGAGACTACTGTGGGCGTGAGTTACAGATTACCCAGCAAGCTCATGGTGAACCAAGCCCGAATAATCACAAATACCTCCGGTTTTAAGAGGGCAAACTTCTGTTTTGCATCTGTGGGCTTGAAAACGGCAGATTTATTTTTTATCATCTATTTTAGCAAGTCACACGTTCCATGCTTTGTCCTCTGATCTCACAGTGGATGTACACAGAGAGTGTACGCAAGACCATCATTTCCAGATGACCCGGAATGACTTTCACAATGACTTTCATGGGAGAAGACTAGCGTATGGGGCTGGGTGGCTGCAAAGTGTTAATATTGTCATCTAATCCGTTTGATCATTTCATGCCCTCATCCTGTGATCTGATGCTTTTTCTGACCCGTAATTGGTCTGCATTGTGCTGCATCAAGGGCTTTTCAATGTTGCTGTGTGCTATGTAGAGGGGTCTGCTAAGTGGGGGGGAGGCAGGGGGGCTTCTGTCTGAATGGGACTTGCTGAGTGTTCAGAGGGTTTATTAATTCTTAACTTTTCAGCCTTTGTTCTCAGTGGAGTGAAAGCCTTTAATAGGTTACTATTTGGAATGTAAAATGAATCCTAATTATATGAAAACATTTGAAGGGTGTCGTTTTTTTTTGGCTTGCATGAAAAAAAGTTGGTTCGCGTTTCCTTTTTCCCGCAGCAGGAGAATCTTGTGATCCTGTAATACTGTTTTCTAACTTTGTGCCTGATTCTGAATAGGAACACAATGGATGTGATTCAGTTCACCTTTTCTCCTAAGTTTCCGCCTAGGAGACAAATGGCCTCAATTCACTAAGCTTATCTCCAGTCTTTAAAAACTCTTCTAGAGTTGTTACCATGGTGATAAGGCATGTAGTATTCAGGAAACATTTTACCTCAGGCAAACCTAATGTTACCTCTTCTGTCTTTAAGTTAACTCTTCAATCCTTAAAATAACTCCAGAGTTAAGGTGGCCATACACTGGCCCGATTTGCGGCAGTTTCGACAGCAGATTCGATCACTGGGATCGAATCTGCTGCCAATCGTTCGCGCAACACGCACCCGCCGATCCGATTTCCTCCCGAAATCGGATCGGTCCGTCGATCGCGCCGTGCGGGAAATTACCCTCGATCGCCCGCGGGTAGGGAGCGCGTCGCTAGCGGCGGCCGATCCGATCAGGTATACATTACCTGAGGCTGGCTCCCGGGCATCCCGTCCGTCACTGCTCCCGTCATGGCACCTCTGGCATCCTCGTATAACTTCCGCTGTCATGCCAGTGACAGCGGAAGTACAACTAGAGGGCGCTCTATTTGAACTTCCGCTGTCACTGGTATGATAGCTTAAGTTCTATGCGGATGCCGGAGCCGGAGGTGCCACATGACGGGGACATCACGCCCGGGAGCCAGCCTCAGGTAATGTATACCGGCGGGGGGAGCGGCGGCAGCACCACCACAACAGATTGTGATCGGTTTCAGGCTGAAATCGATTCACAATCTGTTTGCAGGAAAGGCAGCCATACGATCCCTCTCTGATCAGATTCGATCAGATAGGGATCTGTCAGCTGGTCGATCTGATGGCACATCGACCAGTGTATGGCTGCCTTTAAAGACAGGCTGTTCATTAACTGCGTGTGAAAATAACTACAGAGGAGGTAAATTAACTACAGAGGAGGTAACTTAAGGAATGAAGAGATAAGATAACTCTCTCACTGGGCGGATGTAAGTTTTCTCTTGCCTTATCTCCAGCATGACCTTAGTGAATTGAGGCCAATGTTTTTAAAGTGGACCTGAACTCTTGCACAGGACAGAAAGAAAATATAGTGAAATGCACCCTGTAGGTATTTAGAGAGTTTAGTCTGTCTAATTTCCCCTCATCTGTGACTAATTATCACTGTAAGTTGATTCCTTTAGCTGTGTCAGCTCAGGAATCTTCTCTGCCACAGCAGAGCAGCTAATTTGTAAACACAGGATATTAACAATATGTCTGCTTCCATGAAAGCAGCAAGCAAGTACAAAGCAGATTTATTGCAGGATTTGTATCCAGGAAAGAAATGTTTTCTTAAAAGGTTATGTTGTTGCTTATCTTTTAGAGCAGAGAGTAAGTTCTGAGTTCAGGTGTGCTTTAGCAAAAAGTAGGTGAAAAAGTGTTATAAAAATGATTCTGGTTATCTTCTTACTTGCCAGTGGCCTAAAAGGCATTTTATGTATAATTTAAAAATATCACCTAACAGAACACTGATAATTAGGACCATAAATATTTGGACAGAGACAATTTTTTAAATGAAACAACGTAGATGCAGTTAAACTGCAGACTTTCAGCTTTAATTTAGTGGGGTGAACAAAACCATTGCATAAAAATGTGAGGCAACTAAAACATTTTTTGTTTTAACGCAATCCCCTCATTTTATGGGCTCAAAAGTAATTGGACAGTTGACTCAAAAGCTATTTCATGGGCAGATTGGAGGAAGTCCGTTGTTATTATGAATTTAGCAGATGCAAGGCCTGGAGTAGATTTGAGAGGTGGTGCTTGCATGTGGAAGATTTTGCTGAGAACAGACAACATGCTGTCAAAGGAGCTCTCCGTGCAGGTGAAAAAAATCCAGCCTTAACCCCTTCCTGACCGCCTAACGCCGATAGGCTTCAGGAAGGTGGTAGCCCCAGGATCAGCTAATGCCGAAGGGCATCAAGTTCTGGGACGGTGTTTTGCAGGGGAACGCGCGCTGATGCACACACATCCCCGCTTTGTCAGAAGTGCTGCTAACAGACTAAAAAAAAAAAGTCCATTTCTTCTCTTTGTACAGCGTTTTTTGCTCCTGAAAACGCTCATGGAATCGCTTGCAAACCGCCCATACAAAAGCTAGCGATTGCGATTAGCGATAGCGTTTTGTAGTGGGTTCCAGGCCTAACACTAAATAGACTTTCCCAAATAATCGGTAATAATGACTATAATAGGAATAATAAGAATAATACCACCAGTAAATCAGTTACAAACATCCTAACAATAAATACAGTGGTGGCAGGTGTACCTATTAAGAATTAGCTTGCAAGTAAGGTATATTCGTATGAGCATAGGATACACATTACATAGTATAGAAAAGGAATAACAAGAGGAACGAAGGGTCCTACTTTAGGGAGCCCTTTACGTTATGCGACCTTAACGTCGCACTGAAACGCAGGTCCTACTGTGAAAGAGGCCTAAGCTGTGAAAACAGAAAAAAAAATCCAAAAAACTGTAGATTTTGTCACTCGTAATATTGTAACAGTTTGATACAGTGTTCTCCCCAGGCTCTTTTAGCCGGATGCTGCTAATTTTGGTGAGCACCCGGCCTGTCATCGGCTCGCCTCCTCATCCTCCTCCTCTGCTGTAAGCAGACTTGCACTTCCTATGCAGACAGAAAGTAGTTAGAAAGTCAAAATCCTCAGTGTGTATTGCTTCCTCCATTTATTTTTGTCTCCAGGACTATATATTTTCAAATTAAAGATGCAAAGTTTGTAGAGATCCCAGATGGTGCAGATTCGGGTCAACACTGTATCCAGCCCAAATCTTATGGTTCGAATTCGGATAGCTTAAACTTGAAAAATGGCGGTATTCAACAGTAGAGTTCGGCTTCCAAAAATGCAATCAAATCTTCCATTTCTTTTTTTTTTCCAAAAGACCTTTTTTTTGAGAAAATTGATTTTTAAAAAGTTCAAAGAAAGAAAATGGATTTTAAACTCGTTAAAGAGACACTTAAGCCATAAAAAAAAAAATGAGTTTTACTCACCTGGGGCTTCTACCAGCCCCCTGCAGCAGTCCTGTGCCCTCGCAGCCACTTACTAATCCTCTGGTCCCCCGCTGCCAGCTAGTTTCGTTTTTGCCGACAGGCCCGTCAGGACTGGCCACGCGTAGCTTTTTCCGCATCCCCGACTGTAATTAACGCTATTGCGGGCCGCAAAAAATACGCGTTGCCGCATTACGCACGCATAGATATGCGGCAACGCGTATTTTTGTATGCATTTCGGCCCGCAATAGCGCTAATTGCAGTCGGGAATGCGGAAAAAGATACGCGTGGCCAGTCCTGACGGGCCTGTCGGCAAAAATGAAACTAGCTGGCAGCGGGGGACCAGAGGATTAGTGAGTGGCTGTGAGGGCACAGGACTGCTGCAGGGGGCTGGTAGAAGCCCCAGGTGAGTAAAACTCATTTTTTTTTTTCCAGACTTAAGGTTCACTTTAAAATTACATTTTGACATGAAACAAGGTTCTATATGATGCCAAGGAGAAGTTTATTGTAGGACTTATCCAAATACAAACATCTAAAATCACATGACTGACATGTTTTGGATGGATCCTAGTCCTTAATCGTATGATATTTTGCTGACATACACTTTAATATATATCAAGTTTCAAGTGTACCGGTTAGCTCCCACTTTCAACATACATTTATCATTGTAGTGCTGACTGTGCTTTATCTTATTTTATGATACGCTGTCATGTGAGGCAGTTCGGCCTCTTTTACACAGGGGAGGTGTGCTTGTTGGACAGTTCAGCCTCCTGTCCATCTGCCACAAATGTGCAAATTTAATGCTGTTGAACGGTAGCAATTTTTAACCCTATTTCTGACAGAGCTTGGCACATTGTGCGGTTATGCTGCAGAAAAAAAACCTGTCATGTCTAATTGACTCACTGTGGTGGCCACCACTTTACCACCCATGCTGAGCACTAGCAGGTTCCTGACTGGTGCAGGTGAGCACCTGACAGTTTGTGAATCCACCACCTTCAGTCTTATATGTGGAAGAGGCCTATCTGATCTGGAAGTGAAATAACGTTCTGCAACCGTCAATGCTGCTGGAAGTTGCCTCATAAATGTGAGGTATGCAGATACAGTGTGTTAAGGGTAACTAAGGCTTGGCCAACCTGCAAAGAGCCCTACTCGCTACATTGGAACATCATCAGTTTGGGCACCACCGCCATTGAATTTGAATGGAGCAGGATATGTTGTGTACAATGCTAACAATAGCTGTAGACTGTGTAGGCCAGAAATCCAAAATGGCTTTAACCAAAGCTAGCTGAACTCAGTTTTTTTTTTCTTTTTTTTTCTCTTCTGCACCTCAGCCTCATTAGAATCTGGCAAGTTTACTGATGAGTACAACTACTGTGTAATAACCTCATTACTTCTTGTACAAGCTAACTGCAATGAAGTGGCATCTCAGCCTCTCAGCGCCTTTCCTGTTGTGGAGAGGTTAATGTGCTCTGGCCGGATAGCCGCATTCTTGCAGGGTGTACATACACCATGTTGTAGTGCTGCTATGGTGTGCTGTGAAATGAACATAACATTCCCTGGTAAGGGCTGCTGGCAGAGAGCATTTCCAGTGTTCTCAAGGCTCCTGGCATTGTTTAATTAATGACAAATCAGAACATGCCATTTCCTGGAAGAAAAAGACCTCTTGGCCTCGGGATATGAAGCAATTGTGTTACACCTCAGGGCAAAGAGAGTTCTAGAATGGAGGGTTTTATAGGTAAGATGTCCTGGGATTGTACACTTCATGGCTTGTTTAGATCTAGTACTAAATGTCTGAATTAGCAAGCAGTCGCACAAGATACTGGACCTCTCTGCTCTCTGTGAGATGTTGCTGCATTGGGGAGATGGACGAGGATACACAATGCAAAAAAAAGTCTACTCTGTAGCAAATGTTTTATGTAAGAATATTTGTATGCATGTTTGCTTTTTTTGGTGTTTACTTTGCGATCAAACCAGTCATGTAACAGGAGAACATTGTATGAAATCATAGAGATACAGACCAGGAGTTACAGGCATCAGAATGAAGACTAGACTAGAAATTGCAGATTGTCAACACCGCACGAGCAAAATCACATATTTAATCAATTATAGTCTCATTCAGCTGTCAGCATCTGTAGACTAGCAATACTGCCCAGTTCTATTTGCTTATAATTGACCTTCAGTCTGCCAGAGAATCTTCCATACATATTCATGACTCTCCTCTGATGAGGCTTACTTTTTTTATGAGTTTTTGAATATCCTGAGAAAAGTGCACAGGCCATAGGGGTACACTGACATGGGATTGATGCCAAGCAGGTTATTTGGGCATAGAGCTCAATTAGTAACTTGGGCAACACAGTCCCAAGCTGTATGCCCCGATCCCTGCCGAACAACAGTGGTCTGAAGAGTGTATGAGGCTTTAGACCAGGCATGGGCAAACTTGGCTCTCCAGCTGTTAAGGAACTACAAGTCCCACAGTGCATTGCAGGAGTCTGACAGCCACAGTCATGACTCATAAAGGCAAATGCATTGTGGAATTTATAGTTCCTTAACAGCTGGAGTGCCAAGTTTGCCCATGCCTGCTTTAGACTCTCCCAGATTGAGGAGGTCAAAATTGTTGGTTGTCATGGAATCAGTACTGGTGTGAAAAATAACAATTGTTCCTGTTCTGTATAACCAATACCCTGTGCAGGAAGAGGAAACTCACTGGTCTGTTTTAGTGCAGAGTATAGATTTCAGGTTTGAAAAGAAGTGCAGACTGTCAGTTCTGGAAATTCATAGCTGTCAGCAAATTAAAAGAATTTTTGGAAAGGTAATTTTATCCCCTTACAACCCTATTTCAGACTAAAGGTGGCCACTAACGATCCAATCTTTTTCATCCAATCTTACAATTTCTATATAATATAAGAGAAATGCCTATAGTATCCATTTAATTTATTCACTCAATTTACCCTTTTACTACATAGATTTGGTAAAATTGGATGAAAAAGATTGGATCATTAGTGGCCACCTTTAGTCCGACATTGGTATTTTCCCCTATAGCACCAATGTCAGATGTAGTCCAACATAGGAAAATGTGGCTGTTGCTAGTTAGATTTTCATGGACTGTATGGGCGAATTTCCAGATCAGGTCCAGCACTATGTTCCCACTATGTGAATCAAGGTGTCGGACACTTTGAATTCCTTCAGCAGTACAGTGTACTGGGTTACAATGAAATTGCACTGGCTCTTGTGCAAGGGGGTACAGCATGCAAGATGTAATAATGCCAGGCCCCGCCCCTGCCACTAATGCTGGGTATAGGGCCTGCAGGCAACTGCTGAAAATCCTTTTCTCAATCACCCTTGTTCCTCCCCCAGCACCCTGAAGATAATTAGGTGTGTGTGTGTGTGTGTGTGTGTGTGGGGGGGGGGGGGGGTTAAGGAAAAAAGAATTGGAATCGGCTAAATAGCATTTTTTTATTATTATTATTACCACCTTGAAGTGGACCTGGCCTCTCTGCTCTAAAAGATACCCGACAGCCTAATAATCTTTAAATAAAAACATTTCTTTGTTACAGCTGATACAAATCCTGCAATACATCTGCAGTGTGTCTACTTCCTACTTTCATGGAGGCAGACATATTGATAACATCCTGTGCTTTTAAATGAGCGTGTCTGCCATGGCAGTCACCTGACACAGCTAAGGGATCAAATTACAACTTGCGATTAGATGCAGATGAGGGGGCATTAGACAGGCTAAATTCTCTAAATACATACAGGGTGCCTTTCTCTATGCTTTCCTTCTGTCCTGTGCAAGAGTTCAAGTCCACTTTAAGTGGAATTTCACTTATAATCCACTTTAAGGGAACTTTCAGGCAGGGTCGAGGCTGAGAAGTGGGGGAGGGGGCGGTATTTCTTTTGTGACACTGTACAGCACATGTAAAAAGACCTTGTGAGGTGTCAGAGGATATTTCACTTTAATTACAATTTTCGAGAGTCTCAGCCCTGGAGATATCATAACAGGGACACATAAGTAATGCTGTGTGATGTCCTACAGCTTGGGCAACACCAGTACAGACAGCAGATACTTCATTGCTCCAGGTCAGTCTGCCTTGTATGTCAATATCCATTCATCTGTAAATAGACACTTTAGAAACAGGAACTTGCTAAATAGGTTGTATAGTTCCCTTTTGATGTCTAATGAATGGCCTCTAGTCTACTGTGAAACTTAAGTGTCTCTTTTAATCTTTATCTAATTAAGCACCTCTCACATCTGTCATCATGTGTCACCCTTCCTAGGCACTACATTTAAGAAAAGGCACCCCAGACTACATATGGAGGCTGCCATATTTATTTCCTTATAAACAGTACCAGTTGCCTGGCTAGCCTGCTGATCTTAATAGCAGTGTTCTCCCCAGGCTCTTTTAGTCGGGTGCTTCACCCGGCTAGTTTTGGTGAGCACTCGGCTGTCATCGGCTCACCTCCACATCTGCTGAGTTGTGCACAGAAGACCCGGCCCTGCATTCTCTCATCACGCCCCACCCGGCTACTTTTTCATGCCACCCGGGCTGGGAAAAATTTCTGGGGAGAATACTAAGTAGTGTCTGAATCACACACCTGAAAGGAGCATGCAGCTAATATAGCCAGATTTTTGTCAGACACATTTGATCTGCTTGCTTGTTCAAGGTCCATGGCTAGAGCTATTAGCTAGGATCAACAGGATAGCCAGGCAATGTGCATTGGTTAAACAGTGAAACAAATGTGGCAGCCTTCATATGTTTCTCACCTGGGTTAATTTTAACTTCTAGGTGACATAACGCACCCGACCACTACTGCATTATGGGAGATTCGCGGGCTTAAACGGGGCCGGTTCTAGATGATTTGCCGTCTGAGGCAAACTTGTGAAGATTTCGGTCCCCACCCACCCAATGCACACTGGAACTCGGAAGGTGGTGAATCATCGCTTCTCTGCCTGCTGCCTGATAATTGTTCACTGTGGCAATAGCTGGAGGGTTAGCGCAGTCCAAGGGGACCCAGGTGAGGGAGGGGGGTCCACCCCCCCCACCACTGTACTCACTGCCCGCCTTCCTGACTGCTACACCTTCCAGCCTGGCGCCCCCCCCCCCCCCTCGGCCAGGCGGGTACCGCTCTCCCCACTTCTGCCGCCTGAGGAACCCTCTTCACCCCGCCTCATGGTCGGCCTGGAGCCGAGCTTAAAGGACAACTAAAGAGAGAAGGATAGGGACGCTGTCATATTTATTTCCTTTTAAGCAATACGAGTTTCTGGTTATCCTGCTGATCTTCTACCTCTAATACTTTTATGCAAAAAAAAGTATTAGAGGTAATAAAATAGGCAGAGGCATACAACTGGTTAAACGTTAATCAAAAATATATAGTTTGTCCATTGAGATATGCTGCTATATATTTTTGATTAAAGTATTACCAGTTTTATACACCCAGCTCTGCGCTCCCTATACTTGTTTGTTTGCACATGGTTTCTATTTATGGGTCTGACGAGCTTACTATCATCTGTGGGTTGATATCCTGTATCCCTTTGTATTTTTTGAGTCTCTAATCTTTTTAGGCCTCTTTCACAGTGGGACGTTGAGTTGGATGCGACGTTAAAGTGGCACAACATGCCTCTAACGCAGCGTATGTAGGTTATGAATTTGGACGTTATTTTGCACTGCGTTGTCTCTTGGTGCGCCCTTTTTCGGCGCATACTGATGGAACGAAAACAGTGCATGCGTTACATTTAAAAAAAAAAAAAAAAAAAACAATTACTGAGCTTGTGCAACACACAGCGCAGCAAATTTATTGCTAAACGCACAGCATGCAGCACTTTCTAAATATCGATCGGTGTCAGTACACAGAGAGAATCTGATTATTGGTGATCTGCAGAATCACCGATAATATAAGTATAACTAACCTCTGGACACCTTTTTAGTGTGAGTGTTTGGTGCAACCGTAAAGACTTTGAGTAAGACCACCTGAGGAGCAGGTGGCCTCTGGCAGTATGGGCGATACCGCCTTTTGGGAAGTGCAAAAACCTTCCAGCAGCCTGGGGCCTCCAAAGGGGTGGAGTCCCAGGCTGAAGGTGGGAAGAACCTGTGAGTGAGTGACACCTGAAGGTGGATGTCACTAGCCGGTCTGGAGACTATCTCTTAAAGCGAGAGAGAGCTCTCAAGGTCAGGCAAGCCAGGTCGGCAACACACAGACAGACAAGGTACATAGACAGAAAGCTGATTCGGTATCCAAAGGCAGGCAGGGTTTGGCAACAGATAATCAGATATGCGTAGGTACCGAATCATAAAGCAGAGGGATAGTCAGAAATGCAATAGGTCATAACAGATATCAACAATGCCTAGTCTTGGGTGTGAGGTCCGTGGTCTCTACACCCTGGAACTAGTCTGGAGTATAACAGAATAACACAGAGTCACTAATCTTGGGTGTGAGGTCCGTAGTCTCAACACCCTGGAACTAGTCTGAAGTATAATACAATAATACACAGAAGTAATCTGGCTCAGTGTGAATTCCCAGGTCCTCCTGGTTCTAACACACTGTAGGATCTGACTAAGGTCTGAGTGCTTCCAACTTGAGACTGACCAGCAGTGACTATATATAGTGCGGCGCTCTCCGGCGCCACCCATCAGCGATCATCCAATAGCCACTTGCTTTGAGGTCAGCTGACCAACCTGGTCAGCTGATCCCTCCTTGTTTGTCATAAAGGTTCTGCCTCTCAGCGCGCGCGTATTCCTCAGCCTGTGTGAACTAACAGGCCCAGCCACACCAGACGCACGCTGCTGCGTGCAAACCGCCGCGCTGGATGCGGAATCAGCCGCCTTGCCGCCAGTACACGCGGCAGCTTTTCCACGTTTTATCACAGTCGCACAGACTTTGTATTGCTGTGTTAGTCTGCGTTATAATTTTTTTATAATGTGCAAATTTAACGTCCCACTGTGAAAGAGGCCTTAGTTATAGAACCTGAACAAGCATGCAGCAGATCAGGTATTTCTGGCATTGTCAGATCTCACAAGATTAGCTACTTGTTTCTGGTGCTGTTCAGACACCACAGCAGCCAAATAGATCAGAATTATTTGAAGTACACATGGCAATGGCAATAGTATGCAAGACAGACCTGACTTTGACAGCAAGAAAAACTACAGTGATACAGACATGGCAAGCATGCATACACAGAGCAAAGGAGGCAAGCAAGAACTCTAATAGCTAGGGTGTAGTGCAAGTTCTCTGCACAGGAGTGCTTGGAAGTCACTCAACAGGAAACATGACAGGCAGCCTATTGGACCAATCAAAGTGCGGGAATAATATCCTTTACAGTGATTGAACCCGCAGGGGCTCAGGGCAGGACGAGTGAAGCTCTCGTCATTGCCAATTAGCAGGCATAAGTTCGTAGTGCTCCCTATGCTACTCCTGATAAGGCATGTTAACTCTGATAAGGCACGTTAAGCATGCAGTAAGGGAAGCAAAAGGAGATAGCGAGCCTTACAGGAGGTAACACTAGCTATTTGTTATAGTGAATCAACCCCTTGGTATTTTCAGTGCAGGAACAGCTGTTTGTGGCTTGCTTGAGTCAGGCCTGTTGACTGGCCATACTTGTGGGTTCGGAGTACATGACAGAATACAGAGCAACTGTTTACAGTTCATTCTCATTGAGTTTGGCTTCATATAGTCATCTGTTCTCAACTTCTCATCCACAATGAGATATCTTTGTATTGCTTTATTCTATAACTGCACATCTGGAATTGCCATTTTTCTTCCCGACACCTGGATATAGTTGGCCGAAATTTATTTTTGCTGCCTGTTCTGTATTTTCTCTGGGTTTGTGTTTGTGGCTAATAGTTTACATCTCTCAGGACAATTCCCATTTGCTGAGTAAAAGAGACATTGCTGTAGACAATACAGATGGCTTTGTTTGTATATGTACGGAATGTGGTGTTTACAATATACGCTATACTTTATAATCTGATTACATTTGCAGCATTCTTAAAGGAGAATATCAGGCTGTGGGTAGTTTATTGGAAACTTTCAGTCATTTAAAGGAAACCTGAGATCTCAGGATAAAAAGATTTTATACTGACTCGGGGCTTCCTCCAGCCCCATGAGCACCAATGCATCCCTCGCCGTCCTCCTGAGTGCGTCCGTTCGGCCGTAATTAGCCCTGGTAATCTGGCTCAGTCACGCGTGTTTGCTCTTCTGCCCATGTGCGGCCCCTCTGTGCATGCGCAGAGGAGACGACTGCCACAATTTAGCCAGATTACTGGGACTGATTGCGGCCGAACGGAGGCACTCGTGAAGACAGCGAGGGAGGCATCTGTGCTCATGGGGCTGGAGGAAGTCCCGGGTGAGTAAAAAATCTTTTTATCCTGAGATCTCAGGTACACTTTACAGAGTAAGTTTACTGAATATGACTCATTACAATGTTAAAACAAAAGATTACACACTTTGCGCTGACTAGGAACACAATAAATCAACCCGCACTGGCTCGCCCCTCTGTTTGCAATAGTAAATAACACCAATTCAGAGGTTGGCGCTCACAATGCCACCTACCCTCCCTCCTTAACTAAATTGCAGTGTTCCCCTTTAGAACCCAAATATATGCACAAAGTCCACTTCACAGTTGTACAACCGGCTGCATTATAAACCGATTCCAATTCCAAGAACGACAGTCTGTGTATGCTAGGGGGTCCTATTACAGTCTGTATTCAATCATAGATCACACTTCTTAAATTGCTCGCAGATCCAAAAGACAAGGCCCGTCACCACACCTCTGTGAGATACACTCACCAGATGCTTAGATCTGCTGATAGGTCAGATGGCGCTTTGGGACAGTCACAGGGCCGTCCCTCACCCCTCTGGCAAAATCCGACAGCCTTCCGGAAATCCAATATATTCTATGTCCTCCTCAATGAACCTCAATAAAAATACTCCACATAGCGTAATACTGTCACTTTAATTTAAAACTTTAAAGTGACTCTGTAACAAAAATTACAACGTTTTTTCTACCATCCTACAAGTTCCTAAACCTATTCTTATGTGTTCTGGCTTACTGTAGCTCTTTCTACTATAACCATCTCTGTAATAAATCAATGTATCTTTCCCCTGTCAGACTTGTCGGCCTGTGTCTGGAAGGCTGCCAAGTTCTTCAGTGTTGAACTGTTTCTCTATGCACACTCCAGTGTGTGTTTTATTTACATAAGCCAGCAGCTTCTCTGCTATCTTATCAGTGATAGAAGAGAGCTGGATAAAAATCCTCCTCTGGAGGCTGTGAAAGGAGCTGGTCTGTCACATACTGAGGAATTAACGACATAGGTAGAGCTGTCTGCAGGAAGCCTGTAATGTTCAGTGCATGAGAGAAGCTGGGGACAGAAGGTAAACACACACAAGTGATCTCTTGAGATTCAGAAGTAAGGCTGTATACAGCCTGCTTGTGTATGGATGTATTTTCTATGTGTGGACATGCTGTACATCAACCTACTTCCTGTTTTGGTGGCCATTTTGTTTGTTTATAAACAAACTTTTTAAAACTGTTTTTGACTACTTTTAATGTGGCGGGGAGCGGTGAAATTGTGACAGAGGGTAATAGGAGATGTCCCCTAACACACTGGTATGTTTACTTTTGTGCGATTTTAACAATACAGATTCTCTTTAAAATCAGTTGCACTTACAATTTCCACAATGTCATCTCGCACAGAGTGATTTATCCTGCGGGCTCTCCCCCGCTAAGGTGGCCGGCTGGCTTGGGTCTCCCTTCGCCTCTGGTGGACTCTTCCGACCGCTGCGCGCTCAGTCAGTTTTGCCCTCCTATGGCGTCCTGGATCCAGCCGTAGCCGCGTGTGTCCTGCTGTCTCTTCCGCGTTAGGCCCCGTGCGAGATGACATTGTGGAAATTGTAAGTGCAACTGATTTTAAAGTTTTACATTAAAGTGACAGTATTACGCTATGTGGAGTATTTTTTATTGAGGTTCATTGAGGAGGACATAGAATATATTGGATTTCCGGAAGGCTGTCGGATTTTGCCAGAGGGGTGAGGGACGGCCCTGTGACTGTCCCAAAGCGCCATCTGACCTATCAGCAGATCTAAGCATCTGGTGAGTGTATCTCACAGAGGTGTGGTGACGGGCCTTGTCTTTTGGATCTGCTAGCAATTTAAGAAGTGTGATCTATGATTGAATACAGATTGTAATAGGACCCCCTAGCATACACAGACTGTCGTTCTTGGAATTGGAATCGGTTTATAATGCAGCCGGTTGTACAACTGTGAAGTGGACTTTGTGCATATATTTGGGTTCTAAAGGGGAACACTGCAATTTATTTAGTTAAGGAGGGAGGGTAGGTGGCATTGTGAGCGCCAACCTCTGAATTGGTGTTATTCATTACAATGTTAGGTTAGAAATTATTTTGTGAGTGTTTACCCATTGTAAAATCTTTCCTCACCTTGATTTACATTATTAAAGGACAACTGAAGAGAGAATGATAGGGAGGCTGCCATATTTATTTCCTTTTAAGCAATACTAGTTGCCTGGCTATCCTGCTGATCCTCTGCCTCTAATTCATTTAGCCATAGCCCCTGAACAAGCATGCAGCAGAACAAGTGTTTCTGACATTGCCAGATCTGACAAGATTAGCTGCATGCTTATTTCTGGTGTGATTTAGACACTGCTGCAGCCAAATAGATCAGCAGGGTTGCCGGGCAACTGGTATTGTTTAAAAGGAAATAAATATGGCAGCCTCCATATCCCTCTCGCTTCAGGTGTCCTTTAAATTTATCAGGGGTGGCAACATTTTTAATGCTTGCAAGGTGTATCATTGTGGAATGTTTGTTGTATGTTCCGTAGTGAGCATAAACAACAACTGGTCTCCCAGAGTGCACTGGGAAGAGAAGGCTTCATAGCCTAAGCTAAACATCACTGGAAGGGCGGGAAACATATCAATAAACAGCAATAAATAGATAAAGGATGTGTTTGAGACAGTGAAACCAGGATAATTGATGTAAAATTGTTTTTCTTAAAGAGTAACTGTTAGGCTTAAAAACAAAAATCTATTCCCTATTTCTATCGGTAATATAGATAAAATTGATACTAAAAAGGCAATGCCTAACTTAAAAACAAATCTTACTTTTTTTTTATTGTAGATAAATCCTCATGTCCCCCATCTCTAAAGCCGCAGCAAGAAGCCGCATAACCGGAGATGCAGTGCAGGCTGGGGCGGGAGGGAGTTCTCCTTTGCTTTTTTGCCCAGACACAGCTAGTTCAGCCTGATTGGCTGCAGCCTGTGTCACTCAAGCCTGTCCCTCTCTCATTGGCCGCCTCGCGTCTGCACTGTCCTCCCTGCACTCTGTCGGCATCTCCGTAATTTTATTCGGGGGGCATCTCCGCATCCATGGGGACCCCGGCCCCGCCACCATTTACAAAGGGACTCCCCCTGCATTATCCCTCCACCCCGCAACATCCCCGCCCGCAGCACCACAGAGCCCAGCGGGGAAGAACACACGCAGCGCACACAGATTCTCCTCTGGTGCTGGAGCTGCACATATTCTTCCCTGCTAAGTGCTGTTATGCTAGAAGACGAGATGGACGCTGCAGGGCTGAGGGTAAATACAGGGGGAATCACTTCTGATATAGTAGCAGGGCTGGGGGGGTTCTCATGGATGCAGGGGTGTCAGCAATTGCTGTAGGTAGGAGGGAAGGGGGGTAAGGGAGGAAATGACCTCAGCATTGGCTTCGCTGGAGGGACTAAAGATGGCCCCTGCCAGGGAACAGAATTCTCTGCATTTCCGTATTTTTGTTTTATAAAATTCACTGAAATGAAATTGTGGACAGTGCAATACATCTGTCATGTAAGTAGAGCTAGTATTTATCTACTTATATGTGTGCGTGTTTATCCTGGCATAGTATGGCTGACAGCTCCTCTTTAACCGAATACATTCTCCTCTAAGGGCTGGAACCCACTAGAGCATTTTTGGAGCGTTTAGGGAGCACTTTAAATCGCTAGCCATTTCCCTAAACGCTCTGCCAATGTGCGGTAAATAAATGTAACAAATTCCACAGTTGCGATTGTAATTAGCAAAAAGAACATGCAGCATTTTGGGAGCATTTGCGCTTCAATGTAAAGTATTGAAGCACTGGCAAATTGCTCATGAATCACTACATAACAATTTTTGTGTGTTTTTTTTTTTTTTTTTTTTTTTTTTTTAATTACTGTAAAATAAAAAAAAAAAAATTTTTTAAACAACCAATCAGAATTAAAATTGCAAATCACAATCTCTGGCAAAAAGTTTACACTTTTTAAATTCGCTATCAAAATCGCTCATGAAATCCCTTACAAAAGGCTAATTAAAAATGCTAGCAATTGCAATAGTGCTTTGTGATTTGTAGTGGGTTCCAGGCCTAAGGGCTGGTGCACACCAAGCGGCTTTTTCAGCGTTTATGCAGCCGCTTGCGGCTGCGGATACGCTTGGTCAATGTATCTCAATGGGGTGGTTCACACCAGAGCGAGAGGCGTTTTGCAGAAACGCATACTCCCGGGATGAGGCATTTTTTGGATTGCGGATGCATTTCTGCCTCAATGTTAAGTATAGGAAAAACGCAAACCGCTCTGAAAAACGCCTGTTCAGAACGGTTTTGCCAGCGTTTTTGTTACAGAAGATGTTCAGTAACAGCTTTACTGTAACAATATATGAAATCTACTACACCAAAACCGCAAAACGCTAGCTGAAACGCTACAGAAAAATAAGAAAAAGCGTTTCAAAATCTGCTAGCATTTTGCGGATCTGCTAGCGGGTTTTGGTGTGCATCAGGCCTTAGAGAGGTTTTCTTTAATTTTGTGTTCTTTATGAGGTGCAGCAGGCATATACTTGCCTACTCCGTAGCCTTCCTGTCTATACGTAAGCCATTGTTGTTTGTGCCACAGGTTGTAATTCCTACAGTGACACTGTGTCCCCAACTGCTTCAATGCATGCCTGGAGATGTAGCTAAATCATTGGGTGCTATATTTCCCAGCATACATTGTGAATCCCCAACATGCATTGCAGCGGCCAGGGAGATGGGACCTTACTGCGGGAATCTGTGGCATGGGGAGATAGAAAATAGAGGCCTAATTGAGTCGGCCATTGAGCAGCCCCCTCGTAAGTAAATGCCTGCATTCTCCCCCCAAATTCCGTACAATGAATCTCCCTTAGGGGGATGTTCATTTCAGAAGTTTTCAAGACTTAGTAAACCGTTCCCTTTAAAGTGATCATTTTCATCTGAGTTTTGAACAATCCATTGCACTAAGATTGTTGTAAGTGTGTTGGTTAATTCATTGGTTTCCATCTAGAATCTGTATACAATCTTTGTTTAATCGTTCCACATCTGTATGACATGAACATTTGCCTGAAAATCATATTCCCTCTGGTTTATCCTCATGCTACACACCTAGCAAAATAACACATCAGCGCTGGAACTATTTCTTCAGTGTTTGCCATAGTACATGAAGAAATGTGTGTCCTGTTCCATCTCTCAAATTGTCTCACAAGCTCCGGTCCCCACTACATTTCAGGACCAGACTGGTAGATAGTCAGTTAACCTCCCATATGCTTTTTGAGTTCAGAGAACAGACCAGAGAGCCTTGAGGGAACCCAACACAGCACAGGAAGAACATAGAAACTCCGTACAATCTCCTGGTTGAGACTGCAAGCCACTTGTGTACTGTGTTGCCCAATCAGATTGTAAGATCTTTGGCCTTTGTTTAGTCGAGTATCCAACATAGAATTTTGTTGCCAAAAACAATGATTGGGTAAAAATCCATCTTCTGACATCATTGTGTAAGTTAAGTATTCATCTATCATGTTGGATCACTGACCACTGATCTCTTATGTTGAAGTTACCACCTCTTCATCCCCTCCATTGAGTAGTACAGGCTGCTTAGACGTGAGCTGTGTCTAAAAATATTTGTATAGTGCTTTTCTCCTGTTATACTTCAAGGGAACCTAAACTGAGTATTTTTCCTTGTAAAATAATACCAGATGCCTGGCTCACCTGCTGATCCTGTGTGTCTAATACTTTTAGCCACTGCCCCTCAATAAGCATGGAGATCAGGTGCTCTGACTGAAGTCAGACTGGATTAGCTGCATGCTTGTTTCAGGTGTGTGATTCAACCACTACTGCAGCCAAAGAGATCAGCAGGATTGCCAAGCAATTGGTATTGTTTAAAAGGAAACATCCTTATTCCTCTCAGTTAAGGTTCCTTTTAAGGAGCTTGAGAGCTGCAGCCACTAAGGGGGTGCTCAATAGGCCATCCTGCAGTGTTGGGGAGTCTTGGTCAAGGACTCCTTACTAAATAGGTAGAGCCGAGATTTGAACCCTGGTCTCCGATGTCAGAGATGGTGCCCTTAACCAGTACACTATTCATCAGCGGTCATAAGTAACCAGTAAACCCAAATGATCAAAAATTACTTGTTTTACTCAACAATTGTAGTGTCTGTTACTTTAATGTGGTATTTAAAGCCATTGTTACCCGTTGTAAAGAAAACAAAAGCCAGCTACTCGCCTAAGGAGAGGGAAGGCTCTGAGTCCTAATGAGCCTTCCCTCTCCTCTCCCGATGCCCTCCGTGCAGCTCAGGATCCTCCGTTCCAAGTCCTCGCCGCAGGGGACTTCGGAAATCTTCGGGAGCTGAGCATGATTATTCAATAGAGGGCGCTTGCGCATGCGTAGTATGGAGTGGCCCGTCTTCGGGAGCCCGAGTGCTCCCGAAGACTTCCGAAACCTCCTTTCGGCAGCGGAAGTGGCAGTAGTTGACCGAATTGGTCAAATGCTGCTACGGGGGGATCCTGAGCGGCACCGGGAGAGGATAGGGAAGTCTCATTAGGACTCAGCCTTCCCTCTTCTTAGGTGAGTATCTGACTTTTTGTTTTTTTGTTAGGACGGGTTACATTGACTTTAAATGACGTAATGAGCTCTTTTGATGGACAAGTAGAGCAATGAGAATTGTATGAATTCCTGGAAAAGCACAATGGCAAAATCTCAAAACCACATAGAGGTTGAACAAATCAATTTGCCCGTCCATTTAGTTGCATTATATAATACCCAGCTGTGCTTTCACCTTATTGACATGTCTGCTTTATGTAAACCAGGCAGTGGTTCTGCAAACACAAAACATGTATGGGCCCATAGGAGAGACAGTGTGGAGAAGAGTACCGCCTCAGGGGCTCACTCAGTACCTGTCATGTGCAATAAGTACAGCGCACAGAACAAGGTGCAGCAGCGCCTCACTGCGAAGACCTTGCAAGAAGTTGGGAAATGGAATTGCCAGCTGTCCGATGGAATGTCTGCTGCTCACATTTTCCAAGAATGTTTCACGTTTCTCTTCCAAGCTATAGGGATGTTATTGTCCGAGTATGCTGCAAAGGAAATGTAGAGCTGATATTTTTCTTCTGAGTTAGGAGTAGGATGTCTCATTCACGTTAATGGAAGATGAGGAAATGTGTTCTGTACAACAAAAACAGGTTGCATAAAGGCAACTATTCATAAAGTATGAGAATCATTATAGCCAACTTCAAAATTTCCCGTACTAGCTAGATTAAAGTGGTGAGCATTCATTAGGTTTATATGGCACCTCAAAGTACAACCATGTCAAAATGGAAATTGCAAAAAAAAAAGCACTGAAGATTTGTAACAGCTGTGTGCTAGAAGAAAATTCTCTTCAGGTTTGATACTTACCTTAGTAGAGCGAAGACTTGGAGTGGCATATAACCTTCCCATTCTTTCATTCGGCCTATCTAACCCTGTCCTCGTTTTGCTGTTCAACCTGCTGGCTCTTTGAAATGACTTGCATCTCTAAGCAGGGCTGTAGAGTCGGTACAAAAATCTTCCGACTCCCACTCCTCGGTTTTTGAAACTACGACTCCAACTCCGACTTTGGGTACCCAAAATAGCTCAGACTCCGACGACTCAACTCTGACTCCTTAGTCTAATACTTAACAGAGCTGTGGATTTTGTACAAAAATCATCTGACTCCAACTCCTGACTCCGACTCCTCAGTTTATGAAATCAACGACTCTGACTCCAACTCCAGGTGCCCAAAATTGCCCAGACTCCAACTCCACAGCCCTTTCTCTAAGTGCATTCCTACTGGGCACTTTCATGTTTGGTCAATGCTTGCCCTCATGCTTGGAACTTGTAATAAATAGTGTAAATCTCAGAACTACTGACATCAGTATACACCACTTAGATGTGTAACACAGATGATTGGTGCACACTTACACAGACAATGGCACTAGATAAGTGCTGCCCCCCCCCCTCAGTGGCGAGGGCCCACTGGTGGGATCAAGGTCGGACAGGCAGAGGTCAGCAGCAGATCAGATTGGCAAAAGTACAGAATCGTGAGGCAAGAAGAGTAGTAAGAGGCAAGGCAGAGGTCAAAATACAATCACAATTAATTGTTTTTATCCTAAGCTAAGTGCGAATCCCCGGGGTCCTGCCGGTTCAAGCACACACGGATCTGATTAAGGTCCGAGCGCTAACACCGAAGTATTCGCAACAACAGACAAAGAGCAAATGCCAAGTCAAGCCTAATAAAGAGAAAGGCAACTCAAACAGCCCGCCCAGGAACGCTCCAACTAATCAGCAAAGAATAGGGCGGGGTTGGAGTCAGCTGACCGGCATGTCAGCTGACCCGTCTCCTAAGACTATAAACATGCTGGCGCTCCGCGCGCGCTGTCCTTGCCTTGTGAACAGCCGAGAGCCCCATCCGTCTGGAGACCGCAAGTGGACCCTGTGATGCCAGGACTGCGACCACGGTGACGTCAGATGCGGTCGCGCTGCTCACCGCAGGGGAGATAACGCTCTCCATCCTGACAGAACTACTTTCAAGCCGTGCTCACATGCATTTCCATGGGGGGGGGGGGGCGGCTGTGTGCTTGTCATCTGGCCATACCGAATGCTAACAAAGACCCAGCCGGTGGATGGGAGCAGCTGACATGCGGTGAATTCACTTACTGTCAGCTGTTCGTGGCAAAGAGGCCTTATTGTCATTTGTCATGTCTGTAGCTCTTTTGGCAGCATGCTTTTAAATGCTGGCTCAAACCAGCAAATTAGGGCGTGAGCATCAAATGGACAATCTAATTTAAAATATCGGATACAAGGCGTCAAACCAGAAATATGAGTACAAGGTTATTTTTCTGTCCATAAAACAGCATCAGCTACCAAACATGGTTTATTTTTTCCCCCTTACATAATAGACTTCGCTTCAATATATGGTTAAGGCTAAGTGTCGGTGAGTAGAGGGGATTAAGGTTGGGCATCAGCAGAAGGGTTGATGATTAGGCTTCGGAGTGGGAGGGGTTAAGGTTAGGTAACAAGGAGGGGGGGGGGGCAATTAAGGTTAGGCATCAGTGTGTGGAGATTAATGATGGATGTCCGGGGGCAGTAGTTTTAGGGTTAGACACCGACAGGGAGTGGGTTAGGGTTAGGCATCTGTAGAGGGAGGGTTTTGTGTGAGAATAGGGTAAGGTTGGGCTGTAGAAAAATATCGGTATCATTTTCCACTATTTTACTATCGGACTTTGCGCTGCAATGTAGTAGAATATCAGTAAGTTTACTGATATTCTACTAGCAGCTATTTCAGGTGTTAGTGATTACGCTAACATACAGTATTGTTGTGAAAAGTGCTATAATTATGGTATTTTGTGTCCATTTTTCCACGCACCCTTTTTACATAGATGCTGCTGGCTTACCTAAGAAACAAAACTTGGCATTTAGCACACATGAAAAATGGAAACTCCGATAAAGGTTGTTATCTTGAAAAATAAAATGATCTTTTGGTACTTTTTTCCCCCTTTAATTTCACAAGGTAAAATGCAAAATGTTCTTCTAGAAATTACACACCTTGTATTATTCCCATTTTTACGGTTCTCATCTCTTTCTACATTTACAACAGTTATTTTGCATACCGATAACTATTTTCTATGGCTTCCAGCCATGAAGGGATTCCAGCAGAAGGTTTGGATGAAAGTGATGCATGTAATTTTCATAAACTCTGGCTGTCAGCTGTATTTTATTGTAAAGATAGTACGCGTAGTGGTTAGCACTGTCTCCTTGTAGCGCGTGGTCCCTGGTTTAAATCCCAGCCAGGTCACCATCTGCAAGTAGTTTGTATGTTCTCCTTGTCTGCTTAGGTTTCCTCCGGACACTCCTGTTTCCTCCCCATCCCAAAAACATACAGATAAGTTAATTGGCTTCTCCCCTAAATTGACCCTAGACTACGATACATACACTACACAATGCATACATAGACAGACATATAACTATGGTCGGGACTAGATTGTGAGCCCCTCTGAGGGACAGTTAGTGACAAGACCATATACTCTGTACAGCGCTGCATATTATGTCGGCGCTATATAAACGCTTAAATAGATAAATACTCTAGTCATTAACAATAAAGCGTACAATGAATTGATCTCATTGTATAAATTACTGAGGTATTATCCTAGTCAATATTTACATAAGTCAGAATCAGAATCAATCTATTTTGCCAAGTAAGTTTGCACTTACAATAAAATTGTCTTGGCAGATGCTTAACAAATATAAACAAAAACAATACAAGAACAGGCAGTATATATTACAAGTCAAGGACAGTATGTAAGTATAGTGGCAGTAAGCAAGGTGAGAATTGTTCATTTTCAGTTCTGTGCTGATTACTTTCAAGTCTTAGCAGCTCTAGCGTGGTTCTGCATTAAAGGATACCCGAAGTGACATGTGACATGATGAGATAGACATGGATATGTACAGTGCCTAGCACACAAGTAACTATGCTGTGTTCCTTTTTTTCTTTCTCTGCCTGAAAGAGTTAAATATCAGGTATGTAAGTGGCTGACTCAGTCCTGACTCAGACAGGAAGTGACTACAGTGTGACCCTCACTGATAAGAAATTCCAACTATAAAACACTTTCCTAGTAGAAAATGGCTTCTGACAGCAGGAAAGAGATAAAACGGGTAATTTCTTATCAGTGAGAGTCACACTGTAGTCACTTCCTGTCTGAGTCAGCCACTTACATACCTGATATTATATAATAACTCTTTCAGGCAGAGAAAGTAAAAAAAGGAACACAGCATAGTTATTGTGCTAGGCACTGTACTTATCCATGTCTATCTCATCATGTCACATGTCACTTTGGGTATCCTTTAAGCATGGCTACCGCCTGAAGGAAAAAGCGGTTTCTGTGTATAGAAGTTTTAGTTGCGATTGACCGGCTGTGGAGTCGGTCAAAAATCCTCCTCAGTTTAGGATTCTACCGACTCCGACTTCTTGACTCCGACTCCTCTAATTTGCATATTACAATGTTGTTGATTAACAGTATGTAACGTGAAATTTAGAGATCTCCTAAAGTCTATTATCATCTCCATGGTTTTAAGAGCATTTCGTCCCAAGTTGCTGCTGCACCAGGAGGAAAGCTGTCCCACTACATGCCTGTATGCAGACTGATCCCGATTTTGTATGAGGCCAACTACTGTTGTGTCATATTCAAACTTCAGAACCTTAAAGTTGTCTGAAAGCCAGCATTTCTACTTTGATTCCTCACAGCTTGAAAGCTTGAAAGGTACTAACCCAGAATTATTTTTTTTTTAGCAGAACATCACTGAAATGGTTAAACAAAAGCGTTTTGTCCTGCTATTCAGCTTCAAATCCCCATCCAAAGTGTAGATAACAGTATATTTGTTTACATTCCAATGTTACAATGTGTGTAAATACAGTCTCGGGCCCAGTGCACACCAAAAACCTCTAGCAGATCTGCAAAACGCTAGAGGTTTTTGAAGCAGTTTTCAGAGCGATTCTAGGCATTTTTACAGAGGTTTTCTAAACCTGCTGAGCGTTTTTGTGTAGCAGATTTCAAATATTGTTACAGTACAGCTGTTACTGAACAGCTACTGTAACAAAAAACGCCTGGAAAACTGCTCTGATCTAGCATTTTTCAGAGCGGTTTTCCACTTTCCTATTCTTTAACATTGAGGCAGAAACGCTTCAGAAATCCAAAAAATGCTGCAGCCCGGGAGTTTGCATTTCTGGAAAAATCGAGCCGCTGTGGTGTGCACCAGCCCATTGGCTTTCATTAGCCAAGTGGTTGTCTCCCGGCAAGCGGTTTTAAAAAAAAAAAATGCTACAGAACCGCACTGGTGTGCACCAGCCCCAGCAAGTGAAGGAGCTCTCTGACACACACCACACACCACACACACACACTTCAGAAAAGTTCATTAGAAGATGTTAATATATAATAAAAAAGCAGTTTGAATAAAATGCAATGGCAGCTTTCAGGGTACGATAAACTACACTTTGAAAACTTGTAATTTGTAAACAGACAATATTACTTATGCACAAAAGCAAATATGATAACTATATGAGTTATAAAAAGTTGGAATACACATTTTTATTGAATGTTAGTCAGAGTTTCAGACCACTTTAACAGATGGATCTGCGGAGATGCAGTCATTGGTATGGATTATGGGTTGGTTTTACACTTTTTGCTTTTTTGCACCTTGCTAATGCGATGTGAATTTGTAAGTGGTAAATAGACCTTTGTCAGTGGCCTTTCTTCATAGGTCTTGTTCTTCCTACTCCAAACATAGCTTTGATCCATGGGCCCAAACAGTTCTAATTTTGTTTAATTAGTCCACAAAACACTATCCCAAAACTTTTGTGGTAGTGTTCTGTGGACTGATGAAACAAAATTAGAACTGTTAGGGCCCATGGATCAACGCTATGTTTGGAGGAGGAAGAACAAGGCCTATAAAGAAAAGAACACCTTGCCTACTGTGAAGCATGTACTGCTTTGGGGCTGTTTTGCTTCTGCAGGTGCAGGGAGGCTTCAGCGTGTGCAAGGTACCATGAATTCTCTTCAGTACCAGGAGATATTGGAAGAAAATGTGATGCAGTCCGTCACAAACCTGAGGCTTGGGAGACGTTGGACCTTTCAACGGGACAATGATCCCAAGCATACCTCCAAGTCCACTAGAGTATGGTTGCAGATTAAAGGCTGGAACATTTGGAGTGGCCATCGTAGTCACCAGACTTAAATCTGATTGAGAACCTGTGGTGGGAATTAAAGAAAGCAGTTGCAGCGTGCAAGCCTAAGAATGGGACTTGAACTAGAGGCTTTTGCCCATGAAGAATGGGCTAAGATACCTGTAGATCGCTGAAAGACACTTGTGTCAAGCTATGCTTCACATTTAAAAGTTGTTATAACTGGAAAAAGATGTTGTACTAAGTACTAAGAATGAATGTCACTTGGGGGTTGAATAAAACTGATAATGATGTGAGCACAGAAATGACATTTGGGGTTAGTTCATTATAAATGTTATGTTATATTTGTCTGACTTACAAATGCCTCTTTGATTTAATTGTAAACAAAATGTCTGAAATGATCAAAACCAATGTCTAACTGGCCAAAACACTCCATTTCAGTGGGGATTGAATAATTTTGAACACAACTGTATATTGCTTATAGCTCACCTCCAGTTTGTTCCCTCTAAGGCTACTTTCACTCTAGATATTGTGATAATGGAGAAATGTCACATTTTTTCTTTAAAGGTAACCTAAACCCTAGAAAAAGTTTCACTTACCTGGGGCTTTTACCAACCCCCTGCAGTCGCACTGTGGCCTTGATGTCACTCCTGGATCCTCTGGTCCCCCGTCGCCAGCCAGTTTGCTTTTGCTGAGTCAGCGGGCCGCAACGCAAATCATTACACGCATTACCACAGTAACAGGACGCTATAGCGGGTGTTAACGCGTACAAAGATACGTGTTGGCACCCGCTATAGCATCCTGTTACCGCGGTAATGTGTGTAATGATTCGCGTTGCAGCCCGCCGGCTCAGTCAGCAAAAACGAAACTAGCTGCCGGCGGGGGAATCGGAGGATCCAGGAGTGACGTCGAAGGCACAGTACGGCTGCAGGTGGCTGGTAAAAGCCCCAGGTAAGTGAAACATTTTTTTTTTTTGGGGGGGGGGGGTTAATTTTCCTTTAAGAGTGCAATGCACCTTATACAATACATTGAAAGTATGATCGCTGTCTGGTTAACACACAGCATGCTGTGCATTATTCCGACAACCCGCTGCACCACAGATGCACTGATGTAATTTTACCATTAAAATATATAATTGCGTTGTGTTGCAATGCGCTTATATGTCCATTGCCATAAAATGTGACTGGTGCAGTGTGGAAGAAGCCTAAGGGTTGTACAGCTACAGTGAGTGCTGATCCCATATATCCTCACTGATTTGTTAGTACTTCCCTTTATCTTCTCTTTTTATACACAGTTTCTATCTACTTTTCATCCCCCTGTGCAGAAGTTTTCAGCTTCTCACCAAACAAGTAGAAGTTCAGTTTAGTGATGAGCATTATTTGTAATGTAGATAATAAAAAAGCCACATGTTTTGATTTCAAAACAGATCTAAAATCAGTATTGCTGGCACATTGCTTTATTAACCTGAGAGTCACATTACAGTGGGATAAAACTCTGACGTAACATTCAATAAAAATGTGTTTTCCTACTTTTTATTACCCATACAGTTACCATATTTGTTTTTATGCACAAGTGATATTGCCCGTTTACAAATTACAAGGTCTCAAAGTACAGTTTATCTGCTCTGAAAGCTGCATTTGCATTTTATCGCATAGCCTCTGTATTTATATATTGAAGACCTGGTGATCACTTCACACATACTAGAAGCAGAGAGAGTTCAGTTTCAGCACTAAATGTATCTGACCAAGGAATGTAAACAAGATATTATCACCGCTTAGGATGCGGCCAGAAGCTGCCCACTGAAGCAAGGAGCTTTCCACTGAAGAACCAAGTGTTGTGTTTTACTGTTTGAATGCTGTTCTGCTACAATTTTATTTATTTATTGTGGTAGTAGGTTTTGAATCCCTTGCTACGCTTATCTATTCCCCACAAAACTTCATCTGAAGCTCAGGGGAGTAGATAGGCGTACTTGTGGTAAACCGTATGCTGTATGCCCAATAAGCTATCTGATTATGTATATAGGGTATCATTTTAACTGTGACAAGTGATAGAATAGATTTTGTGGTGTTTGACAACTGAGGGCTAAGTCATGTGATTTTTTTTTTTTACCGGAAAACTGAATGAAAAGCAATAAAACTGTTATTTTCATGTACTCTATACCCCTAAATAAATACTTGTAAAAAAAAAAAAAAAGTGACAGCATTGAAAAGAGAATACATAGTTACCCTAGGGACTTAGCTTTTAAAATATGTATGCCATGGGAGTGTATTACTCTTAATCATGAAGATAAGGGCTTTTAATTACTGATAGAGTACAATGAGAAAACAAAAAACACAAACCAGAAACTAATATATTATCGCCATACATTGTACTAGGAACAATATTTAAATGTTGAGATAACCAGGACAAATTAGCAAATACAATGTGTGGGTTTTACCTATGGTAACATTGTTTATTTGAAAACTATAGTGGATGGAAATGGAGAAATAGTGTATTTTTTCTTTTTTTATTCTCAATTTTCCCTTTAAAATGCACAGATAATAACATAATTACTAAAAGCAAATATCACCCTCACAAAGCATAATTTGTGGCAAAAAAAAACCAAGATATAGATCATTTACATCTGATGAGTAGCAATAAAGTTATTGGTGAATGAATGGGAGGAGCTCTGAAATGTGAAGGCTGGAAATATTATTTTTTATAGCAAAGAAGAAATGCTGTTTCATAACACTTTAAGCATAATTAAGTAAACCTGAGTTGTTGCTTTTACTGTGGAGCTGTAAATTAAACTCCTTGCCCTCTGACCTGCTTCCCAGTGGAGACCCTTCCTGAAAACTCTATAATATGGGGTGTAATGTCACTTCTACAACTACAGGGAAAGCTAGATATGCTATTCAGTGACTGTAAGTATAGTATTTCTGCACTGTGGAGCAGTAATGTCAATCCTCTGTGCCTCTAACTCAGCCCCTTGTCAATATGTAGCTTTTTCATTGCTCTCTGTGGGATGATGCAGTGATCATTGTGTTCTCTGGATATGTGAAGTTTAATTAGTGCTTTTTCTGTTATAACTCTCCAGTACTGTGTCTAAAAGAAGACTGCTGTACTGGCACACTCCATCTGGTAACATCTGAAGCTCTCATAACTTAGCAGTATTGTTCTCTCAATGTTACAACGTTGTGTTTATGATAGACACAGCAAAATGATGATCTGCACTCCCTCCAGCTGTGGCAACGAATATCAGGCCATGTGTGTCAGGAATGAAATTCTCTTTTTTTTTTTTTTAATCTGGGTTATTTTTTGTTTCTGATATCAGTGCCAAAATGATACAGCACTAAAATACTGGCACTTACAAAAATCTTCCGACTCTGAGGTTTATAAAACCACGACTCCGACTCCAACTCTGACTCCGGGTACACAAAATGACTCAGACTCCGACTCCTTAATCTAATACTTAACAGGGCTGTGGATTTTGTACAAAAATCATCCGACTCCTCAGTTTATGAAATCAACGACTCTAACTCCGACTCCAGGTGCCAAAAATTGCCCCGACTCCTCGACTCCAAAGCCCTGATTGATTAATATCCATTTGGAAATCCGATCAAAGTTTGAAAAAAAAATTGCATAAGTGTGTAGGCTAGCTTTCGTATATATGTGATCGATGTCAGATCTGAATATCAGTCTGATCACTTGCCCCAATCTGATCTGAAGTGAATATTGCATGGTATGTACCTACTATTGAGTAAACTCTTATCATTTCAGGGAAAACGTATGGTTTGCAAGTCCTTAGGCTCAGTTCACATTTGTTTTAAAAACATATCCGTGGC